>NC_052944.1:88523186-88826455 GCF_013358895.1 Oreochromis aureus | reverse complement strand
ATGATTCAAACACATGGTGAGTGAGAAAGGTGACTGGAAAGGAAAAACTCCTCGTGTGTCATAGTGGTCTGATCAGACAATATATTTACCCTTCTGTGCCATTTCATGTTTAGGTCAGTTATGTTTGTTTAGGTCAGTTATATTTCTTTGTGCAGTCATTTGGTTTGTTAAGTTTGCAGTTCTTTGCCTGAGTTCAGTTTTGTTTCTTTGACATTTTTTATGAGCTTAACATTAATTACTTTTGTAAATATAATATTTGGGTTAAATGAATGAAAACTTTGTTTTTCTAATAATTCTTGTGACTCCTTCTGCTTTTTCAACTTGGTTCATCACACAGCCCTAAATATTTGTTTAATGTCCTGGTCAAATATTACTCCAAGGTGTTACTGGAGGCCAAGGTAATGCCATCCAGAGCAAGTATCTGGTTAGATACCATATTTCTAGGTATTTAAGGGCCAAGTATAATCAGCAGCATAAAGTTAGTTGTCACCCAGGTCTTTATATCAAGCTCTGCTGTGTTCAAGCTATTAATTACTGCGCGCATGGGAGAGCAAAACACACATCAAACATTAAAGTTCAGTTATGCCAGCTTTAACCTTGGGATGCCTCAGCTTCTCTTTTATATCCCCCACACTCAACTCTCTGCATCAGGAAGCTTCTGCCAATGGTCACCCTGGGAGTTTCGTCCTTCTACACCCTAACAGTTAGCAGATAACGTAGTGAAGCATCGCCAAGCAGTTTTCACAAGGTCATGCTGACACAAAATTTGACTGACTTTAAACACTGGTCACTTCAGGTGTTGCTCTGATATACAGGAAATGACATCACGGCTCAAACTCTTTGTCAGTAAACCATTTCTTTATTTAACATATAAAATTTTGGTTTAATTGTTGCAGGATTTCATTACACAAACAAGCTGGAAAAAAACCTGCAGAACACATGGATCAATGCATTCAATAAAAATATAACAGGAAACAGATTTCTTAATCAAACTGCTGGAACAAAGTGAACCACTCAACACAAACACTACAGTAGAACAGTTTAGAAAGCTTACAATGTAACAAGAGGCACATTTTCATTCATAGCTGCCTCATCAGATCTTTACAGAAGACTCCACCTGAACTCTGTGGAGCCTGATCTCAAGGCTTTAAGTCTGACCCTGAAACCAGAAGAGGATCTTTCTGTCTCTGCAGATTCACTGTGATCCAGAGATGGCAATGATTTCAGTCCTGCATCACGCTGATGTTTGCTGAGGGGTCTGAAAAATGCTTTTGCCATGATGTAATCTGTAATTTCCACAAAGTATGCTGATCAGTGTAATTTTCAATGATTGAACTGTAGTAGAGACGAGCAAACATATTGGTAGATCTGAGAAGAGAGAACTTTTGTTATGAAAATGATTTTAATCTTTTACACATGATTGCATTTGAGCTTATTAAAGAGCTGTGGCTCCTGGTCAAGTGAAGGTCAGAAACTCTTGGCAGGCGTTAAGGATCAGCCAATACACGGTGAGGAGGACAGGAGCTCTGAAAGGAATGGCAACACACCTGCTTACATACGCCTGGAGTGATTTTTTATCTTTTATTACTTATATTCTTTAGAGTTAAGATTTAAGTTTTTATCATTTATACCTTATATCTTTTGAGTAAGTTTTAAGTTTCAGTTCAGTTTGAGTAAGTTTCCTTCATGGTTCGAGTGTGACATTTACCCTAGAAATCACACAGAGTTCAGCTGTGTAGGTGCACAGGCCTGATGTCTGGCTAAGACGAGCAGTGTGAGGAGCAGAGGTGCAGACGGGGTCATGACACATACATAGCCTACACAGCAGGCACCCACACATACACACACACACACACACACCATAACAGATCTATTTTGGTAGGTAAGAAGTGAAGATGTGTTTTGCTGCAAATGCAAATTATGCCGGCAGATTGTCAGATGCTTACAGGAAGTATACCTGATCTACGGGAAGATAAGGAAGCGTACGTGGGGCGACACCGGGAGGGAGATGAGACGTGATGTTCTGTAAACTATGTTAAAGTTAGCAGGAACATTTTGTGGTTTAAGTGATGTAAGCTGTACTTTGTCTATTTTTGCAAAAGAGGGGGGCTTTGTTATTGTACCCATATAAAACCTTTGTCTAATCATCGTGAGTTCAGTTCGATTGCTGACTTTGCCCAGCTTCGGACTCCACGCGTGTTATCAATAAATCTTTGTTTTGATCACATCTTCCGGACCAGAGTTGTTATTTGCTTGTGAGCCCTCCGTACTCCTTTTCTCCAACTTTTGAACCTTAACATTGCACAGAGAAGATAATTTAGTAAATGTTTTTGAACATTGGTAACAGTAAACTTCATAATCATTATGCAAATTTTTACTCTGTGAATGGTACTCATGTCCATTGACCAGTGGTTGTTGATCAATGCTCATAAGAATTTGCATATTAATGATGAAGAAATTGACCTCACAGCCCATTGTTCATTCATTGGGCCGGTTTCAGTCGTTATGCAAATGTACTGTTTACAAGATTAACGTAAAAGCAGGAATCAAGATGTAACAGTTTATTTGTAACATGGAATCGTTTCTGAGTGGAGTATGAACTGAGATTACTCAAACTCTTTCACAGATGAAGTTCTCTTTCATGTGTCTGCGTTCATGCTTAGTATGATCACATGATTGTGAAAAGGTTTTGTCACAGTGTCTGCACTTGTATGGTTTCTCTCATGTGTGGACTCGTTTATGCTTTTCAAGCTGATGTGCACTGATGAAGGATGACCCACACTGATCGCAGACATGCTTTTTAACGCCACTGTGAAGGAGTTCATATTGTTTGAAGTCCTTTGAAGTGGTGAAGCCTCTCCGCATTCTTTACAGTAGTTCATTTTGTCTCCAGTGTGTCACGTTGATGTATTTTCAGAGTCCTTCAATGACTTAAAGTTTTTCCACAAAGGTCACAACAAAAGTCTTTCCCACAGCGATGACAGGGTTGAGAACTTGATCCATCTGTGTCGCTCTGCTTCTAAACAAAAACACAAAGACAGTGTAAGTCAGTCCTTCAACATTTTTATCCTGAACGTCACCTGAAATAAAGAGCATCTCTGTTAATAGACCTCTCTGCATCGAATCATATCTGTTATTAATTTCTGTCTCTCTTCCACAGCATGTCTTTCATCCTGTTTTCCTTCTTCACCCCAACCGGTCGCAGCAGATGGCCGCCCCTCCCTGAGCCTGGTTCTGCCGGAGGTTTCTTCCTGTTAAAAGGGAGTTTTTCCTTCGAACTGTCGCCAAAGTGCTTGCTCATAGGTGATGATTGTTGGGGTTTTCTCTGTATTTATTATTGTGCGATCTATTGTACAATATAAAGCGCCTTGAGGCGACTTTTGTTGTGATTTGGCGCTATATAAATAAAATTGAATTGAATTGAATTGAATCTGCCAAAGTCCAATTACATTTTACTGTTTACATTATCACACTCAGCTCAATTTAATGTGCTATAAAAAGGATAAGAGTAAAAACATTAAAGTAATACTAGTTTAATGCTACAATAACAGTAAAATGGTAAATGGTAAATGGCCTGTATTTATATAGCGCTTTACATATCCAGACATCCACCCATTCACACACACAATTCACACACTGGTGATGGCAAGCTACATAGTAGCCACAGCCACCCTGGGGCGCACTGACAGAGGCGAGGCCCCCCACAATTCTCAAACACTATCCCTAAAAACCTGTGATTAGAGTCTGAATAATCAGTCAGAGCTGCCTTTCCATGCAGTAGAATTGCTAACATGCTAACACACTTTGATGAGCAGAGATGTTTCAAACAGTCGGGCTGACAAGATAAAAATATAAATACATACCTCACAGTAACTGCACTTGTAGAGTCTTTCTGGTGTGGATCTGTTGGTGTCGTCTCAGGTAACGTGGAGATTTAAAAGTCTTCTCACACAGGTCACATTTATAAGGTCGTTCCTCAGTGTGGGTAAACATGTGACGTCGTAACTCTGTGTTTGTAGTAAACTGTTTACCACACTGATCACAGCTGTACACATCATGTCCGGTGTGAATGCGTAGGTGTGTATTTCGGCTCCCTATCCGGCTGAAAGTTTTTCCACAGACGTCACAGCTGTACGCCTTAATTCCAGAGTGGGTAACTAGATGACTCTGTAAGCTGTTACTGTGAGTAAAAGCTCTGCCACACTGATCACAGGTGTACGCTTTAACTCCACTGTGGAGGAGTTTGTGTGTTTTTAAGTGTGAAATGTGCGTAAAAGACTTTCCACACTCGTCACAGCTGAATGGTCTCTCTCCACTGTGGATGAGTTGGTGTGCTTTTAAGTTTCCAGACGTGGTAAAAGACTTTCCACAGTCTCCACAGCTGAATGGTCTCTCTCCAGTGTGGATGAGTTGGTGTGATTTTAATGTTCGAGAGTGGGTAAAAGACTTTCCACAGTCTCCACAGCTGAACGGTCTCTCTCCAGTGTGGATTGGTTTGTGTCTTTTTAAGCTTCCAGAGTGGGTAAAAGACTTTCCACACTCGTCACAGCTGAATGGTCTCTCTCCAGTGTGGATCAGTTGGTGTGTTTTTAAGTTTCCAGAGAGGGTAAAAGACTTTCCACAGTCTCCACAGCTGAACGGTCTCTCTCCAGTGTGGATGAGTTTGTGTGTTTTTAAGTTTCCAGAGTGGGTAAAAGACTTTCCACACTCGTCACAGCTGAACGGTCTCTCTCCAGTGTGGATGAGTTGGTGTCTTTTTAAGCTTCCAGAGTGGGTAAAAGACTTTCCACACTCGTCACAGCTGAACGGTCTCTCTCCACTGTGGATGAGTTTGTGTGTTTTTAATGTTCCAGACTCGGTAAAAGACTTTCCACAGTCTCTACAGCTGAACGGTCTCTCTCCAGTGTGGATGAGTTTGTGATTTTTTAAGTGTCCAGACGTGGTAAAAGACTTTCCACAGTCTCCACAGCTGAACGGTCTCTCTCCACTGTGGATGAGTTTGTGTGTTTTTAAGTGTCCAGCCTGCGTAAAAGAATTTCCACACTCGTCACAGCTGAACGGTCTCTCTCCAGTGTGGATTAGTTGGTGTGTTTTTAAGCTTCCAGACCTGGTAAAAGACTCTCCACAGTTTCCACAGCTGAACGGTCTCTCTCCGGTGTGGATGACCTGATGCATTTTTAGGGAAGCTTTCACAGTAAAATCTTTCCCAAACTCGTCACGGTTGTATTTTTTTCTTCCACTTCTTTCGTCAACAAAATTGTCGGCCTCCTGAGAGCGCGGACTTCTCGATCCACGTTGGTCCTGCAGTGACAGAGATACAAACAGAGGCAGTGATTTGTGGGAAATACATTATTCTAACCGGCCTTTTATTAGTGGTATTTTGTGAGCTTTTATTAAATAAGTATTTATACTTATTTTCATACACACATTGCAAATGTGCTCATGAGAGTTGGCATTCAGTCTTTTGAGGGTCAATGCAAACATGTTTACAGACACAGATAAATATTAGACTTGTTTCTAGGGCAAAGATTAGAGACATTTGGCTGTGCCTGTACGCCTGCTCAGTGAGATTAGCACAGAATGTACTCTGGATGTTTCAGAGACGTGTACGAGGAGAAAAAACAGCAGGAAACACAGAGTGTGAGACGGTGAGGACGGTTTTTAAGTGTTATAGAAGTCAAGTAACTGACGCATATTATGATATCTGCTTACGTATTGTGAGGCTGGACTTGAATATACAAAAGTAGTGTGATGTGTGCTTCCTAGTTGAGATCTCTGTAAGTGAGTGATGCTGCAGACCTCTCCTGCGTACATGTAATCAATAAATCATTGTTTGACTGGACTTCTCTCGAGTGTTGGTTGTTTTTTCTCGAACTCAAATAAAAGGATCGGGACAGGGTGAAATGCAGTCGTGAAACAAACTGAACATTCAAACTCCCTCCATTAACACTAGTTTTAAACCCGAGGCTGGTAGTGATGTGAAGTTCACAAGTTTGCTCTAAGAGTCGATTCTTTGTAGTGAATGAGGTTATTTAGCTTCTTTTGTCACAAGAAGCTACATAACCTCCCCTACCCCACCCGCTTCTATCTATCTATATACACATACATATATACACATATATATGTGACGCCCACAAGTGTATGGTCACAATTATAATTTTTTTGTGAATTGTTTTTGATGTAAATGACCTGATTTTATGGTGGTATTGCACTTTTCATTTAGAGTTATGGACAATGTAATTGCGTGGCATTGCCACAAGGGGGAGATAGCGCTGAGTGCGATAGGCTGTTGCAACGCTTCTGTGCCTCAGACGAGGAAGAGCCTGCAGACCGAACGCAACTCATGTCTCCTGTCTTTGCTTTTCTGTTAAAAAAACAGTTTCAAAACAGTCCCATCGAAGGCCTGTAACACATACATATATATATATAAGGGCTGCCACAAACGATTATTTTGATAGTCGACTAGTCACCGATTATTTTCGCGATTAGTCGACTAATCAGATCATGCAGCCACGTACAACATACAGCTTATTGCACCAGCATGCATCTGCTCTTAAATAACTATCATTAGCTTACAGCTTTGAGTGTTTAAGGTATGTGCTAACTAAAATTAAAGACAAGATGATAGTTTATTAAATTTTAATGACATTTGTAGTTTGTTTGGTGGAGTTTAAAAAACTCAGCCGTCTGCTCCTTGCTATCTAAAATATAACAGGACACCGGAGTATATTCTCAAGCATCTCACACTTCTGATAATCAGTTGTCTGTTTGACGTTTATTCAGCTGTGTAAAAACTATAACTTTAATCTCAGCCAACCCGATTTACTCAGGAGCAAATAAAATACTAAAAAAAAGCCGAACAATATCATTTTTAAGTTATCTAAGTGACTAATATATCATGTTTAACCTGAGTAGCGAAAGACGGCGGTGGGTTTGAAAACTATTTCCCGGGAGTCCGGTGTTCTTAGCGGCTCTAGTGAGCCGTCAGCCCCAGCTAGCTATCAAGCTGGTGGGTAACAGACGTCTCCGAAAACGTCGGACCACTTTTGAAAATATGTGATGTCTTGATAAACTGAGCAGATATTTGAGGTTTACACAGCTACATTCTCACCTGAAAATATGTTAAACGTTTATTTTGTGACCCAGAAAGAATAATAAGAGTGATATTAAAACTAACTAGCTGCCACCATTGTTGACAACTGAGCTTGGCCGCGCTATGAATTCTGGGACACAGCTTCTTCTTCTTCGGGGTTTAACGGCAGCTGGCATCCTTGTACATGCAGTGCTGCCATCTTCTGTTTCAGTCCGTTATTACACTCTTAAATCCTACTACTTATTCCTGCGTCTTTTGGGATCTTACAAAGCTTCAAACGACGCGTCGACTATTAAATTAGTCGTCGACGATTTTAATAGTCGACGTAATCGTGACTAGTCGACTAATCGTGGCAGCCCTAATATATATATACATACTAATTATGTCCTGGGTTTTAACTAATTAATAATACCAAAGGAAACATCACAAAAAACACTTAAGGTCATGAAAATTAATTGCGATTTAGTAATTCACCGAGGCATCCACCTTATTTATTGAAAAGTATCGGTATTGGTATCGGCGATACTGGCCCGAATTTACTTGGTATCGGATCGATACCAAAATATGCAGTATCGCACACCACTACCATCAAGCGGTGCGGCTTCGTAGCTGAGCAAAGTCGTACTGAAACATTTGACAGATTTTCGAGCACCGTGTACATAAAATCGTTTCGAGGTCAGTAAACACAACCAGAGTTACATAAGGCACGCGGGATTATAAGGGGCGCTGTTGATTTTCAGAAAAATCAAAGGATTGATTTTAAGTGCGCAGTATTTTCCAAAAACACGGTAATAACGACGGCCCGCTAGCATGCTCTACCAAAAATAGTGCTTTGTTGTGTATCTGACGGACGAAAGTCAAACTAGTTCCACACCACTGAAGTTGCAGCATTTTTACAAACCAGTTCTGGTTCATCCGTTTCATTTAACGGCCCGCCATGTGCTTATGTAAACATATGCACTGCGCATGCGTGTTTTACCCATATTCTATCCAATATTTCATTTTCCTATCGTTGCCTAAAATTACACCGGTATTACCGTGAACGGTATGATATAGCCCAGCCCTACACGTGTCAGTATTTATGTCTCCAGATTGTTTGTATAGTGAGCCATTAAGACTGTACTCTTGGTACAGTTTTTATTTTTGCTGCTTTTGTCTTACACTGTCAAACAAACACAGATTTGCAGCGTTTGTATGTGTGTGCCAAAGCAAATGTGCCAGGCCTCAAAGACAATGGGTGGTTTGCACAACAAAAGGAGGATGTGAATCGAGTATACGACCGGTACAAATCTCAGCAGGGGTGATTAACACCTCGGGACTTGCACCAGAAAATAAAAAAGTCAGCAATTCTAGTAGGTGTTGGTTTCAAGGGATTTCTGCAAATTTGCGCAGGGTTAGTAAATCTAGTGTTGAAGTTAGCTCGGTGCTTACCTTTAGATGAGCCCACAAACCGAGAGAAACTCCGTGATGAAGCTGGAACTCTTTCCAAACACAGGAAACAGGTCAGGGAGCAGAGACCCACGTGGTTCACACTGATCTCAGCTACGATCCAGGAGACAAGGGTGTGCAGATCGATGCAGATATCGATCCAAACGTTGGTAGTGGTATATGATCGATACTTTAGTTTGTTTCTCTCCTGGAGGTTCACTATTTACTCGCTGTGGATGAAAAAGCAGCTCTGTCTGTGTGAACACCTCTTCTTATGCGGCAGACGCACTTTGCTCCGCCCCTTCTTCCTGCCCTGCTGGGATTTGTTACTGTGCCGTCACGTGACTCAGATGCGCTCAGAAGACGCATTTGGACTGCAGAGAGAGAGAAAGAGGAGCAACATGTGGAGATATTTTATGACTGTAAATGAAAATGCTGGAGAACAGCTGCAAGGCTGTCAAGCCACAGGGGACCACAACAAGCTGTAGAGTTCAGCTTATTTTTCACACCTCAGTTAAATGCTTTGACTGAAGTCTCACTGCACACACTCAAACTTAGTGTTTGTGTACACCTTGGTCATTATAACCTGACACTGATCAGTGCTGCTCTGACGACCACACTCACATCCATGTAATCATTTAACTGGGATGGTCTGGATTTACTGCACAATGCTGAATGTGTCCTTACAGTACAGGGAATAACTCTCTCTGTGTTCCTGTAGAGAAACTCTGGGTTTGTGTGCTGACGAGCATCACTCACAGTATGATACAAAGGCTCACTCATACCTTTCCACACATGTGACAAATTCAAAAGATGCTGAAACCTTTAGAACATCATAAACTACACATTGTTGTACTCTTTTAGGATGGAACAGCTTTCAGATTTATTTACTCTTAAAGGATAAAAGATGTTTTTAAGAATTTTGCATTCAAGAGGAGAATGTTTAAATAAGTCATGTAAATGAGAATTTCAAAGTTGGTGGCTGCAGTATATACAAATTGGTGTATCTCAAAAATAAAACTATGAAGACACTCAAAATTAATTTGGAAACTGTTTTATGCAACTTTTTTACATTTACAATGTTCAGGGATGAACCTCTGAAATTACTTTAACTAGAAATTTGTGTAAAAATACCACTATTGGAATTTATGTAGTTACTGATGACTTAATGCATACATATGATTAAAATTTGGGATATAATGGTTGTATTGATGTATAGCAACTTAAAATACTCCCAGAAATGGCACTACAACATGTAAAAATATAAAGATAAGCTCAGGCGGACTGGGTTCTTTAGTAGGTCTAAAGGGTCAAACTGCGTCCTCACATCATGAATATGAAGGGTTGTAGTGGGAGAAGGTGGTGTGAAATCCTCATAGCTGTGGAGTGAGGAGGGGGCTCCTGTGGGTGAAGTCTTTGATGGTGGTGATGGCTCTGTGCTGGTGGGAGTGGGGAGGTGGGGGGATGATGGACCAAAGTGTCTCTATTGTTGGGGAAGGTGGAGGTGTCAAGGCTGCTTGATGGCTCATCAAACCAGCAGTAAAAGTCGTTGAGGCTGTTGGCCAACAGCAGGTCGTCAGTGGAGTGGGGCTGTGTGCTTATATCCTTACTCTCATTTCCCTTAGCGTATCTGTAACATGCAAGTTCTGTCGGTGCTGTGCTACTGGAAACTGAATTTCCATCACACTATATGTTGTGATGATCTCAGTTCAGTCATGGTGTGTTCTGCAGTCCTGCTGAATTGTGTTCCAGTCCCATCGACTGTGTATGAGCGTACAAACAGGCGTGTGGCGGGGATGAATCGGAATGTCTTGAGCCTCAGCATCACAAAACCAGGATGACCATAAATGTTTCTTGTCCTGTTGGATGATGATAAGACTGTGACATGGGATGCCACCTTTGGTCTTGTGATGAAGCAAAGCTCAGGAAGAAGTGTGATTAAATGGTACCCACATGTGTGCTGCTGAGAAGGATGTACAGGTGTACCTGCTGCCAAATCCAAGCCTCCTCAGGTTAGTTGTAGTTGCAGAACGCTATAGGACTGAGACAGCTGAGGCATCAAATGTTTGATTAAATGGATGAAAAAGGCGTTTCTTCCATATAATTATCACTTTTTAAAATCTTTAGCAACTTCAAGTTTGTCAGTGTGCTGAGGTCACAGAAACAAGAAAAGAAGTTTGATACTTCAGAGCACATGTGTCAAACTCAAGGCCTGCGGGCCACATCTGGCCCGGAGGACATTTATATCTGACCCGCGAGATCATTTTATATAGATTTATTATTATTGTTATGCATGGCCCGGCAATATGAGGCAATAATAACACACAAACTACAGATCCCATAATGCAGCGCTGCAGCCTCCTTACTGAACGCTAGGCTAACTGGGAACATTCCCGCGTCAATCAAGTCCAACGTGTGTTAGCTGGCACCTCACAATGGCAAAGAGAAAAGTTGATTCTGAAAACAGAGCCTGTCAGCACCGGTGGGAGACTGATTGTTTACAAACATTGCTGGTAAACCCGTGTGTCTTATTAGTGGAGCTAATGTGGCTGTAATTAAAGAATTTAATTTAAGACAAAACTATGAGACAAACGTCAGGATAAGCTGAAAAACCTGAATGCAGAGCAGAAACTACAGAAAGTAGAAGAGCTAAAGAAGAATCTGAATTTTCAGCAGACTTTTGTCACCAGAGCAAAATCACAAAGTGAAGCTGTTGTGAAAGCAAGTTTTATTGTAGCAGAGGAGAAAGCCAAATCAGCCCGGCCATTTACCGAGGGAGAGTTTCTGAAAAGCTGCATGATGAAGGTGTGCGACGTCTTGTGTCCAGAATTTAAATATCAAAAATAAAAGTGCCAGCTCTACCACACACGAGAGCACACTAGTCCGCGTACACAACGAAGAAGAATAAAAAAAGAGGGTGACCTGCAGTCATGACACAACAGGAGCCACCATGCCGCGATGAACTGCATTACAACACGCCACTGCTGAGTAAGTGTATTTGTAATGTTTTATCATCGTAAGTTTAATCAATAAACAAGTTCAGGGCGCTGAGAGTTTAGTTTGGAGATAAGAGCTGTTTGAGCAGTGCAGCTCCCTCAGACAATACATATGCCAGTGAAAGTAAAAACCAGTTAACCTGGAAGACAGGACACTGCTGTTCCCGTGAAACCGAAAGTAAACAGTATAGCTGGTGTTTCTCCCTCCACTGTGTTTTATTCACGGCTCCAAATATGAAATATAAATCCCCAAATATTAAGACAACAATGAGAAGTATTTGGATTTAACGGGTTGCTGTTTCTTGCAGGAGATTGAAGATGCTGCTGTTGCTCCTGCTCCTCACGAGCGGTAAGAAACTCTTACTATGTTATATACTATATGTAAACAATGTTTATCTTGCACTCAGACCGAAGTTTGATCATTATCGCACAGGTAGATACACGCAGTGTGTGAAATTACCGATGTAATGATGGCTTTAATGTAGGAGAGCGAGGGGTGGTGTGAGAAAGTCTGGAGCGACTTTGTGTTGAAAGTTTGAGCTTTGAGAGGCTAACTAGCCGTGCTAAGCTAGCTCGGTGACAGGTCATGGCTGCAGATAAAAGGCTTTATTGACAGGTGCGATAATCCTTTATATCACAACAACATCATTCTCAGACAGGTGACAGGAACATGCAGTGAAGTGGACACCTATATCTGCTATTGTTGCCAAAGTGTGTCAATGTTAAGTGAAGCTGCGAGTCCCAGTTCTGCCCTGGTCCTCCTCCATTAGGACATGCCTAGAAAAAGCTCCGTTTGGAGGCATCCTTGTAAGATGCATGAACCAGCTCAGCTGGCATCTTTTGATACGGCAGGACTCTAAGCCTAAATCATAATATAAGATGAGTAACAGTATGGTGGAGATTAGGTAAGGCTGCACTTTTTGCAGCGATCTTTAGAAAACTATTTTTGTATCAGTAATATGTTTTCTTTTTGTCTGTTAATAATCATGTTGAACTGCACATGATTATTTGCAGCTAGCAGGTTGTTAATGCTATCCACCAAGTCTAAAAACAGCATGTTAATACTTGGAGATCCTGAAGGCTGCTCCAAAAATGATGACATTATATTTTAAATATTTGTTCAATTCAAATGATCTTTTCCTCTCAAAGAAATCTACTACATGTGTAATTTTTGTGTCACGTGTAATTTCCATTGCAAACATTAATCACAGTTAAATTAAGAGGGGATGGCAATAAAAACTCCAGTGATACCATCAAGTACACTGCAATTTCAGTTGTGGAACGATCGCACTGCGTTCTCCGGGAGTCCGGACTCCCGTGTGAAGTCTGGACAAGTGACGACTGGAGTACGGACTCGCATACATGAGTACTGAGAAACAGCCTGACAGTCTGCAGTCTATGAACTAACATCAACTAACTCCAACTAACAATGTTAGCTCTGTAGCAAGCAGCCTTAATGAATAGTAATAGAAATCACACAGCAATAGTACATCAAAGATACTGAAGTTTTGGCCGTCCCATTCTTCTTATGAAGTGGTGTCGGAGTTTCCAAGTGAGGAATGATTTCCTGCCCGTGCACTGCTGGCTCTGGGTTCATTGTGTAACTGACATCACCAGCAGGACGCTTGCATTAGAGCCTTTATTATGTGTTTTGTTTTGGTTTCTGGTAATCAGAATCAGAGAAACTTTATTAAACCCTGATGGAATTTGAGTAAAAAAACCAAAAATAAATAAAGTGGGCCATGAGTCATGCTCGAAACAGCGATATGCATGCAACATGTGATATATGTGTACATGCTCATCCAACTGAGCTAAACCTGCGCCCGAACTTGTTTAATCACCAACATTGGAGAAGGCATAGAGTGGGGACAACCTAAGTAGCCTATAATATATAAAACAGGAAAAGACCGCCGTGCATTTATTTCAACAAAGTAACTGTAATCTGATTACCACCTATGTAAACGTTAACTGTAACGGAATACAGTTTCTCATATTGTGTATTTTAAATATGTCAGTACATGTATTCCATTACTCCCCAACACTGACTACATCTCTGCATGTTGGAACGTTTTTAGTTGATCATTTAAAGCTATTTCTGCTCCTAGTGGTCCATTTTTGCAGCTGGGACCTAACCCAAATGTTTCCTTAGGAGTGTTTTGGGAGAATGTGTTCATCCATTCAGGACAGAAAAGGACACTTGGATAATCTGTGCTGAGGAGCTTTAAACTGTTCTTGATACATCGAGAGCTCCTTCAGACACAGCAGCCTTTTCACTCTATTTAAATATGTAAAGATTAAAATGTTGTCATTTCTTTGTAAAATGTTCCCTAAAGATAATGTTACTTGTAATCTATTATTTCAACACTAAATCAAACCCAAACATTCCTTTGATTTCTGTTGTTGTGTCTTCACAGTTTCCCAGCATGCTCTGGCTGTGGTGGTGGAGGTATATGAGGGGGAGACTTCTGTCCTCTTGCACTATGTTTACAAAGGTTCGATACCTGAGGACAATCCCACAGTGATGTGGACTCGCAGTGACCTCAATCCCAAATCTGTCCACCTACAAGGAAAAGGAGGAGACGATCTTAAAGGGCAAAACCAGCGCTACAGTGGGCGCACATCAATGAGTCGTTATGCATTAAACACAAAAGACTTCAGCCTCACTCTGAGGAAACCCAAACTGACTGACAGCGGTATTTACACCTGCTCCATCAGTGCTGGAGGAGGAGAACAGAGACTGAGTGACATCCAGCTGCAGGTCAAAGGTCAAACCTGCTGCATGAAAGAGTAAAAGTCAGTACAGTAGATGAAGCTCAAATAGTCTCAAAAGCAACAAGAAAGCCAAGTTTTTCTGAATAGTTCTGAAAGTCTTGATTAACCTAACAGAAAGATTTCCAATGGACTGAACCTTAAAATGAAACAACAAACATGAGCAGGAAAGTAAACTAAAATAAGATCTTACTGATACAGCCTCTGTGGTATATGGCATTGCATTCTTTTAGGTGTGCAGAGTTGTCTTCTCTTCTCAGGGAGACAAATGTCAGTAGACTTTTTTGGTTTCTTGTCCTTTCAGATCATCAGGTGGAGGTGAAGGTGGAGGAAGGCTCAGAGTCTGTCACCCTGCACTGCAAAACAACACCTGACCTGCCTGAGAACACCAGAGTGGAGTGGACTCGCTCTGACCATGAACTCTTGATAGTTCAGGAGTATTCAAACAAAGGTGGCAAACTTATGAAACAGGACAAGTTTTACAGAGACCGAACAGAAATGAATGAAGACCTGCTGAAAACTTCAGCCTGACCCTGAAACAGCCCACAGAGAGAGACACAGGAGGATACATCTGCACCATCTACAGGGACAAAGACATCCTGAGACAGAAAGTAGTGCTGCACTATGTCAGAGGTCAGAGCTGGTGGACAGTGGCTCAGATTAACTTCAGAATTCAAAGGTCATAATTTATTTATGCATTTATTTTTTGTTTCTCCACAGAAAAACTTCCACTTTGGGCCACAGCTGTCGTAGTTCTTCTTGTTCTTGTGTTTTTTGGGGGTCTCATATATAGATTTCGACACTATTTCATGTCAGGTGAGTCTCTTGTATGGAACGCCAGGACTGCCATAATGAATTAAATACACCATTAAATAATTAATTAAATGTGGCAACAATTAATTAAAATTGGAATTAATTAGTTAAATAAATAGTTATGACACATGTAATTAAATTATTGACACATTTAATTAAATATTTAATGATATATTTATTTCATTTTGGCAGTCCTGGCTCTCATCATGAATTAATTTTATCTGTCAGACTCACCCATCAAACTCAGGGGGCTTGTGACCTGCTGATAAAAGATGAACGACAGTCAGAAATATACTGAAACTCTAACAAAGGCAGAGGTTAAGAGTAATTCAGGCTTTTCCTTGCATGTTATGTAGCTGATACCTGCTGTCTTGTGTGGTCTCCTGGTTGTCTGGGCTGTTGTCAGCTGCATGAGTGTTACTGCCTGCTACACAGATTTCCTCAGACGGACGTGATCTGACATTACATCTGTTAGTCTGACGTCTGTCCACAGTCGAAGACTCTATGACTGAAGCAAAAATGTCTTTAAACGCCGCCAGAGAGCGTTTGACAGTCTGAGGAGTGATCAGTGACTTTGCTGTCAAAGGAGGCACTGGAGCTCCTCCTAGAGGTTTTAATGAAACTGCCGTGTTGCCATTTTTGGGAAGAGCGAGTCTGGGAGATTTGCTCTGTTTAGACTGTTTCTTCCTTTCTTTTTTAGGTTCAGGCCTCTTGGGATGAAGCTGCTGAGGCTTTGAGGACATGTTCTCCAAATCTTCAGCTACGTTGTTGACATGCCACCATCCGCCCAGGGCTCTCCTTCTCCATTTTGCTGAATCTGCTTCCGTGAGCCGCTCCTTAAGTCGACTTTGCGACACGGGCACTTTTGGTGTGACTGATAGTTTTCCAATAGGATCGTGCTGATATCAGTCTGACTCTGGAAAACCCCACACAGGGAAACATTGGGAGAGACACATGTTACGTCTGGAGAAAGGGAGACATGATCAGATCGAAAACAGTGATGTTAAAAGTAACAGTTTCTCAGGTGCCATTGTCTAGATATTGAACTTTGGTTTTATTATATTAATTTCCTCTTTATGATAGAATGAACTTTAATGTCCTCTTGTTTAACCTTCACCCAGGAGTACCCGAAGCTAGCGTGCAGCTAGCAGGCTGCACTCTGCTGGGACAGGACAAAGGACAAAGGCATTATGTTGTTGTTTTCTGAATCTTTGGTTTTTATTTAGCCTTTTCTCTATTTTGTTCAATGAGTCTTAGCTGCACACTGCCTTTGAAACACATGTTCAACAAGAAGCCACAGAAACCTTTATCACATTAAAGTCTCATTGTTTCTGTACAGATTTTCATGTATTCTCATGTGTTTGGCTCCCAGAGTGTCGATTCCTCCTTCTGTCTCATCTTCCTCTGTTCTCTGTTACCTGGTCTTTCAGAGTACTGTTAGGGTGATATTCTGCCAAGTGTGAAGTTGATGAGCTTCACAGTTACAACAGGTTAACATTTCTGAATAACATGATGAAAGTACAAGCATGAACATTTTAAACATGTTTTTTATATTTATTTATATTTCAACAATATGTTTTAATGTTTTAATCCAGCAGTTTAAGGTCGGGCTCAGACTAAAGTCTGTGCTAAGACGACACCATTGCAAAATGTTAGTTTTGTTTTTCAGAGGTGGTCTTTCTGCATCATTACCCTGTTGCATAATCTGAGTGAGCTAAAGTGCATGAACTGATAGCTTCATATTCTCCTTCAGGATTATCAGATAGGGAGCAGAATTCATGTTCATCAAGTGAGACAAATTGTCCAGAAGCAGCAAAGCAGCCCAGACCATCACACTACAACCGCCATGTTTGACTGTTGGTATGATGTTCTTCTTATGAAATGCTGTTATTTTCAGTGCAGATGTAAGGGGACTAAGACTTTCCAGAAAGATGAGCCTTTTGTCTCGCCAGTGCACAATTATTTTCCCAGAAGACTTGGGGATCATTGAGATCATTTTGGCAAATGTGAGATGAGCCTTCGTGATCCTTTTGGTCAGCAGCAGTTCTCGTCTTGGGATTCTCCCGGTGTTTGAGGATGGAAGCAGGGTTCCTACAACTTCAGCAAAGTTAGATTTAAGACTTTTTTTGTCACTCAATATTTAACAATAACAAAAAAAACTTAAATTAAGAGTTAAATTGATTAAGAGTTATAGACTAAACAGGGGTTAGAGGTCAACATGTTGAAATTTGCGTGTGATCAGTGATGAGGGGTTTCTGTATTACCCCTGACATGCTATTTATTTTACAGTCAGCAGACTTCAAGTCTGAAAGACTTTCTTCAAAACATACAACATGCCTCATACACACTTACACTGCTGCTTTTATCCATGATGATTCTGGCTCACAGACAGGAAAAGAGAAAATCATGTCTTTGAATGTGTGAGACATTTTAATAACAATTAGTCTTATTCTGAATTTTTATGGATCTGATCTGAAGTCTGAGGTGTTTCTTTGGATGATGTTAAAGACGGAGTACTGTCTCCTCGGTAACCTGGACCTCTGAAGGTTTGATAGTTTTTTTCTTACTAACATTAAAAAATGAAGAAACCCGAAGGTTTAATTTAGCGATTCAGAGTCAGTATTTTGAAATCTTAAAATGTAAATTATGAACCTGCAAATCACCAAAATCGGTTCACTTCTATTACATCATCTCTGGTCAGGTCCTGTCAGGTTACAGCTAAAAATCTAATACAAGACCTGGTCTGAATCAAAATCAGTACCTTCCTCCTGATTTATGTGCTTATTTATGTATATATGTATGTATTTATGTATTCTAGTCTTTCCCCCTGTCCTCTGCCCTTCTGCCCTCTCCTCCAGGCTGTCCTCAGGCCTGTAAGATGCTGCTGTCATGTTGTCGGTCAGGTTCTTTCTGAAAGAAGCAAACATGAAGATCAGAACTAAACACACAGACAACACACTGGTGAAACTGGAGCTAAAGAAAGACCAAGAATTCAAAATAATGAAACATTGAAAACTCACAGCAAACAGAACTTGGAGTAATCCAGTAAGACTGGAACTCTACATGCTGAGATAGCAAACAAATCAAGAACTAAAACACAGATCACAAAGTAGAAATCAACATTATCAATAAAGACAGAAATCAGAGATTCAACTATATCACGAGGCTTCAGATGCACTTTTAGAATATTGTTGAAGAAAAAAATGCTTACAATTATTTGAAGTATTACTATACTTGTGCCGTTTTCTTCATCCTGCAAAGCTGTTCATGTTCAACATGACTGATGAACAGATCCACACAGTCATTCAGTTTGTTTGGAGGAAGCAGCTCATCTGAGGTCATGTGATTATCAGCAGGTTTCAGTGGAGCTGATTTAACTCTTTGGTCCAACAGAGCAGCTCAGACAGAACTGTAGAGATGAGCTGTGTTGATCCTGAGGACTTAGTGATGTGTAGAAATAATGAAACCTTGATGTGTGACAGTTTCTGAGGCTCCAGGTTGAAGATGTGTTTTAAATCCGGTGCTTTGTTGAGTCATATTGTCCTACAAAGAAACCGATCCTGACAGAAGACAGGATCTGTGATCAGAACTCCTTGAACTCTCTAATGTTTCATTTTAGGTCCACAAACACTTTCAGCAGTAAGTAGATCCACACTGAGAGGAGACATGACTGTGAAGCAGCACCATCAGACTCTGATCGTCTCCAACATCTTTAAAAACTGCTTTGACTTTTTAGATCTCTGTCCTGTTACCTCCTGCTGTGGTCTGCTTCTCTCCTTCAGCTTTCTCTATAACTCTGCTGCAAACTGCTGCTGCTGCCATCTGTTTAACTCACGGTGTGTTTGTTGTCCTCTCAGTCTGTCAGGTGGAGGTGGAGGAGGGGGCGGAGTCTGTCCAGATGCCCTTCAAAACCACAGAAAACCTGCCTGAAGATGTTAGAGTGAAGTGGAGGGACAGATACAACAGGAAGCTTCACGTGTATCAGAACGGCTGGAGGCCTGAAGAACAGCACCAGGTTTACAGAGACCGAACGAAGATGGATGAAGACCTGCTGAAAACTGGAGACCTCAGTCTGACCCTGAAACAGCCCACAGTGAGTGACAGTAAGATACAACTGTGTAGTTGACAGCAGGAATATCTACAGATACAAAACGGTGCTGCTTAAAGTCAAAGGTTTGTTTATTTGTTTGTTTCTATCTGACTGTCTTGTGATTTGAGTTTGACTTGTTGGAATGATTATGTTGGATTATGTTTCAACAGCAAGCAAACTAAATCTAGTTTCAACCAGTCTGGGCATCAACAAGTGGGAAAATGAGATTTATGAAACTGACTTAGTAGCCTTGATACTGTTTTATTGGTGATACTTTAACGCAACGTTTCCATAAATTTAATTTGCCACTACTCTCACTTCTAAACTCATCATCATACACAGACACTAATAACTGGAGCTCCAGGTACCACAATTTACATTAGCAACAGCTTAATCTTTAAGTACCTTCTATCCATTTCTTCCTCTTAACCGGGCAGCAGCCTAAGCAAAGAAGCCCAGTCCTCCTCTCCTCCCCAGCCACCTCTTCCAGCTTGACTGGGGAGCACCAAGACGTTCCCCGGGCCTCCTTCCAGTGGATATATGCCCAAAACACCTCACCCAGGTTAAAGCTCATTTCCACCACTCGTATCTGCAGTCTTGTTCTTTCAGTCACTACCAAAGCTCACGACCACAGGTGAGTGTAGGGACATAAACTGACCGGTTATTTGAGAGCTTCACTTACATTCAGCCACATTCCAGTGTGAGTCAGTGATGCTCTTTGATTCTGACAGTCTGGAACAATGAGGTTGTACATTTTCTTCTCACATGTAATTCTGATGTGAATAAAATATCACTTCAGTGATTCAGTTTTTAGAGGTGCTTTGACTAGAAATGAAACTTCATTGTCTGACTGTCTTGTGTCTCCTCTGCAGGGAGAGTTCAGGTCCAGGATCAAACAGGGGACATCAGGAACAGAAGCAGCTCCATTGATCCGACTCCTCTGATGGCTGATCAATCAGTTTGATCTGTGTGTTCTTTGATTATTGATCAGTGATGTCAGAGTGGAGTCAGTGTGATGTTGTTGTTGTGTGTTTGAGACTTTTAGTGTCCATGAAGGTCTCTGCTGCCGTAGATCCTCTGAACTGTGACAGAGGTCTCACTCTGGAGGAAACTCTCAGCACTTTCCAGCAGCTCCTCCATCATGGAGGACGTTCCCTCACTGTAACAGGTGGAGGAGAGAGGAGAGGAAGCACAGGTGGATCCTCTGAGGAAGAGGAGCGTTCGTACAAACCACATGATCACATGACCAGAATGGTATAGCTACAAAGTCAGATTCCTCACATCATGTTCACCAGGGAGGACAAAGGATAACTGTTTGCTGAGCTGAGCACTATATGCAGTCCGCTGTGGTGGCAGATTTCTTTTCTCATGTATTAATCACATATTTAATTATATCACATTAGTTATAGTTATATCACTTTCTCACTTTACTATAGTAAGAGCACTCCTGTTACTAGTTTACATGCATGTGTAATGTTAACACAGTGAGGCCGTTGTAATGGGAGACATTATACAGATAGTGAGACTCCTGCTTATCAGGGATGTAAATCCTTAGGTGAAGGCTTAGCAGAAAACAAGGTCATAATTCTCTCTGTAAGGGAGAAGGTATAGCCCCCCGTGAGAGGGGCCAACATGTGAGAGTTTGAGGAATGTTCTTTGTCTGTGTCTCTGTATATAAGATGTAAGGGCGGTGGCCACAATTCAGAGATGATCCTGGTGTTTCACTGGGATACTCTCTCCACATTGCAATGTGTTCATTAAACCCACTTCAAATCAAGCTCACTGGGTGTGTTGCAGGTTATTGTTAAAATTTCCACAACACCGCCTTTGTTTTTGCGTCTTCGTTTACTTTGAAATAGTTCCACACGGCTCACTTGTTTCGCCTCGCCTTCTCCCAGCTCCGGCCTGGGGGTGGGCACTCGGCGCCTGTGATTAACCCCTTACATGCCTCTCAAACAGACAGGTCTCAGACCGTGGTTTCGGTCCCCAGTGTCGGTGGACTTGAGTACGAGTACTTTAGAAAATGTGGTATCGAGGCCGATACCAGATACCGGTATCGATATCGGTGCATCCCTAGTGGTGACGTCAACAAAAAACACATTTCCTGTTTGCATACATTTTTTACAAATAAGATATTATGGGAGAAGGAGGGAGGAGTGTGCATAACACAGGATGAATGGACTCAAATATGGAAAGAACAATGGAAATGCACTACCTCACAAAGATGGAGGGAATTTGGATGGAAAATTTTGATTAGGTTCTTTATCACCTCTTACCAAAAGATTTATTATGATGGGAATCCCCCGTATGCTGGAGAAAATATGGACACAGATGACTACACCTCTGATATTTGCAGGCAGAATTTTAAACCTTGGATGAAATGGGGTCAATGCAGTTCTTAAGCATGCATGCAAATGTTCATTAGTCAGCTGTGAGCGAGTCTTTCCCATTCATCTTTAAATGCCAGATTTTCACTTCAGGAAGCACACAGCCCCACTCCACTGTTGGCCAACGCCCTCAACGACTTTTACTGCCGGTTTGATGAGACATCAAGCAGCTTTCACAACTCAATAGAGAATTCCCCAACAATAGAGACACTTTGGTCACTCATGGTAACGGTAAATGGACTAATTCTTATATAGTACTTTTCTACTCTCCCGGAGTACTCAAAGCACTCTATACAACATACAAACTCCTCGTGTGTCATAGTGGTCTGATCAGACAATATATTTACCCTTCTGTGCCATTTCATGTTTAGGTCAGTTATGTTTGTTTAGGTCAGTTATATTTCTTTGTGCAGTCATTTGGTTTGTTAAGTTTGCAGTTCTTTGCCTGAGTTCAGTTTTGTTTCTTTGACATTTTTATGAGCTTAACATTAATTACTTTTATAAATATAATATTTGGGTTAAATGAATGAAAACTCTGTTTTTCTAATAATTCTTGTGACTCCTTCTGCTTTTTCAACTTGGTTCATCACACAGCCCTAAATATTTGTTTAATGTCCTGGTCAAATATTACTCCAAGGTGTTACTGGAAGCCAAGGTAATGCCATCCAGAGCAAGTATCTGGTTAGATACCATATTTCTAGGTATTTTAGGGCCAAGTATAATCAGCAGCATAAAGTTAGTTGTCACCCAGGTCTTTATATCAAGCTCTGCTGTGTTCAAGCTATTAATTACTGCGCGCAGGAGAGCCAAAACACACATCAAACATTAAAGTTCAGTTATGCCAGCTTTAACCTTGGGATGCCTCAGCTTCTCTTTTATATCCCCCACACTCAACTCTCTGCATCAGGAAGCTCCTGCCACTGGTCACCCTGGGAGTTTCGTCCTTCTACACCCTAACAGTTAGCAGATAACGTAGTGAAGCATCGCCAAGCAGTTTTTACAAGGTCATGCTGACACAACATTTGACTCTGACTTTAAACACTGGTCACTTCAGGTGTTGCTCTGATATACAGGAAATGACATCACGGCTCAAACTCTTTGTCAGTAAACCATTTCTTTATTTAACATATAAAATTTTGGTTTAATTGTTGCAGGATTTCATTACACAAACAAGCTGAAAAAAACCTGCAGAACACATGGATCAATGCATTCAATAAAAATATAACAGGAAACAGATTTCTTAATCAAACTGCTGGAACAAAGCGAACCACTCAACACAAACACTACAGTAGAACAGTTTAGAAAGCTTAAAATGTAACAAGAGGCACATTTTCATTCATAGGTGCCTCATCAGATCTTTACAGAAGACTCCACCTGAACTCTGTGGAGCCTGATCTCAAGGGTTTAAGTCAGACCCTGAAACCAGAAGAGGACCTTTCTGTCTCTGCAGATTCACTGTGATCCAGAGATGGCAATGATTTCAGTCCTGCATCACGCTGATGTTTGCACAGAGAAGATAACTTAGTAAATGTTTTTGAACATCGGTAACAGTAAACTTCATAATCATTATGCAAATATTTACTCTGCGAATGGTACTCATGGCCATTGACCAGTGGTTGTTGATCAATGCTCATAAGAATTTGCATATTAATGATGAAGAAATTGACCTCACAGCCCATTGTTCATTCATTGGGCCGGTTTCAGTCGTTATGCAAATGTACTTTTTACAAGATTAACGTAAAAGTAGGAATCAAGACGTAACAGTTTATTTGTAACATGGAATCGTTTCTGAGTGGAGTATGAACTGAGATTACTCAAACTCTTTCACAGATGAAGTTCTCTTTCATGTGTCTGCGTTCATGCTTAGTATGATCACATGATTGTGAAAAGGTTTTGTCACAGTGTCTGCACTTGTATGGTTTCTCTCATGTGTGGACTCGCTTATGCTTTTCAAGCTGACGTGCACTGATGAAGGATGACCCACACTGATCGCAGACATGCTTTTTAACGCCACTGTGAAGGAGTTCATATTGTTTGAAGTCCTTTGAAGTGGTGAAGCCTCTCCCGCATTCTTTACAGTAGTTCATTTTGTCTCCAGTGTGTCTACGTTGATGTATTTTCAGAGTCCTTCAATGACTTAAAGTCTTTCCACAAAGGTCACAACAAAAGTCTTTCCCACAGCGATGACAGGGTTGAGAACTTGATCCATCTGTGTCGCTCTGCTTCTAAACAAAAACACAAAGACAGTGTAAGTCAGTCCTTCAACATTTTTATCCTGAACGTCACCTGAAATAAAGAGCATCTCTGCCAAAGTCCAATTACATTTTACTGTTTACATTATCACACTCAGCTCAATTTAATGTGCTATAAAAACAATAAGAGTAAAAACATTAAAGTAATACTAGTTTAATGCTACAATAACAATAACACAATTCTCAAACACTATCCCTAAAAACCTGTGATTAGAGTCTGAATAATCAGTCAGAGCTGCCTTTCCATGCAGTAGAATTGCTAACATGCTAACACACTTTGATGAGCAGAGTTGTTTCAAACAGTCAGGCTGACAAGATAAAAATATAAATACATACCTCACAGTAACTGCACTTGTAGAGTCTTTCTGGTGTGGATCTGTTGGTGTGCTTTCAGGCAACGTGGAGATTTAAAAGTCTTCTCACACAGGTCACATTTATAAGGTCGTTCCTCAGTGTGGGCAAACATGTGATGTCGTAACTCTGCGTTTGTAGTAAACTGTTTACCACACTGATCACAGCTGTACACATCATGTCTGGTGTGAATGCGTAGGTGAATGTTTCGGCTCCCTATCCGGCTGAAAGTTTTTCCACAAATGTCACAGCTGTACGCCTTAATTCCAGAGTGGGTAACTAGATGACTCTGTAAGCTGTGATTGTGAGTAAAAGCTCTGCCACACTGATCACAGCTGTACGCTTTAACTCCACTGTGGATGAGTTGGTGTGTTTTTAAGCTTCCAGACTGCGTAAAAGACTTTCCACAGTCTCCACAGCTGAATGGTCTCTCTCCAGTGTGGATTAGTTGGTGTCTTTTTAAGCTTCCAGAATTGGTAAAAGACTTTCCACAGTCTCCACAGCTGAACGGTCTCTCTCCAGTGTGGATGAGTTGGTGTGTTTTTAAGCTTCCAGAGTGGGCAAAAGACTTTCCACACTCGTCACAGCTGAAAAGTCTCTCTCCAGTGTGGATGAGTTGGTGTCTTTTTAAGTATCCAAACCTGGTAAAAGACTTTCCACAGTCTCCACAGCTGAAAGGTCTCCCTCCGGTGTGGATGACCTGATGCATTTTTAGGGAAGCTTTCACAGTAAAATCTTTCCCAAACTCGTCACGGTTGTATTTTTTTCTTCCACTTCTTTCTTCAACAAAATTGTCGGCCTCCTGAGAGCGCTGACTTCTCGATCGACGTTGGTCCTGCAGTGACAGAGATACAAACAGAGGCAGTGATTTGTGGGACATACATTATTCTAACCGGCCTTCTATTAGTGGTATTGTATATGTGAGCTTTTATTAAATAAGTATTTATACTTATTTTCATACACACATTGCAAATGTGCTCATGAGAGTTGGCATTCAGTCTTCAATGCAAACACGCTTACAGACACAGATAAATATTAGACTTGTTTCTAGGGCAAAGATTAGAGACATTTGGCTGTGCCTGTACGCAGAGACGTGTACGAGGAGAAAAACCAGCAGGAAACACAGAGTGTGAGACGGTGAGGACGGCTTTTAAGTGTTATAGGAGTCAAGTCACTGACGCATATTATGATATCTGCTGAAGTATTGTGAGGCTGGACTTTAATATACAAAAGTTGAGATCTCTGTGAGTGACGCTGCAAAAATCAAAGGATTGACGCTACATATAGATAGATATATCTATATATATATATATATAATTTTATTATAAAATTATATAATTATATTATAAATAAATTCTTTCTCCTAATTATGTCCTGGGTTTTAACTAATTAATAACACCAAAGGAAACATCACAAAAAACACTTAAGGTCATGAAAATTAATTGCGATTCAGTAATTCACTGAGGCATCCACCCTATTTATTGAAAAGTATCGTATCTGTATTGGTATCATATCTAATACCAAAATATGCAGTATCGCACACCACTACCATCAAGCGGTGCGGCTTCGTAGCTGAGCAAAGTCGTACTGAAACATTTGACAGATTTTCGAGCACCGTGTACATAAAATCGTTTCGAAGTCAGTAAACACAACCAGAGTTACATAAAGCACGCGGGATTATAAGGAGCACTGTCGATTTTCAGAAAAATCAAAGGATTGATTTTAAGTGCGCAGTATTTTCCAAAAACACGGTAATAACGACGGCCCGCTAGCATGCGCTACCAAAAATAGTGCTTTGTTGTGTATCTGACGGACGAAAGTCAAACCAGTTCCACACCACTGAAGTTGCATTTCTACAAACCAGTTTTGGTTCATCCGTTTCATTTAACGACCCGCCATGTGCTTATGTAAACATATGCACTGCGCATGCGCGTTTTACCCATATTCTATCCAATATTTCATTTTCCTATCGTTGCCTAAAATTACACCGGTATTACCGTGATCGGTATGATACAGCCCAGCCCTACACGTGTCAGTATTTATGTCTCCAGATTGTTTGTATAGTGAGCCATTAAGACTGTACTCTTGGTACAGTTTTTATTTTTGCTGCTTTTGTCTTACACTGTCAAACAAACACAGATTTGCAGCGTTTGTATGTGTGTGCAAAAGCAAATGTGCCAGGCCTCAAAGACAATGGGTGGTTTGCACAACAAAAGCAGGATGTGAATCGAGCATATGACCTGTACAAATCTCAGCAGGGGTGATTAACACCTCGGGACTTGCACCAGAAAATAAAAAAGTCAGTAATTCTAGTAGGTGTTGGGTTCAAGGGATTTCTGCAAATTTGCGCAGGGTTAGTAAATCTAGTGTTGAAGTTAGCTCGGTGCTTACCTTTAGATGAGCCCACAAACCGAGAGAAACTCCGTGATGAAGCTGGAACTCTTTCCAAACACAGGAAACAGGTCAGGGAGCAGAGACCCACGTGGTTCACGCTGATCTCAGCTACGATCCAGGAGACAAGGGTGTGCAGATCGATGCAGATATCGATCCAAACGTTGGTAGTGGTATATGATATATATTTATACTTGAACTGTTATATTACCATGCGTACACTTTATTCTTTTTATCTTATTTGCCCATATATTTATACTAGAACTGTTATATTACCATGTTTACATTTTTTTTTATTGTCCATATATGTCATTCTTGACCAATGATTGTATCTGACTTGCACTGATGCCATAATTCTTATACTACTGCGGGTTAGTTTTTATATTATTTGCCCATATATTTATATTAGAACTGTTAAATTACTGTGCTTACATTTTATTGTACATGTTGACATATGCACACATTTACTGTTGGTCACTAGATTTTAACCTTGCACTGTTGCACCATTGCATTATTATCCTGACACGCACCTCAAACAGGACTGCATCCCCAGTACATTATACGCTTTGCTACTGTTGACTTAGATTGATTTAGATTTAGATTGATTTAGATTTAGTAATGTTGTTTTGTTGATTGTTGTGTATCATCCTGGTACATTGTAGTGAATGCTGTGTGTGTGGTGTTCTTAAGCTGCTGGAACCTTGAATTTCCCCTTGGGGATTAATAAAGTATCTATCTATCTATCTCTCTATCTATGATCGATACTTTAGTTTGTTTCTCTCCTGGAGGTTCACTATTTACTCGCTGTGGATGAAAAAGCAGCTCTGTCTGTGTGAACACCTCTTCTTATGCGGCAGACGCACTTTGCTCCGCCCCCTTCTTCCTGCCCTGCTGGGATTTGTTACTGTGCCGTCACGTGACTCAGATGCGCTCAGAAGAGCATTTGGACTGCAGAGAGAGAGAAAGAGGAGCAACATGTGGAGATATTTTATGACTGTAAATGAAAATGCTGGAGAACAGCTGGAAGGCTGTCAAGCCACAGGGGACCACAACAAGCTGTAGAGTTCAGCTTATTTTTCACACCTCAGTTAAATGCTTTGACTGAAGTCTCACTGCACACACTCAAACTTAGTGTTTGTGTACACCTTGGTCATTATAACCTGACACTGATCAGTGCTGCTTTCCACACATGGGACAAATTCAAAAAGATGCTGAAACCTTTAGAACATCATAAACTACACATTGTTGTACTCTTTTAGGATGGAACAGCTTTCAGATTTATTTCCTCTTAAAGGATAAAAGATGTTTTTAAGAATTTTGCATTCAAGAGGAGAATGTTTAAATAAGTCATGTAAATGAGAATTTCAAAGTTGGTGGCTGCAGTATATACAAATTGGTGTATCTCAAAAATAAAACTATGAAGACACTCAAAATTAATTTGGAAACTGTTTTATGCAACTTTTTTACATTTACAATTTTCAGGGATGAACCTCTGAAATTACTTTAACTAGAAATTTGTGTAAAAATACCACTATTGCAATTTATGTAGTTACTGATGACTTGATGCATACATATGATTACAATTTGGGATATAATGGTTGTATTGATGTATAGCAACTTAAAATACTCCCAGAAATGGCACTACAACATGTAAAAATATAAAGATAAGCTCAGGCGGACTGGGTTCTTTAGTAGGTCTAAAGGGTTAACCTGCGTCCTCACATCATGAATATGAAGGGTTGTAGTGGGAGAAGGTGGTGTGAAATCCTCATAGCTGTGGAGTGAGGAGGGGGCTCCTGTGGGTGAAGTCTTTGATGGTGGTGATGGCTCTGTGCTGGTGGGAGTGGGGAGGTGGGGGGATGATGGACCAAAGTGTCTCTATTGTTGGGGAAGGTGGAGGTGTCAAGGCTGCTTGATGTCTCATCAAACCAGCAGTAAGAGTCGTTGAGGGTGTTGGCCAACAGCAGGTCGTCAGTGGAGTGGGGCTGTGTGCTTATATCCTTACTCTCATTTCCCTTAGCGTATCTGTAACATGCAACTTCTGTCGGTGCTGTGCTACTGGAAACTGAATTTCCATCACACTATATGTTGTGATGATCTCAGTGCAGTCATGGTGTGTTCTGCAATCCTGCTGAATTGTTTTCCAGTCCCATCGACTGTGTATGAGCGTACAAACAGGCGTGTGGTGGGGATGAATCGGAATGTCTTGAGCCTCAGCATCACATCATCACAGTGGGTGTCAAAGTAATACTCGGGCAATTCGGAGTCTGGCGAGTCTGAGAGGTCCCATGCTTGCATGTCTTCCTCTGAAAAATGAGAACAATAACAAGATGTTATATTTTGTTGCATAGATACTCACACACACCCATCTAACCTACCATTTGGTTTATTTAGTTGTCAGACGGCCTTATGATTTTAGGGTTGCACAGGGTAGAATGCATGCCAGTCTTCGGACAAGTCGCAAAATCATCAAAAACAAGGCGTTTTCTAATACACTCGTACGCAGTGTTGAGCCTTTCCCTCATGATGGTGTCGTCAATCTGGCTTAACAAACGCAGCATAGCTCTCCAGTCGCACCACTGTATAAAAACATGTCCTTAAACCATGTAGTGCGCTCTTCTATGTTATTCTCTAGTCTATGAATGTTATTTGTGACCATCTGTTGTGTTAAAACTAGTAGCCCCTGTCTCCATCTTAGTTCAACATTCCGAAATCCTCATTTTTAAATAAAATGATCTCATCAACCCGTGAAAGAAACCCCAGTAGATGCGTAAAAACTAGATAATTAAAACTAGTGGTTTGATTAAATGAAAACAAGCTGACATTACCCATTCAGAAGAAATTCCCACTTGTGCCGTTTTTAAAATAAAATGCATGCATCGCTGCAAGCTGAGATATTGTCAGAATTATAAAATTAGTGTGATTAAAACACTATTACCAACACTTTTGACTAGATATAACTAAAAAGCATCCCCTCTTTGTTAAGATGCACTGTGAAGCAAAACAGCTCCCAAAACAAAGAATTGCTTTTAAGAACACAAATGCCTGTATAACTGAATGTTGAGATACACCAAAGTGATAAAAATAGTTTAATTAAAAACTCTATGGTTTGTTTAAATTAAAACCCAGTTAAAAACACATAAACTCATATAACCCCTCTGACGCCCTGTGTGTCTCCACACATGAACTCGCATGGCCACGAGCACACCTGAACGCGCACACGCACGAAACCGGTCAAACCTTTTTGGTTGGCCGCCATCTTGGACTAATGCCCCCATTAGTCAAGGCATTAGTCACAGACCTGACTAATGCCCCCTTATTACTACTGTGGGGAAAACACATAAGACTGCAGTGAAGCGATGACCAGATGATTCCCTGGCCAAAGGTATCGTACTTAAATCAGACTACTGATCCTTCACCTTGCAGGGAGGAAGAATACCTCACCTTTGCCCTAGAGGTCTTTGCTTTTGTGAGGACCCAAAGAACTGAACTGATGGGAGATGCACAAGGAAAGGGGTTCAGGTCCACTGTGAGGCAGCCTCACTCTGACAGCTGAACCTCAAATCACTGTCTCTGCTCTCAGCTGATCAAGTTCATTCCCGATTCTCTTCTGTGATTGGCTGAGCTTCAGGCCTTCTCTCAGTGCATGTTTCCATGGACAGTATTTCAATGATGAGGATGTACACATCCATTGATCACTCATCAATGGTCTTAGATCAGTGATTGCTGATCAATGGTCATACAGTGGCATATTAATGATCAAGGAACTGGCCTCGTAGTCCATTGTTCATTCAGTGGGCTGGTTTGAGTGTAGGTCTGTTGTGGTGCATTTGTATGTGTGTGTTCCTTGTTCAGCCGAGAGAAAGTGTCCCTTCACCCGGTTAAGCAAAAATCAACAATCTTTGATCCACGCTGGTGGCCTTGAATGAGGGGAGAGAGAGTCACGATGAACAGTCTTATTATCTAAAGGAGAGTTTTGTCAGGGGGTGCAAGGGGGGGCGCATGAGATGAAGATGGTAGTTGTTTTGGCTCTCTCAATTCCCGTTGTTCTTCTTCAAGATGTTATCCATATTGCAAAGCCATGAGCTTCTCCAAGATCCTATCCATATTGTGTTCAGTAAACACAGTCTGAGTACTCACAGCCCTGCCCATTGTCTATCATGTCGGCCAGCCTTGTGGGATTTTGAACAGCTGTAGCCGCTTTTGTATTTTGATAAGTCAGGTCCAAGCCAGCTCCAATCAGCCAGAACTCTGTTATCATGATTCAGAATTGGTAGATGTCGTTCAATGTCCTCCATCGAGAGTGTCGCCAGACAAACGACGCAACTGACCATCAAGTATCCGGCAGCAAACTTCTCTACAGGACAATCAGGCTCTCCCGAGCCCAGTAGGGTGTCAAGACCAGTTGATCAAATCAATAATTCTTCTTTATGTTTTTAGAGAACAAGTCTGGGAGACTCTCTTAGGGTTAGAGAATAAGCAAGACTATACAAGACATGAGAAGCCAAGAAGAAAAGATAAGAAGAAAAGAGAAAGAGAGGGAGAAAGTGCGACTGCCTCCGTCAAGAGCCAAGAGAGAATGGATGAGTGATGAAGCATTTCTCCCACTCAAAATGCTACGTCCAGATGAACAGAATCAGCCTTAAGGGCACATTTTTGGAAGTTTTCGTATATCTGACCATTTTTTACAAATAAGAGCTGCTTCATCCAAAGTGGGATGGACGCAGTCTCTCCTACCAGATTTAATCCTGAAAGTTTCTCAATTATCTAGAAAGCCCACATTGTTTTTGGACACCACTCAGACAGCCAGCAAGCTACACATATCAACCCTTGTCTTGCTGGGGAGGGAACCAGATAAAACCACAGTTTTTTGAATGTGGACTAGCAGTTTAGCTGCTGGTGCAATGTTTAGGAATCAGCTTAATAAGACCAGGGGAAGAGATTGGAAACACTGGAAATGGTGGACTGGAGCCGTCCTCCTGAATTACTTCATTTTATTCATTCTAGAAACTACTCTGCAGGAGGATTAGAGTAAATCATTTTCATGCTCTATGCAGGCAATGCAGATGCACAGGGCCCTTTTAGCCTCCAGACAAAGTAACAAATCCTCTTCACACATTTGTTCAGCATCTTCAACAGCTCAAAAAGTTGATTTAACTTTCTGTCCTGTTACCTCCTGCTCTGATCTGCTTCTGTCCCTCATCTTTCTCTACAACTCTGAAAACTTGCTGTTGCTGTCTGTACAGCTCATCTTTTGTTTGTTGTCCTCTCAGTCTGCCAGGTGGAGGTGGTTGAGGGGGTGGAGTCTTTGGAGCTGCCCTTCAAAACGACAGGAAACCTGCCTGAAGATGCTGTAGTGGTGTGGACGGACAGTGAAGACAGGAAGGTCCATGTGTATGAGAACGGCTCTGGCCAGCCTGAAGAACAGCACCACGATTACAAGGACCGAACAAAGATGGATGAAGACCTGCTGGGAACTGGAGACCTCAGTCTGACCCTGAAACACCCCACAGAGAGAGACAGTGGAGTGTATAAGTGTATGGTCAACAGCAGCAGTAGCATCCAATACAAAATAATCCGGCTGAAAGTCAAAGGTATCTGTCTGTCTCTGTCTTCATGTTCATATTTCAAGATTCTTTAGTTGTCATGTGCATAGTTATACAAGTACAACACAGTGAAATGTGTCCTGAGAAGCTGCTCGACTGTGCAACAAAACAAGAAAGAGAACATTATATACAGTGAGTGAATTATATATATTATATAAATAAAATAAAACAATCTGTAAATTTACGTTTGAATCTCAGAATGTACATTGCATGAGTGTTAAAGTGTCCTGTGCCGTAGTGAAGCCAGAAGGATTGATTGTTAATTAGATTGTTAATTTATTTCAAACATGTAAACAATATACAGGTACATTTAGAAAAGAAAATCAGAGAGAAAAAAAATACTAGATCAGACATGATTGTCACGGTCCTGGGTCGGTTCGACCCAGCATTTTGTGTTATGTTTTGGTTTAGTGTTGCATTAGTTCCTCTCTGGGGATGCTGTTTTGATTATAATTATATTCTGTTTCTTTAGCTATCCGTTGACGATTATGATGATTATTATTGTTTGAGTTCTGTGTTATATTTGGCCTGCTTTTGCGTCTGCGTCTGTGTCTCTGTCTGTCCATGGGGTTACTGTATCTGCTCATGAGTCTGCTTGTCAAGTTAAGTGTCCTGTCTGGTTCTCCGTGTCTGTTAGTTCCTGTTTTATTTTGAAAGTTCTTGTCTCATGTCAGTGTGTTCAGTTTCACCTCTCCCCTGTCTCGTTAGCCTAATTTCTCCCAGCTGTGTTTCCCTCCTGTTGCTCATCCCCTAATTACTCCCTCTGTGTACTTAAGCCCTGTGTTTTCCTGTGCTCACTGTCGCGTGGTCTGTATTATTCCGTTTCAGTCATCTCTACTCTGTGTAACCCGGTGTTCAGTCTGTGTCTCTCCGTCATCCTTCTTTGTGCATTTAGCTCCTCTTCTCGTGAGTTTCTGGTTTAAGTTTGGTTCTTTAGTTTTCCCAGTTTAGACTTGTTTATGCCCCGCTCTGCTCTACCTGTTTTGTCACTTTTTCTCCACTGTAAATAAACCCTCACTCGCACCCCAGCCAGTACCTGCTTTTTGGATCCTTTTTTCAATACTCCACACGACTGCTCCCCAGCCGTGACAATGATATCAGAATGTGGTAACAATGGGCGTTTATCAATATGCGTACTTGTGCGTACTTGCGTTCTCGTGTACTCGTGATACGTCATCAGTCGGAGACCAAGTACTGTTCCAATTCGAAGTACGCATCACGCCGAGAACGCGAAAAAGTCCCGGATGTGTTCTCGATCCGCCCATTTTATCGAGCATGCATCGGTGTAGACTTGGGACAGCTATATATCCCAGAATGCATTTCGTCCAAAACTCAACAGCGGACTCCCGGCACATCGCCCCCCCCCCCCGCTCACGGTCTTCTCACTACTCAGGTTAAAGAAACCCCAGCAGCTGTCTATAGTATTGAGTGTCCACTAGAATAGAAATAAAAGCGTTCTAACATCTCACCTGCTTGTTTTTATTAAGGTATGTACACGTATGTACATGTACACTATTTTTATTAATAGAGGTTTCACTACTGAGGTTAAAAATGATATATAAGTCACGTAGATCACTTCTAAATGTTAATGTTTGGTTTATTTCAGTGTGTTATTTGTTCCTGAGTAAACCGGTTTGGCTGTGATTAAAGTTAAGCTTCATAACATGTTACTCACAGTTACATTAAGAGGGGACGGCAGTGAAAACTCCGGACCTGTGACATCATCACGCACGCAGGTGTTCCGACTGTACAAATCACGAGTCCGTGCTCGCGTGCCCGAGAATTGAGAAACGGCCAACGAGTCCGTGCTCGCGTTCTCGGTGGTACGCACTCCCGTGCGTTCTCGGCGGTACGTACTCACCGAAGCACGCGTAGTACGCATCGTGCACTTGGGCATTGATAAACGGCCAATAAGTCCTGCGTCAGTCACGTATGGTGGGGGGGCGTGTCCTGATTTACCACACAGATGGCCTAAGGATAGAAGCTGCTCTTGAGTTTCTCTGTTTTTGCGCACATGGTGCAGAACCTTCTGATGTGACAGGTCCTTCAATAGCTGGGCTGCTCTAGTCCAGCACCTACTGGTGTAGATGTCCTGTTGGGAGGGGAGAGCAGCCTTGCAGCAGCGTTCTGCTGTACAGATCACTCTCTGAAGAGCTTGTTGGTCCTTAACATAGCTGTTCCCATACAAGGATGCGATGTTCTGTGTGAGGATGCTCTCCACAGCGCCTATATAGTAGAGGTGGGTTTTTATAATCGATTTATCGATTAAAATCGATTCATTAAAATCCTGAATTTATTTTTTAATATTAATTTATTTTGCCCGAAATGCCAGAATCTCTGGTGAAATCTCACAAAATTTCAACAACCACCAAACAGCTAAGACAGTAAATGAGAGCAGGAACACGGATTCTGCACAAAGACGTAAACGCACAGCGCGACCCGCGGATCAGAATCAGTGAGATGTCGCCTTTTTCACAGTCGGGCTGAAAGCCGACAGCTCGCTGATTCTGATCTGTCGGTGGGTCCGCGCTTTGTGTTCACGCCCTTTATGTGCTGATTCTACAGCTGTTAGTTTGATCTCTCTCCAAACAATATTGACCGAACCAGCAGCAAAAGAAGATCCAAACTACACTTCACATAAACAACAACAACTCTAACTATTACTGTTTTGCTTCCACCACGACGCACAGCTCTCTCTCTCTGTACTCCAACAACAGTTTCCCGTCTAAAAATCTGTTTTCTGCATTATCGCTTGCTTGTTATGCTCAAGTCTGCCGCTGTTTTTTTCCTTTTACATTCTTCCGAAAAGAAAACCTCATTTCTGCTGTTCAATACTGAACCAATTTAAACTTTTTAAAATTATGCAAAAATGCTTAGCTGTGTCTCTAATAAAACCGCTGTAACTTCAGAGGTAATGTTCAGAGGTTGATTATTGGTTTTCTTTCGTTTCTCCTACTGCAGAATATTTTTATAAAATCCAGGCCAGGAAAATCACCTTCATGTTTTTCTGTGTTTTATCTTCAGCTACTTTGACACATAGGCATCTGCTGTGACGTTCACACCTTTGATTAGTGGTGGGCGGATCGATCCAAATATCAATAGTATCGATCCCAAGTCGGGATCGGGATCGGTATCGGATCGATACTAGCCTGGTTAGATCGATTCGTTACTTTGAATTTTGCTTTTGCTACGCTGCGCTTTTCGGCAAAACAGAAACAGCTAGGTCGGCAGACTCGCAGCGCCTGTGACAGCGGAGAGCAGGCACACTTTGCTCCTCCCCCTCTCTCTTCAGTGTTGCGCTGACACTTAAGACACTTTGGGGGTTATTGTTTACATATTAATTATATTTTTACCAATTGTTTTTGTTGTTGAGAATTTTAATAATAATTTCTGTATTATAGTTTGTCAACAGTATTTGTTTTAATTTGTTTACTGGTTTGCCTGCACTTAAGATTTAAGATTTAAAAAACAAAAAACAAAAAAAAACATCGCCAACACGGCAGACCCGATGGCATTTTCGTGCTTTGCAGCATAATTTATTCTTACAATAATCACACGGTTGCTGTAACAGTACATTCTACAGCTGCAGCTCTTCTGCTGGCAGCCGTACACATCATCACCACCAAGACTGCAGCGGCGTCGCGGAACACGTCCTGCCCCATACCCCCATCGCCCGCTTCACCCCACCCCGCGAGCAGGCGAGGGAATCAGCCCGGACCATCGGCGCCCCATGTCCCGGCCAGCGACGGAGAAGTGTCCACTCTGGCGGTCGCCCACACCTCCAGTGGAAGCCCGGGAGCTGGCCTGATGGCCACCCATATGGCAAGCAGAGGCGGCGGAGAAGGAGTGGAAGTTAGCCGGGGCTGAGAGGCAGCAGGGCAGACGGCCGAAGCGGATAGCATGCCGCCCTCGGGCAGGACCCCTGCGCACCTCAGCCACCATCTCCAGCTTGGCAGGTCCCGCTGGTGCGCCAGCCTCCGGCTCACCCCGAGCCGTGCGTTGTCCACTCTTACAGTGATCATCCAGTGTCTGTAACATAAGCCTACATTCAAGGGCTGCAGCCCTCCTGCTGCCAGCTGTACACATCAACACCAAAAACAACAACAGCACAAGAAGCGCACAGGTTTTAAGCCAGCGAGGCATCATTGTAGATGCAGTGAAGGTGAGTCCATCTCACCTGCAGCGGCATCGCAGACCACGAGCTGCCACAATAATAAAACATTTTTATTTAATTATGAATAAATTATTTTTCTTTTATGTGCCGAATTTTAAGTAATTTATAATACAAAAGGAAAAATCTCAAAAAACATTTAAGGTCATGAAAATTAGTTGCGATTTAGCAATTCAATGAGGCATCCACCTTATTTATTGAAAAGTATCGGTATCGGTATTGGTATCGGCGATACTGGCCCGTACTTGGTATCGGATCGATACCAAAATATGCAGTATCGCACACCACTACCTTTGATAAAGTCTTGCGTGTGTCAGCTTCCTTTTTATTGATACAAAAATATGTAAATGTACTGATCTGAATCATAATATTTCTGACTGTCAAAATTTCCCAGATTCAAATCGAATTGATTCAAATTAAAACGAATCGTGGATAGAATAGATTCGGGACCTTGTAAATCAGAATTGAATTGATTCTAGAAATCAGTCACGATACCCAGCCCTACTATATAGAAAGGCCCGAGGATCACTGGAGAGACCCCAAACTTCCTCAGTTGTCAAAGATGATATTTGTGTTTGTGTGTGTGTCTCTGACTGTCTTGTGTCTCCTCTGCAGGGAGAGTTCAGGTCCAGGATCAAACAGGGGACATCAGGAACAGAAGCAACTCCATTGATCCGACTCCTCTGATGGCTGATCGATCAGTTTGATCTGTGTGTTCTTTGATTATTGATCAGTGATGTCAGAGTGGAGTCAGTGTGATGTTGTTGTTGTGTGTTTGAGACTTTTAGTGTCCATGAAGGTCTCTGCTGCCGTAGATCCTCTAAACTGTGACAGAGGTCTCACTCTGGAGGAAACTCTCAGCACTTTCCAGCAGCTCCTCCATCATGGAGGACGTTCCCTCACTGTAACAGGTGGAGGAGAGACGAGAGGAAGCACAGGTGGATCCTCTGAGGAAGAGGAGCGTTGGTACGAACCACATGATCACATGACCAGAATGGTTTAAGTACAAAGTCAGATTAATGGGTTTGCAGGTGTCCTTAAAGTCAGATTCCTCACATCAGGTTCACCAGGGAGGACAAAGGATAACTGTTTGCTGAGCTGAGCACTATATGCAGTCCGCGTTTGTTTTCGCGTCTTCGTTCACTTTGAAATAGTTCCACGCGGCTCACTTGTTTCGCCTGGCCTTCTCCCAGCTCCGAGCTGCAGCCGGGGCCTGGGGGCAGGCACTGGGAAAGACTCGCTCACAGCTGACTAAATGCCAGATTTTCACTTCAGGAAGCACACAGCCCCACTCCACTGTTGGCCAACCCCCTTAACGACTCTTACTGCCGGTTTGATGAGACATCAAGCAGCTTTCACGACTCAATAGAGAATTCCCCAACAATAGAGACACTTTGGTCACTCACGCTAATGGTAAATGGACTAATTCTTATATAGCGCTTTTCTACTCTCCCGGTGTACTCAAAGCGCTCTATACAACACGCCACATTCACCCAGTCACACCCATTCTCACAAGCAATACCTCTATACTGAGTGCTTTCTCACTACACTCACACACATTCATACTCCGATGGATGCATCGGAGAGCAACTTGGCGTTAGTATCTTGCCCAAGGATACTTGGCATGCAGACTGGAGGAGCCTGGGATCAAACCTCCTTCCGATCAGTAGGTGACATGCTCTACCTCCTGAGCTACAGCCACCCCCAGCAACAGCAACCCCATCCCCCCACCTTCCCCACTCCCCCCACAACAGATGCTATGAAAGACTTCACCCACAGGAGCAACCTCCTCACTTCACACCTATGAGGATTTCACACCACCTTCTCCCACTACAACCCTTCATATTCATGAAGCAGATGTGAGGAAGCAGTTTAACCCTTTAGAAATACTAAAGAACCAATTCAATTCAATTATATCTATATAGCGCCAAATCACAAGAAAAGTAGCCTCAAGACGCTTTATATTGTACAGCAGATACAGAGAAAAGCCCAACAATCATATGACCCCCTATGAGCAAGCACTTTGGCGACAGTGAGAAGGAAAAACTCCCTTTTAACAGGAAGAAACCTCCAGCAGAACCAGGCTCAGGGAGGGGCGGGGCCATCTGCTGCGACCGGTTGGGGTGAGAGAAGGAAAACAGGATAAAGACATGCTGTGGAAGAGAGACAGAGATTAATAACAGATATGATTCAATGCAGAGAGGTCTATTAACACATAGTGAGTGAGAAAGGTGACTGGAAAGGAAAAACTCCTCCTGTGTCATAGTGGTCTGATCAGACAATATATTTACCCTTCTGTGCCATTTCATGTTTAGGTCAGTTATGTTTGTTTAGGTCAGTTATATTTCTTTGTGCAGTCATTTGGTTTGTTAAGTTTGCAGTTCTTTGCCTGAGTCCAGTTTTGTTTCTTTGACATTTTTTATGAGCTTAACATTAATTACTTTTGTAAATATAATATTTGGGTTAAATGAATGAAAACTTTGTTTTTCTAATAATTCTTGTGACTCCTTCTGCTTTTTCAACTTGGTTCATCACACAGCCCTAAATATTTGTTTAATGTCCTGGTCAAATATTACTCCAAGGTGTTACTGGAGGCCAAGGTAATGCCATCCAGAGCAAGTATCTGGTTAGATACCATATTTCTAGGTATTTTAGGGCCAAGTATAATCAGCAGCATAAAGTTAGTTGTCACCCAGGTCTTTATATCAAGCTCTGCTGTGTTCAAGCTATTAATTACTGCGCGCAGGAGAGCCAAAACACACATCAAACATTAAAGTGCAGTTATGCCAGCTTTAACCTTGGGATGCCTCAGCTTCTCTTTTATATCCCCCACACTCAACTCTCTGCATCAGGAAGCTCCTGCCACTGGTCACCCTGGGAGTTTCGTCCTTCTACACCCTAACAGTTAGCAGATAACGTAGTGAAGCATCGCCAAGCAGTTTTTACAAGGTCATGCTGACACAACATTTGACTCTGACTTTAAACACTGGTCACTTCAGGTGTTGCTCTGATATACAGAAAATGACATCATGGCTCAAACTCTTTGTCAGTAAACCATTTCTTTATTTAACATATAAAATTTTGGTTTAATTGTTGCAGGATTTCATTACACAAACAAGCTGAAAAAAAAACTGCAGAACACATGGATCAATGCATTCGATAAAAATATAACAGGAAACAGATTTCTTAATCAAACTGCTGGAACAAAGTGAACCACTCAACACAAACACTACAGTAGAACAGTTTAGAAAGCTTAAAATGTAACAAGAGGCACATTTTCATTCAGAGCTGCCTCATCAGATCTTTACAGAAGACTCCACCTGAACTCTGTGGAGCCTGATCTCAAGGGTTTAAGTCTGACCCTGAAACCAGAAGAGGATCTTTCTGTCTCTGCAGATTCACTGTGATCCAGAGATGGCAATGATTTCAGTCCTGCATCACGCTGATGTTTGCACAGAGAAGATAATATAGTAAATGTTTTTGAACATTGGTAACAGTAAACTTCATAATCATTATGCAAATTTTTACTCTGTGAATGGTACTGATGGCCATTGACCAGTGGTTGTTGATCAATGCTCATAAGAATTTGCATATTAATGATGAAGAAATTGACCTCACAGCCCATTGTTCATTCATTGGGCCGGTTTCAGTCGTTATGCAAATGTACTGTTTATGAGATTAACGTAAAAGCAGGAATCAAGACGTAACAGTTTATTTGTAACATGGAATCGTTTCTGAGTGGAGTATGAACTGAGATTACTCAAACTCTTTCACAGATAAGATAAGATAACCTTTATTAGTCCCACACGTGGGAAATTAGGTATCTAATTACTAATACGTTACTTATAAAAAATTACAAGAAGAAAAAAAATAAGAAAGAAAGAAACTCAGATCGAGCAGAGCTGCTGTAACAGGCTGCCGCACACGGGGGGCGCCATGATGAAGTTCTCTTTCATGTGTCTGCGTTCATGCTTAGTATGATCACATGATTGTGAAAAGGTTTTGTCACAGTGTCTGCACTTGTATGGTTTCTCTCATGTGTGGACTCGTTTATGCTTTTCAAGCTGACGTGCACTGATGAAGGATGACCCACACTGATCGCAGACATGCTTTTTAACGCCACTGTGAAGGAGTTCATATTGTTTGAAGTCCTTTGAAGTGGTGAAGCCTCTCCCGCATTCTTTACAGTAGTTCATTTTGTCTCCAGTGTGTCTACGTTGATGTATTTTCAGAGTCCTTCAATGACTTAAAGTCTTTCCACGAAGGTGTAGAATTATAGGGATTATTTTATATAACCATCATCTTTGTCATTGCATTAATTATCATTTCATCCAAGCATTTATTGAAGTTGCTGGCATTATGTTATAATTTATATTATAGGGGTTATCATAATCAAATATTAACATGTTTATTACAGGTGCAGTTATAACTACTTTAAAATGATTGAGTTAAATATATATGTATCATAACTCATATGCTGAGTATATTGGTACAGTAAAATAGTAGCTGAGCAAAGGCCTGAATGTATTCAGCTTCTTGTGGTATTTGAGTTTGCTTAGTTACAGGTGACGGAAGGATGTCCAGTCCATGGTGACCTCAAAGGCCTTAGATCATCACCATATTCTTAAGAGTATGCCACAAGGAGGAACCTCTATGTTGCAGTTAATTCTTAAAATACATGAATGTTCTGTACATGCAAATTATGTGCTTGTAAACGCAAGAAGGGGCGTTACAATACCCTGATGTTATAAAAGCAATCTAGAGTGTATTTTGGGTAGAGATGCACAACTGTTTTGCAGTTTGCACCTCTCCACGCTGCGTGCATTCATTAAAATCAATTGTTTGATTGACCTCTTCTGGACCATCATTGTTTTACTCTCGTCCTCAATTTCGAACCCGTAACAAAGGTCACAACAAAAGTCTTTCCCACAGCGATGACAGGGTTGAGAACTTGATCCATCTGTGTCGCTCTGCTTCTAAACAAAAACACAAAGACAGTGTAAGTCAGTCCTTAACATTTTTATCCTGAACGTCACCTGAAATAAAGAGCATCTCTGCCAAAGTCCAATTACATTTTACTGTTTACATTATCACACTCAGCTCAATTTAATATGCTATAAAAACGATAAGAGTAAAAACATTAAAGTAATACTAGTTTAATGCTACAATAACAATAACACAATTCTCAAACACTATCCCTAAAAACCTGTGATTAGAGTCTGAATAATCATTCAGAGCTGCCAGTAGAATTGCTAACATGCTAACACACTTTGATGAGCAGAGTTGTTTCAAACAGTCGGGCTGACAAGATAAAAATATAAATACATACCTCACAGTAACTGCACTTGTAGAGTCTTTCTGGTGTGGATCTGTTGGTGTGTTTTCAGGTAACGTGGAGATTTAAAAGTCTTCTCACACAGGTCACATTTATAAGGTCGTTCCTCAGTGTGGGTAAACATGTGATGTCGTAACTCTGTGTTTGTAGTAAACTGTTTACCACACTGATCACAGCTGTACACATCATGTCTGGTGTGAATGCGTAGGTGTGTATTTCGGCTCCCTATCCGGCTGAAAGTTTTTCCACAAATGTCACAGCTGTACGCCTTAATTCCAGAGTGGGTAACTAGATGACTCTGTAAGCTGTAACTGTGAGTAAAAGCTCTGCCACACTGATCACAGGTGTACGCTTTAACTCCACTGTGGATGAGTTGATGTGATTTTAAGTTTGAAAAGTGCCTAAAAGACTTTCCACACTCATCACAGCTGAACGGTCTCTCTCCACTGTGGATGAATTGGTGTGTTTTTAAGTTTCCAGAGTGGATAAAAGACTTTCCACAGTCTCCACAGCTGAACAGTCTCCCTCCAGTGTGGATTAGTTGGTGTGTTTTTAAGTTTCCAGAGTGGATAAAAGACTTTCCACACTCGTCACAGCTGAATGGTCTCTCTCCAGTGTGGATTAGTTGGTGTCTTTTTAAGTATCCAAACCTGGTAAAAGACTTTCCACAGTCTCCACAGCTGAAAGGTCTCCCTCCGGTGTGGATCAGATGGTGTGTTTTTAAGTTTCCAGACCTGGTAAAAGACTTTCCACAGTCTCCACAACTGAACGGTCTCTCTCCACTGTGGACGAGTTGGTGTGTTTTTAAGTTTCCAGACCTGGTAAAAGACTTTCCACAGTCTCCACAACTGAACGGTCTCTCTCCACTGTGGACGAGTTGGTGTGATTTTAAGTTTCCAGACGTGGTAAAAGACTTTCCACACTCATCACAGCTGAACGGTCTCTCTCCAGTGTGGATTAGTTGGTGTCTTTTTAAGTATCCAAACCTGGTAAAAGACTTTCCACAGTCTCCACAGCTGAAAGGTCTCCCTCCGGTGTGGATGACCTGATGCATTTTTAGGGAAGCTTTCACAGTAAAATCTTTCCCAAACTCGTCACGGTTGTATTTTTTTCTTCCACTTCTTTCTTCAACAAAATTGTCGGCCTCCTGAGAGCGCTGACTTCTCGATCCACGTTGGTCCTGCAGTGACAGAGATACAAACAGAGGCAGTGATTTGTGGGAAATACATTATTCTAACCGGCCTTTTATTAGTGGTATGTTGTGAGCTTTTATTAAATAAGTATTTATACTTATTTTCATACACACATTGCAAATGTGCTCATGAGAGTTGGCATTCAGTCTTCAATGCAAACACGCTTACAGACACAGATAAATATTAGACTTGTTTCTAGGGCAAAGATTAGAGACATTTGGCTGTGCCTGTACGCAGAGACGTGTACGAGGAGAAAAACCAGCAGGAAACACAGAGTGTGAGACGGTGAGGACGGCTTTTAAGTGTTATAGGAGTCAAGTCACTGACGCATATTATGATATCTGCTGAAGTATTGTGAGGCTGGACTTTAATATACAAAAGTTGAGATCTCTGTGAGTGACGCTGCAGATATATATATATATATATATATATATATATATATGTATATGTATATGTAGAGAGAGAGAGAGAGATATGTATATATATATAGATATATCTATCTATAGATAGATATATCTATATATATCTATATGTATATATAGATATATATATCTATATCTATATATATATATATATATATATAATTTTATTATAAAATTATATAATTATATTATAAATAAATTCTTTCTCCTAATTATGTCCTGGGTTTTAACTAATTAATAACACCAAAGGAAACATCACAAAAACACTTAAGGTCATGAAAATTAATTGCGATTCAGTAATTCACTGAGGCATCCACCCTATTTATTGAAAAGTATCGTATCTGTATTGGTATCATATCTGATACCAAAATATGCAGTATCGCACACCACTACCATCAAGCGGTGCGGCTTCGTAGCTGAGCAAAGTCGTACTGAAACATTTGACAGATTTTCGAGCACCGTGTACATAAAATCGTTTCGAAGTCAGTAAACACAACCAGAGTTACATAAAGCACGCGGGATTATAAGGAGCACTGTCGATTTTCAGAAAAATCAAAGGATTGATTTTAAGTGCGCAGTATTTTCCAAAAACACGGTAATAACGACGGCCCGCTAGCATGCGCTACCAAAAATAGTGCTTTGTTGTGTATCTGACGGACGAAAGTCAAACCAGTTCCACACCACTGAAGTTGCAGCATTTTTACAAACCAGTTCAGGTTCATCCGTTTCATTTAACGGCCCGCCATGTGCTTATGTAAACATATGCACTGCGCATGCGCGTTTTACCCATATTCTATCCAATATTTCATTTTCCTATCGTTGCCTAAAATTACACCGGTATTACCGTGATCGGTATGATACAGCCCAGCCCTACACGTGTCAGTATTTATGTCTCCAGATTGTTTGTATAGTGAGCCATTAAGACTGTACTCTTGGTACAGTTTTTATTTTTGCTGCTTTTGTCTTACACTGTCAAACAAACACAGATTTGCAGCGTTTGTATGTGTGTGCAAAAGCAAATGTGCCAGGCCTCAAAGACAATGGGTGGTTTGCACAACAAAAGCAGGATGTGAATCGAGCATATGACCTGTACAAATCTCAGCAGGGTGATTAACACCTCGGGACTTGCACCAGAAAATAAAAAGTCAGTAATTCTAGTAGGTGTTGGGTTCAAGGGATTTCTGCAAATGTGCGCAGGGTTAGTAAATCTAGTGTTGAAGTTAGCTCGGTGCTTACCTTTAGATGAGCCCACAAACCGAGAGAAACTCCGTGATGAAGCTGGAACTTTTTCCAAACACAGGAAACAGGTCAGGGAGCAGAGACCCACGTGGTTCACGCTGATCTCAGCTACAATCCAGGAGACAAGGGTTCGCAGATCGATGCAGATATCGATCCAAACGTTGGTAGTGGTATATGATCGATACTTTAGTTTGTTTCTCTCCTGGAGGTTCACTATTTACTCGCTGTGGATGAAAAAGCAGCTCTGTCTGTGTGAACACCTCTTCTTATGCGGCAGACGCACTTTGCTCCGCCCCCTTCTTCCTGCCCTGCTGGGATTTGTTACTGTGCCGTCACGTGACTCAGATGCGCTCAGAAGACGCATTTGGACTGCAGAGAGAGAGAAAGAGGAGCAACATGTGGAGATATTTTATGACTGTAAATGAAAATGCTGGAGAACAGCTGGAAGGCTGTCAAGCCACAGGGGACCACAACAAGCTGTAGAGTTCAGCTTATTTTTCACACCTCAGTTAAATGCTTTGACTGAAGTCTCACTGCACACACTCAAACTTAGTGTTTGTGTACACCTTGGTCATTATAACCTGACACTGATCAGTGCTGCTCTGACGACCACACTCACATCCATGTAATCATTTAACTGGGATGATCTGGATTTACTGCACAATGCTGAATGTGTCCTTACAGTACAGGGAATAACTCTCTCTGTGTTCCTGTAGAGAAACTCTGGGTTTGTGTGCTGACGAGCATCACTCACAGTATGATACAAAGGCTCACTCATACCTTTCCACACATGGGACAAATTCAAAAAGATGCTGAAACCTTTAGAACATCATAAACTACACATTGTTGTACTCTTTTAGGATGGAACAGCTTTCAGATTTATTTAGTCTTGAAAGGATAAAAGATGTTTTTAAGAATTTTGCATTCAAGAGGAGAATATTTAAATAAGTCATGTAAATGAGAATTTCAAAGTTGGTGGCTGCAGTATATACAAATTGGTGTATCTCAAAAATAAAATTATGAAGACACTCAAAATTAATTTGGAAACTGTTTTATGCAACTTTTGTACATTTACAATTTTGAGGGATGAACCTCTGAAATTACTTTAACTAGAAATTTGTGTAAAAATACCACTATTGCAATTTATGTAGTTACTGATGACTTGATGCATACATATGATTAAAATTTGGGATATAATGGTTGTATTGATGTATAGCAACTTAAAATACTCCCAGAAATGGCACTACAACATGTAAAAATATAAAGATAAGCTCAGGCGGACTGGGTTCTTTAGTAGGTCTAAAGGGTTAACCTGCGTCCTCACATCATGAATATGAAGGGTTGTAGTGGGAGAAGGTGGTGTGAAATCCTCATAGCTGTGGAGTGAGGAGGGGGCTCCTGTGGGTGAAGTCTTTGATGGTGGTGATGGCTCTGTGCTGGTGGGAGTGGGGAGGTGGGGGGATGATGGACCAAAGTGTCTCTATTGTTGGGGAAGGTGGAGGTGTCAAGGCTGCTTGATGTCTCATCAAACCAGCAGTAAGAGTCGTTGAGGGTGTTGGCCAACAGCAGGTCGTCAGTGGAGTGGGGCTGTGTGCTTATATCCTTACTCTCATTTCCCTTAGCGTATCTGTAACATGCAACTTCTGTCGGTGCTGTGCTACAGGAAACTGAATTTCCATCACACTATATGTTGTGATGATCCCAGTGCAGTCATGGTGTGTTCTGCAATCCTGCTGAATTGTGTTCCAGTCCCATCGACTGTGTATGAGCGAACAAACAAGCGTGTGGCGGGGATGAATCGGAATGTCTTGAGCCTCAGCATCACATCATCATAGTGGGTGTCAAATTAATACTCGGGCAATTCGGAGTCTGGCGAGTCTGAGAGGTCCCATGCTTGCATGTCTCCCTCTGAAAAATGAGAACAATAACAAGATAGTAGTAGCCCCTGTCTCACTCTTAGTTCAACATTCCGAAATCCCGAATAAAATAATCTCATCAACCCGTGAAAGAAACCCCAGTAGATGCGTAAAAACTAGTTAAATTAAAACTAGTGGTTTGATTAAATGAAACGCTTGTGAACAAGCTGACATTACCCATTCAGAAGAAATTCCCACTTGTGCCGTTTTTAAAATAAAATGCATGAATCGTTGCAAGCTGAGATATTGTCAGAATTTTAAAATTAGTGTGATTAAAACACTATTACCAACACTTTTGACTAGATGTAAATAAAAAGCATCCCCTCTTTGTTAAGATGCACTGTGAAGCAAAACAGCTTCCACTCCGCCCGCAAAACAAAGAATTGCTTTTAAGAACACGTATGTCTGCATAACTGATGTTGAGATACACCAAAGTGATGAAAATAGTTTGGGACTCTGACCAGCAACATCCAGCAAGACCCAGACAGCGTTTTCTATCTCCCAGCTGGAGTTTTTTGTTTGTCTGTGACTGCAGAGTCAGATCTTTGTTGAGCCTCACACTTGCAGAGGTGAGTCAGTTTACAGAGATCCCTCCCACCCTGGCTTTCATGTGCTAGATTTCTTATGTGAAACAGTAATATTTCACTGACTGCTGCTTATACCACAGGTTAATACACTCTACTGATCCCTGATGGGAGAATCATCACCTCTGCCAGCAAAGAAGCCTGGTGGATGTTTGTTTACAGTCTGATGATGCGACATCATGCTCTGCATCTTCAAAGTTTGTCTCTTGATCATCATTCATACACAGTTATGTAAAGTATGCTCATATCTAGCAGAGCAGGGCAATATGGCCCAAAATATTTATCACGATATATATTTGAAAATTTGCGATAACGATATAAATGACACTCGACAAAATACTTTACAACTCCACAACTTTATTAGAGTAAAAACCCATCAATGTATTTTCACTTAAACAAGCAGCTGTTTTTTATGTGCATTAAAGTTATATAAAACTGTAACAGTGCAAATGCAAACTCCTCATTGACAGTTTAACCAAAAGGCATTTCCAGTGGAAATTGGCCGACATATCCTCAGCATAACCATGTATAATATCCACAAAACTTAAAATGAGGTTAAACACACACAATGCAGTAATATTACGTTGAAGCACCGTATCACTGCGAGGCTCCCGACTACGGTAGCCGTAATGCTCCAACAGTCCATCTAGCAGTGCGGCTGCATAGCTCAGCAAAGTCATACTAAAACATTTGTGACAGATTTTTGAGCGCCGTGTGCCACCTAAAATCTGTTCGGAAAGGCAGGTTATCCATATTCGGTATTTTCATTTTTTTTAAATCATTGCCTAACATTATAACGGTATGATATGGCCCAGCCCTAGTATAACTGGGCCAACCTGGTAGTCTTCATTTATGGAGGCTGTTTGAGTCTGAATGTTGGATGTTGTGTATCTCATGTTCTCTGGGTTTGTTGTCCTCAGTCTCTTTGCAGGATCAGAAAACTTTCACGGTTCTGGGTCAGTTTGATAAAGTATTTTGAGTTGTTATGTTTTGGTGTGTTTTTGCATTATGGATTGTTTTCTTATTTTCTTGTAGTGCTTGTGCTGATGACGATGTTGATGATGAAGATGATGATTAGAGTTCCACGTTTCTGTTCATTCATGTTTCAGGATTTGTGTCTCATGTTCAGCATTGAGTTTCATGTGTTATATTCTGCCTCTCAGTGTCAAGTCTGCGTCTTTGTGTGATGGTTTCTTGTTTCCTGTTTTATTGTGAAGGTCTGTGTCTCATGTGAGTGTGTTCAGTTTACCTCCCCAGTTCATGTTGAACTGCACATGATTATTTGCAGCTAGCAGGTTGTTAATGCTATCCACCAAGTCTAAAAAGAGCATGTTAATACTTGGAGATCCTGAAGGCTGCTCCAAAAATGATGACATTATATTTTACATATTTGTTCAATTCAAACGATCTTTTCCTCTCAAAAAAATCTACTACATGTGTTATTTTTATGTCATGTGTAATTTCCATTGCAAACATTAATCACAGTTAAATTAAGAGGGAATGGCAATAAAAACTCCAGTGATACCATCAAGTACACTGCAATTTCAGTTGTGGGATGATCGCACTGCGTTCTCCGGGAGTCCGGACTCCTGTGTGATAGGTTAGGTTCGTAGCTTAAACCTATTCGCTGGAACGTTAAAGGCAATGTGATTACACAGCAAGCAAGACACGAAGTAGGCAAAGTCCTTTGGGTTACTCATGCATGAGGGAGGCCTGCCTGGAGCCAAGTGTCGTTCCACCTACTTGACCTCCGTCAGACTCTCAGCCAGGTTCCCCATAGCACTCCTTTTATTGCGGTTACTTGAATATGCATAGGGTCATTAACATGTGATGTATACATACACACAAAGAGTACCTTGCCTGTGGTTTTGTAAGTGCGTGTGTGTGTGTGTGTGTGTGTGTGTGTGTGTGTGTGTGTGTGTGTGTGTGTGTGAGTGTGTGTGTGAGAGCTGCTGACCAAAAGGGTCATAAAGCAGGAACAACATCCTAGGTCATAAAGAGGGTAACCTCCCCACACCCAATCTATGGATCACCCTAGATAACACAGTGAAGCCATACAAAGGACAGGAAGTTTTACCACATCAAACAGACCTTCACAAGGATGTTGCCTGTGATAAACACTACAGCCCCCACTCAGAACCTCGAGAATCTGGGGAGGGGGAGAACAAAGAATTCCTTTCAACACACAGTTAAAGTACAAATGGTAAGAATAAAAATGACAAACATTTAACAATTCACTCTAACATTTGTGAACTTACAAAGTCTGGACAAGTGACGACTGGAGTACGGACTCGCATACATGAGTACTGAGAAACAGCCTGACAGTCTGCAGTCTATGAACTAACATCAACTAACTCCAACTAACAATGTTAGCTCTGTAGCAAGTAGCCTTAATGAATAGTAATAGGAATCACACAGCAATAGTACATCAAAGATACTGAAGTTTTGGCCATCCCATTCTTCTTATGAAGTGGTGTCGGAGTTTCCAAGTGAGGAATGATTTCCTGCCCGTGCACTGCTGGCTCTGGGTTCATTGTGTAACTGACACCACCAGCAGGATGCTTGCATTAGAGCCTTTATTATGTGTTTGGTTTTGGTTTCTGGTAATCAGAATCAGAGAAACTTTATTAAACCCTGATGGAATTTGAGTAAAAAAAACAAAAATAAATAAAGTGGGCCATGAGTCATGCTCGAAACAGCGATATGCATGCAACATGTGATATATGTGTACATGCTCATCCAACTGAGCTAAACCTGCGCCCGAACTTGATTAATCACCAACATTGGAGAAGGCATAGAGTGGGGATAACCTAAGTAGCCTATAATATATAAAACAGGAAAAGACCGCCGTGCATTTATTTCAACAAAGTAACTGTAATCTGATTACCACCTATGTAAACGTTAACTGTAACGGAATAGAGTTTCTCATATTGTGTATTTTAAATATGTCAGTACATGTATTCCATTACTCCCAACACTGACTACATCTCTGCATGTTGGAACATTTTTAGTTGATCATTTAAAGCTATTTCTGCTCCTAGTGGTCCATTTTTGCAGCTGGGACCTAACCCAAATGTTTCCTTAGGAGTGTTTTGGGAGAATGTGTTCATCCATTCAGGACAGAAAAGGACACTTGGATAATCTGTGCTGAGGAGCATTAAACTGTTCTTGATACATCGAGAGCTCCTTCAGACACAGCAGCCTTTTCACTCTATTTAAATATGTAAAGATTAAAATGTTGTCATTTCTTTGTAAAATGTTCCCTAAAGATAATGTTACTTGTAATCTATTATTTCAACACTAAATCAAACCCAAACATTCCTTTGATTTCTGCTTTTGTGTCTTCACAGTTTCCCAGCATGCTCTGGCTGTGGTGGTGGAGGTATATGAGGGGGAGACTTCTGTCCTCTTGCACTATGTTTACAAAGGTTCGATACCTGAGGACAATCCCACAGTGATGTGGACTCGCAGTGACCTCAATCCCAAATCTGTCCACCTACAAGGAAAAGGAGGAGACGATCTTAAAGGGCAAAACCAGCGCTACAGTGGGCGCACATCAATGAGTCGTTATGCATTAAACACAAAAGACTTCAACCTCACTCTGAGGAAACCCAAACTGACTGACAGCGGTATTTACACCTGCTCCATCAGTGCTGGAGGAGGATAACAGAGACTGAGTGACATCCAGCTGCAGGTCAAAGGTCAGACCTGCTGCATGAAAGAGTAAAAGTCAGTACAGTAGATGAAGCTCAAATAGTCCTAAAAGCAACAAGAAAGCCAAGTTTTTTCTGAGTAGTTCTGAAAGTCTTTGTAGGAGCCATGAGTTGCTCTTTTTTGACTGTGTTGGTTTAAATGGACTCACTGTATTGGTGCACGGGTGTGGGGCGTGTCTCATGGGTGTGGTAGATGATAAATGTGGTTGCACTCACCTGTTCACCGCACCTGATGTTGATGAGCAGAAAGGTAGGGTGAGCATGAGGCAAAACCTTCTGTTGAGCGCAGCTTGAATGCTTTTGATAGATTTTGACTGTAACTTGATGGTTTTTGTATATTTGTGCACTAATTGATGCCATAGGCCAAGTTGTAATTTGGCATAGTAATTAGTGCAGCCATTGTGAGTTGCAGTTATTTGTTTGTGCAGTCTGTGCGTTTGTTTAATAGTTGATCCCATGTGCTGATTTGTATATTGGACAGTTGCATGTGGAATAAAAGGAGCAAATGTTACAGAAGTGTATTTTATGCGTTTATTGTTGCGCGTCATCTGTGTCCTCATGTTCAGCCTGCCGCAGCCTTTGGTTGGAGGAGCAGCCACAGTCTTGATTAACCTAACAGAAAGATTTCCAATGGACCGAACCTTAAAATGAAACAACAAACATGAGCAGGAAAGTAAACTAAAATAAGATCTTACTGATACAGCCTCTGTGGTATATGGCATTGCATTCTTTTAGGTGTGCAGAGTTGTCTTCTCTGCTCAGGGAGACAAATGTCAGTAGACTTTTTACATATTGTCCATGATGAAAAACTCAAGATTTCTTTTAAATCACTGAAACATTCATTATGATCCCTCAATTGTCTGTAGCTGTAGCAGCAGTTCATAAATTCCAGTTTAGTTACCACTCAAAGCAAAGAGTCACATTAGTGAAGTCAGAGGTCAGAAATGCAGAAACTTGTCATTTGCCATGAGTGTGACTGCTATTGGTCCAATATTTGATATTGTGGTTTCTTGTCCTTTCAGATCATCACGTGGAGGTGAAGGTGGAGGAAGGCTCAGTCTGTCACCCTGCCCTGCAAAACAACACCTGACCTGCCTGAGAACACCAGAGTGGAGTGGACTCGCTCTGACCATGAACTCTTGGTAGTTCAGGAGTATTCAAACAAAGGTGGCAAACTTATGAAACAGGACAAGTTTTACAGAGACCGAACAGAAATGAATGAAGACCTGCTGATAAAAGATGAACGACAGTCAGAAATATACTGAAACTCTAACAAAGGCAGAGGTTAAGAGTAATTCAGGCTTTTCCTTGCATGTTATGTAGCTGATACCTGCTGTCTTGTGTGGTCTCCTGGTTGTCTGGGCTGTTGTCAGCTGCATGAGTGTTACTGCCTGCTACACAGATTTCCTCAGACGGACGTGATCTGACATCACATCTGTTAGTCTGACGTCTGTCCACAGTCGAAGACTCTATGACTGAAGCAAAAATGTCTTTAAATGCCGCCAGACAGCGTTTGACAGTCTTAGGAGTGATCAGTGACTTTGCTGTCAAAGGAGGCACTGGAGCTCCTCCTAGAGGTTTTAATGAAACTGCCGTGTTGCCATTTTTGGGAAGAGCGAGTCTGGGAGATTTGCTCTGTTTAGACTGTTTCTTCCTTTCTTTTTTAGGTTCAGGCCTCTTGGGATGAAGCTGCTGAGGCTTTGAGGACATGTTCTCCAAATCTTCAGCTACGTTGTTGACATGCCACCATCCGCCCAGGGCTCTCCTTCTCCATTTGGCTGAATCTGCTTCCGTGAGCCGCTCCTTAAGTCGACTTTGCGACACGGGCACTTTTGGTGTGACTGATAGTTTTCCAATAGGATCGTGCTGATATCAGTCTGACTCTGAAAAACCCCACACAGGGAAACATTGGGAGATACACATGTTACGTCTGGAGAAAGGGAGACATGATCAGATCGAAAACAGTGATGTTAAAAGTAACAGTTTCTTTTTCTTTTCTCTATTTTTTTTTTTTCAATGAGTCTTAGCTGCACACTGCCTTTGAAACACATGTTCAACAAGAAGCCACAGAAACCTTTATCACATTAAAGTCTCATTGTTTCTGTACAGATTTTCATGTATTCTCATGTGTTTGGCTCCCAGAGTGTCGATTCCTCCTTCTGTCTCATCTTCCTCTGTTCTCTGTTACCTGGTCTTTCAGAGTACTGTTAGGGTGATATTCTGCCAAGTGTGAAGTTGATGAGCTTCACAGTTACAACAGGTTAACATTTCTGAATAACATGATGAAAGTACAAGCATGAACATTTTAAACATGTTTTTTATATTTATTTATATTTCAACAATATGTTTGAATGTTTTAATCCAGCAGTTTAAGGTCGGGCTCAGACTAAAGTCTGTGCTAAGACGACACCATTGCAAAATGTTCATTTTGTTTTTCAGAGGTGGGCTTTCTGCATCATTACCCTGTTGCATAATCTGAGTGAGCTAAAGGGCATGAACTGATAGCTTCATATTCTCCTTCAGGATTATCAGACAGGGAGCAGAATTCATGTTCATCAAGTGAGACAAATTGTCCAGAAGCAGCAAAGCAGCCCAGACCATCACACTACAACCGCCATGTTTGACTGTTGGTATGATGTTCTTTTTATGAAATGCTGTTATTTTCAGTGCAGATGTAAGGGGACTAAGACTTTCCAGAAAGATGAGCCTTTTGTCTCGCCAGTGCACAGATTATTTTCCCAGAAGACTTGGGGATCATTGAGATCATTTTGGATATGTGAGATGAGCCTTCGTAATCCTTTTGGTCAGCAGCAGTTCTCGTCTTGGGATTCTCCCGGTGTTTGAGGATGGAAGTAGGGTTCCTACAACTTCAGCAAAGTTAGATTTAAGACTTTTTTTGTCACTCAGTATTTAACAATAACAAAATAAAACTTTAAATTCATTGAGAGTTAAATTGATTAAGAGTTATAGACTAAACAGGGGTTAGAGGTCAACATGTTGAAATTTACGTGTGATCAGTGATGAGGGTTTCTGTATTACCCCTGACATGCTATTTATTTTACAGTCAGCAGACTTCACCAAGTCTGAAAGACTTTCTTCAAAACATACAACATGTCTCATACACACTTACACTGCTGCTTTTATCCATGATAATTCTAACTCACAGACAGGAAAACAGAAAATCATGTCTTTGAATGTGTGAGACATTTTAATAACAATTAGTCTTATTCTGAATTTTTATGGATCTGATCTGAAGTCTGAGGTGTTTCTTTGGATGATGTTAAAGACGGAGTACTGTCTCCTCGGTAACCTGGACCTCTGAAGGTTTGATAGTTTTTTTCTTACTAACATTAAAAACTGAAGAAAACCGAAGTTTTAATTTAACGATTCAGAGTCAGTATTTTGAAATCTTAAAATGTAAATTATGAACCTGCAAATCACCAAAATCGGTTCACTTCTATTACATCATCTCTGGTTAGGTCCTGTCAGGTTACAGCTAAAAATCTAATACAAGACCTGGTCTGAATCAAAATCAGTACCTTCCTCCTGATTTATGTGTTTATTTATGTATATATGTATGTATTTATGTATTCTAGTCTTTCCCCCTGTCCTCTGCCCTTCTGCCCTCTCCTCCAGGCTGTCCTCAGGCCTGTAAGATGCTGCTGTCATGTTGTCGGTCAGGTTCTTTCTGAAAGAAGCAAACATGAAGATCAGAACTAAACACACAGACAACACACTGGTGAAACTGGAGCTAAAGAAAGACCAAAAATTCAAAATAATGAAACACTGAAAACTCACAGCAAACAGAACTTGGAGTAATCCAGTAAGACTGGAACTCTACATGCTGAGATAGCAAACAAATCAAGAACTAAAACACAGATCACAAAGTAGAAATCAACATTATCAATAAAGACAGAAATCAGAGATTCAACTATATCACGAGGCTTCAGATGCACTTTTAGAATATTGTTGAAGAAAAAGATGCTCACAATTATTTGAAGTATTACTATACTTGTGCCGTTTTCTTCATCCTGCAAAGCTGTTCATGTTCAACATGACTGATGAACAGATCCACACAGTCATTCAGTTTGTTTGGAGGAAGCAGCTCATCTGAGGTCATGTGATTATCAGCAGGTTTCAGTGGAGCTGATTTAACTCTTTGGTCCAACAGAGCAGCTCAAACAGAACTGTAGAGATGAGCTGTGTTGATCCTGAGGACTTAGTGATGTGTAGAAATAATGAAACCTTGATGTGTGACAGTTTCTGAGGCTCCAGGTTGAAGATGTTTTAAATCCGGTGCTTTGTTGAGTCATATTGTCCTACAAAGACACCGATCCTGACAGAAGACAGGATCTGTGATCAGAACTCCTTGAACTCTCTAATGTTTCATTTTAGGTCCACAAACACTTTCAGCAGTAAGTAGATCCACACTGACAGGAGACATGACTGTGAAGCAGCACCATCAGACTCTGATCGTCTCCAACATCTTTAAAAACTGCTTTGACTTTTTAGATCTCTGTCCTGTTACCTCCTGCTGTGGTCTGCTTCTCTCCTTCAGCTTTCTCTATAACTCTGCTGCAAACTGCTGCTGCCATCTGTTTAGCTCACGGTGTGTTTGTGTCCTCTCAGTCTGTCAGGTGGAGGAGGGGGCGGAGTCTGTCCAGCTGCCAAAACCACAGAAAACCTGCCTGAAGATGTTAGAGTGAAGTGGAGGGACAGATACAACAGGAAGCTTCACGTGTATCAGAACGGCTGGAGGCCTGAAGAACAGCACCAGGTTTACAGAGACCGAACGAAGATGGATGAAGACCTGCTGAAAACTGGAGACCTCAGTCTGACCCTGAAACAGCCCACAGTGAGTGACAGTAAGATACAACTGTGTAGTTGACAGCAGGAATATCTACAGATACAAAACGGTGCTGCTGGAGTCAAAGGTTTGTTTATTTCTTTCTATCTGACTGTCTTGTGATTTGAGTTTGACTTGTTAGAATGATTATGTTGGATTATGTTTCAACAGCAAGCAAACTAAATCTAGTTTCAACCAGTCTGGGCATCAACAAGTGGGAAAATGAGATTTATGAAACTGACTTAGTAGCCTTGATACCGTTTTATTGGTGATACTTTAACGCAACATTTCCTCTTCCAGCTTGACTGGGGAGCACCAAGACGTTCCCCGGGGCCTCCTTCCGGTGGATATATGCCCAAAACACCTCACCCAGGTTAAAGCTCATTTCCACCACTCGTATCTGCAGTCTTGTTCTTTCAGTCACTACCAAAGCTCACGACCACAGGTGAGTGTGGGGACATAAACTGACCGGTTATTTGAGAGCTTCACTTACATTCAGCCACATTCCAGTGTGAGTCAGTGATGCTCTTTGATTCTGACAGTCTGGAACAATGAGGTTGTACATTTTCTTCTCACATGTAATTCTGATGTGAATAAAATATAATTTCAGTTATTCAGTTTTCTGAGGTGCTTTGACTAGAAATGAAACTTCATTGTCTGACTGTCTTGCGTCTCCTCTGCAGGCAGAGTTCAGGTCCAGGATCAAACAGGGGACATCAGGAACAGAAGCAGCTCCATTGATCCGACTCCTCTGATGGCTGATCAATCAGTTTGATCTGTGTGTTCTTTGATTATTGATCAGTGATGTCAGAGTGGAGTCAGTGTGATGTTGTTGTTGTGTGTTTGAGACTTTTAGTGTCCATGAAGGTCTCTGCTGCCGTAGATCCTCTGAACTGTGACAGAGGTCTCACTCTGGAGGAAACTCTCAGCACTTTCCAGCAGCTCCTCCATCATGGAGGACGTTCCCTCACTGTAACAGGTGGAGGAGAGAGGAGAGGAAGCACAGGTGGATCCTCTGAGGAAGAGGAGTGTTCCTACAAACCACATGATCACATGACCAGAATGGTATAGCTACAAAGTCAGATTAATGGGTTTGCAGGTGTCCTTAAAGTCAGAGTTCTCAAAAACAGAAAACTGTCACTCTTTTTACCTGTTATGTCACCGTGGCAACTGAATGAAACAATGTCAGTTTTTTAATTGTTTATTTTCCATTTTATTTACATGTCTGAAGTAAAACAATCTGTCAATCAATAACCATCATTGTAATTTTAATCTCTCCACGTTTCCATTTAAAGGTCAGTCTCACACAAAGCAGACCAGTGATTTTACTTTACTTCCATATGATGTGTTGTTTGTATGTCTTTTGACTTCGTACTGGTCATACTGGGTCTTGTACCATTTTTGAGTTTTGCTTTTGTATTTATTTAATTTTGTCCCAGTTTCTAGTCTTGGTAGCTGGGGATCAGTCTGCCAGGGCCTCCACTCTGGCAACCGCTTGGCACACATTGCACCTGACACTACGGCGCATCCTGCAGATGGTGGGCCTGCAGGAGGACGGGCCCATGTCCCTTTTTTGGGCCTGTGCCCGGCGGTGCCCCATGGACTATGGCGCCATAGGGGTCAGATTTGGAGGACCATTGGCTCAGATCTGAGGGTCCTCCAAATCTGAGGCCATGGTCCTCAGCCTGAAAACGGTGGAGTGCTCACTCCGGGTCGGGGACGAGTTCCTGCCTCAAGTGAAGGAGTTTAAGCATCTCAGGGTCTTCTTTACGAGTAACGGGAGAAGGTAGATCAACAACGGATTGGTGCCGCGGCTGCAGTGCAGTGATGCGTTACTGGTCCGTTGTGGTGAAGATAGAGCTGAGTTTAAAAGCGAAGCTCGTGATTTATCCGGCGATCTACGTTCCTACCCTCACCTATGGTCACCAGCTTTGCGTAGTGACCAAAAGAATGAGATTGCGGATACAAGCGCTGGAAATGGGCTCCCTCTGAAGGGGGACTGGCCTCTCCCTTAGAGATACAGTAAGAAGGATGCCCTCTTGGTGCCTCCTGGCTGAGGTGGCAGACCCAGGACACGCTGGAGAGATTATATCTCTCGGCTGGCCTGGCAACGCCTGGTGTTCCCCTGGACAAGCTGGAGGAGGCTGCTGGGGAGAGGGAGGTGTGGGCTTCTCTGCTTGGGCTGCTGCCCCCGCGACCCGGCCCTGTATAAGAGGAAGAAGATGGATGGATTAATTTATTTTTCTGCTTTGGTTAAGTTTTTCTTTTGTTTGTTTTTATAATGTCATTTTTGCAATGTTGAGCTTCATCTTGCATTGTATAAAGTTCTTCTTTAGTTTGTATGGAGCTTTGGTCCTTCCCCAGTTCAACAATTGGTAGATTTAAGTAACATCAGCCTTCACCAATGGCTCTCTGACAGCAAATATGTTTTACTGTTAATAGTAAGAGTTAGATATCTGGATCAGTTGCAGGCCTGGTCTGGCCTGAATCTGTCATCCTTGTGTCTTCTGGATTCATCCTGCTGTGCAAGTGGAATCCAATAAAGACCCTGTTTGCTGTTCCATTACAGTACCCTATCATACTTTTGGGTTCGTTGTTGCTGCTATCTGGGCAGATGCACTGAGATATATATATATATATGTAGCCCTGGCTATATAAGTAGCTCATTTATTTAAATAGTTCATTTATATTGATAGTTAAATGCAAATGTTCACTGTGTTCAATATTGTGTATACAAATGCCTGCAAGGTATGTGATGTGTGTGAGTTCAATGCACAACCTTTGTATTTGTATTTTGAGGTTTATGTCATTGTTTTTGATTTGGTATTGATATGTACTACAGCTCCAGTGAACCCTGAAGTAGTCTCAGGTAGAGGGGGTGGGAGCAAGTGGGGGGCCGTGAGCACTCTGCAGGAAGCGAGAGAGACGAGAGCTGAACAGTGTCGAGTGAACGCAGAGTTCATAGAAGGCCGACGGACGTATTTTCGGGTTGACTGATAGTTAGCTGGAGTGAAAATCGGTTGTACCCTACTGTGAGGTAAATGCCAATTTTGTCTTACACTTGTGCCTTATGTTATTGTGTAAAACCGCTAACCGCGATTAGCTACGCGACTAGCACAACTGCTAACACAGCCGCTAGCGTAGCCTAGCATATTCGTTAAGCTCTTGTCCTGCTCTGTTTTTATTTATGAAGCTAATGCTAAGATTGAATGTTCTTGCTTGTGAATTGGCATTTAGCGGGGTTGTGTGATTCAGTAGGAGGAGACGGACGTCTTGCTGGCGTGTCAGAGAGGTCCCTTCTGCTGGTGGGCTGAAGTTATGTGTTCACGTGAGAGCACGTGGCGAGGACGACTGTGAGTGCTGCTGCCGTGGCCTGCTGGTAGCCTTGACCCAGTTTCCCCTGCTATCCCCTTGAACTGCCTGGAGGTGTGAGTACTGTTTGCACGTGCTTTTTATTTTACTGCTTGGCAACAAGTGAAGCGACCATATTGTTTTAGGTCCCAACGCACCCAAGCCACGACTCAGGCCTGCAACGAGGGGTTTGCTAGCAGAAAGACTGTAGCACTTGAGGTCTGTGTGTGTCGGTGAGAGTGTGTGTGGGCCCACAATATTGTTTGATTATTTTGTTTCTGTTAAAGTAGATACATCACATTGTTTAACAAACTTTATTAATTTTACTTATTTTCTTCTGTGTCGTTAATTAATCATTTACTAAAGTGGAGTTAACTTTACAATTTATTAGTCCTTTATTTATTCAGGTAAAAATCTCATTGAGATTTAAAATCTCATTTCCAAGAGAGACCTGGCATCATATAATTGACTTGCTTGTGTGTGATTTATTTCTATACAGTGTAGTTTTATTGCATATTTTGTACCATAAGCATTAAAAAGGGAGTATCAATAGGAAAGTAACAATAGGAACCCAGGGCCCCTCTCAATAGAACGTGGGACGGGTGTTACACAATTCTGGAGGCACCGCTGGGATACTCCCGTGCTTAACTTTTCTAGTTTGTTCTTTAAAGGAGTATTTTGTTTACAGATTTGCACCGCTTAGCACACCAGCATTAGGATTTGTATGATGACTACTCGAAAAGAGTCTCAAATTACACCTGAGCTTAGTAGCTGGTGCAGTAAAGCAGGTATAGACCCAAACCGGGCTTTTGTACTGCATGATGTTCCTACTGACTTTGACTTATCAGACATTGAAGAGACTGCTCAGTCAGTGAAAGTTTTTGGAAGAGTAAAAGTGAGAGATAGGCTAACAGACACCCAGACAGGCAATAACCTTGTGCTGTGTGAATGCCGTCAAGATATTCAGCCAGACCGCATACCACCGCATGTGCAGCCATTGAACGGAGGTCCTGTCTGGAAGATTTCCCTCCTCACTGAATCTGTGAGGTCAGCTGATGACTTCTCAGCCAAGCTTAAGAAACTAATGGTAGAAGAAGGTAAAACAATTGATGATGTTAGTGCCTTGCTGTCTACTGAAACCCCACAGGAAAACTCCCCTGAATCCATCATTCGGGCAGTCGGAGACCTGTTAGCGAAAACTATGCGACCTACCAGTGAGAATACTGCATCTCGACGTCTGCGGATATTCTCTGGCCAGTCTCCTACTCCGGCAGGTGAAGAGAGCCTTGATAGCTGGGTTGAGCAGGCTCGCCTGATAATTGAAGAGTGCGACTGCTCTGAGAGAGAGAAGCGAAGGAGAATAGTTGAGAGCCTAAAGGGACCGGCGTTGGAGATCATCCAAGCTGTACGGCGAGATAACCCTGATGCTAGCCCGGAGAGCTATGTAGAGGCTCTAGAAAGTGCATTTGGATCCCTGGAGTCAGGTGAAGACTTGTACCTCACCTTCAGGAGCCTGGGTCAACAGCGAGGAGAAAAGCTGTCAGACTTCCTGAGAAGATTGGAACGCTCTCTGACCAAAGTAGTGCAGAGAGGGGGTCTCCCTAGCCATCGAGTCGACCGTGCACGTATTGACCAGCTTATACGGGGTGCGACTGAGTCAGAGATAATGTTACTGCAGCTAAGACTCAGAGAAAGGAAGGAGGAGCCACCTACTTTCCTGAAGCTGCTCAGTGAGATTCGAGAAGAAGAAGACCATGCAAGAGTGAGGCATGAGTCAAACACCACAGTGAGACAAGTGAAAGTTGGCGAAGAGACAAAAGCCAAATCGACAGAGGTTCAAGAGCTCAAAGCCGAGATCAAAGAGTTACGCTCTGAGCTTAAAGAGTTAACAAGCAAGCGCTCAGATTCCGAGCTAATGTCTAAGCAAACCAAGAAAGTTGCTGAGGCTGGGGCGGAGAAAGAAGTCCAGCAGTTAAAGCAGCAAGTTCAACAGTTACAACACCAGCTGACTGTTATGGCTGTGTCACAGGGTTCAACCCAAACGGACTCGACAAAGAGAGATGAGAGAGCCAGACGAAGCAAGGTAAACAGACCACATGCTGCAAAAGATTCAGACAGTTACTTCTGTTACCGGTGTGGGGAGAATGGCCATATTGCCACCCGCTGCATGGCTCCTGAAAACACTGCCAAAGTAATCCAGAGGCTACTCGCAGCCCTTCGTAGGAGCAAAGAGGAAAAAGGGGCTACAGGTGGCGCTTCTGAGCCCACACAGGTCGGTTCCATCAGGAAAAGTTCCGTACACACATCATCACATTGTGGACTCCCAGATGGATTGGTTGGCCCATCCATGATGACCGATGTGACCATAGAAGGACAACCATGTAGAGCTCTCCTTGACAGCGGCTCTCAAGTCACCATTATATTTGAGAGCTGGTATTCCCGTTTCATCCCCAATGTGCCCATTCTTCCTTTACAAGATCTCGCCATATGGGGACTGAGTGATTCCAACTACCCATACAAGGGGTATGTGGCTGTTGAGGTGGGTTTTTCCCCCAACTCAAAGGAAGCTGTAGAGACAGTCACTGTCTTGGCCTTGGTGTGTCCAGATCCAAAGAGCCCAGACCCTGTTCCTGTCATCATTGGTACTAACTCCCAGAAACTGCATTCTCTGCTGAGAAATTGTGAAGAGGTAGGAGGAAAAGATGAGGTTCACTCACTGAGGATAAATACCCTCTCCCCAGAACAGCCCTCATCGCTAAGCACCCAACAAACAGGTGTGGTGGGTCACGTGAAGTGGCAAGGCCCCGGGCCTATCACTATCCCTCCTTGTGCAGTACAGTATGCAGTTTGCAAGGTGGAACAACAGCAGCCATTAGACAAAAGTATTCTAATGGTGGAGGTGGGCGAATCCACAAACCTCCCAGCTGGAGTGTTGGTTCCACCTGTGGTACTACCATCTTCTGAGATGGACACTAACAGTTTCACACTTCTGCTAAGAAATGAGTCCCAAAGAGAGACTATTGTCCCCACTGGTACAGTGCTAGCTCAGGTGTACTTGGTGGACACCGTCACTGAGTTAACAAAGACCTCCGCCCAAAAAAGGTCTATTGACCCTGAGCTGTTTGACTTTGGAGATTCTCCTATCCCTGAAGAGTGGAAAGCCAGGTTAGCAGCAAAGTTATCAAAGAGAGCGGATGTTTTTTCCCTGGAGGAGTGGGATGTCTGCCTAGCCAAAGGTGTCGCTCACCACATAAGGCTGAGAGACCCTCGACCATTCAGGGAGAGATCCCGCAGAATCGCACCCGCTGACATTGAGGATGTCCGACGCCATCTACAAGAACTGCTGGCAGCCGGAATAATCAAAGAGTCACGAAGTCCGTATGCTTCCCCGATTGTCATAGTCAGGAAGAAGAATGGCAAGGTGCGGATGTGTATTGATTATCGTCTACTGAACTCCAGAACCATCCCAGACCAGTACACTATGCCACGCATAGATGATGCGCTGGATTGTCTGACAGGAAGCAAGTGGTTTTCTGTACTGGACCTGAGAAGTGGATATTACCAAGTGGAGATGTCCGAGGCTGATAAAGAGAAAACGGCTTTTATCTGTCCTCTTGGGTTTTTCCAGTTTGAGAGGATGCCTCAAGGTATCACTGGCGCGCCTGCAACCTTCCAAAGGTTAATGGAGAAAGCTGTTGGAGACATGAACCTCATTCAAGTCCTTGTGTATCTGGATGACCTTATTGTGTTTGGCCGGACACTGGAGGAGCACGAGGAACGGCTACTTAAAGTCCTGGACCGGCTGGAGGAATGTGGTCTCAAAGTCTCCATTGACAAGTGCCAATTTTGCCAACCACAGGTGAAGTTCTTGGGACACATTGTCTCTGCCTCTGGAGTTGCCACTGATCCTGAGAAAGTGAGTGCCGTGACCCACTGGAAGAAACCCACTGATCTAAAATCCCTGAGATCTTTTCTCGGATTTTGTGGATACTACCGGCGGTTCATTGAGAACTACTCCGCCATAGTCCGCCCGTTGACAGAACTGACTAAGGGATATCCTCCTGCACATGGTAGCAAAAAGGGTGTTGCTAAAGTAAAGCAAAATAGCTACTTTCGAGTTGCCGAGCCTTTTGGTGATCGGTGGACCCCAGCTTGTGATGATGCCTTTCAGAGCATTGTTTACAAGCTCACACATGCTCCAGTCTTGGCATTTGCTGATCCAGCCAAACCATACATTTTACATGTTGATGCAAGTTTGGACGGGCTAGGAGCAGTCTTGAACCAAGAGTACCCAGAAGGACTCCGCCCAGTAGCGTTTGCCAGCCGCAAATTGAGTCATGCAGAACGGAACTACCCAGTTCACCAACTGGAGTTTTTGGCTCTGAAATGGGCAGTAGTGGAGAAGTTCCATGACTACTTGTATGGTGCCAAGTTCACGGTGAGAACTGATAATAACCCACTCACCTACGTCCTGACCACTGCCAGGTTGAATGCGACAGGTCATCGGTGGCTAGCAGCACTCTCCACCTATGATTTCAGCATTCAATATAAGCCCGGCCGTGAAAATGTGGATGCCGACTCACTCTCCAGGAGTCCGCAAGACACAGCAGATGGATGGGTGGATATCCCACCCTCTGGGGTAAAAGCTTTGTGTCGTCGGATCACTACAGATGGTGTCTGCCAACACACCACCAGATTTGTCGACCAGCTTGGTGCTTCGCCAGACGCCATTCCAGCTTTATATGCAAACTTCACCCAGATAGAAGTGGGCCCGCTGCAACAGCTAAGCCTAAAAGAACTGTCAGAAGCCCAAGACTCTGATCCAGTTATAGGTGTGGTGAAACCTCAAGTTGAGAGAAACCATAGTGTTTCAGCTTCTACGCATGCAAACCCAGATGTTGTGTTGCTGATGCGAGAAAGATCCAAGTTAAAGGTTAAGCGTGGCCTTCTCTACAGAGTCACCACAAGACCCTCTGGTCGAGAAGTAAGTCAGATTGTCTTGCCTGCTAAGTATCGGCCAATGGTACTAAAATCAGTGCATGATGATGCTGGTCACCTGGGCACAGAACGAACTACAGAGCTCATTAAAGACCGGTTTTACTGGCCCAGAGTGGCATCTGAAGTTGCAACATACATACAGAACTGTGGAAGGTGTGTAGCTAGGAAGTCCATCCCACAGAAAGCTGCCCCTTTACAGCACATCACCAGTAATGGCCCTCTAGACCTGGTCTGCATAGACTTTCTTTCTATTGAGCCAGACTCTAAAGGCATAGCTAATGTGCTGGTTGTCACTGATCATTACACCAGGTATGCTCAAGCATTTCCCACAAAAGATCAGAAAGCACTGACTGTCGCCAAAGTACTTTTTGAAAAGTTCTTTGTGCATTATGGATTGCCTGCTCGCATTCACTCAGACCAGGGTAGAGATTTTGAGAGCAAGCTCATTAAGGAGCTATTGACCCTGTTGGGCATTCGTAAGTCCCGAACGTCACCCTACCACCCTCAGGGCGACCCGCAGCCTGAGCGTTTCAACCGTACTTTGCTGGCAATGTTGGGCACCCTTGATCCAGCTAAAAAGCCAAAGTGGAGCCAGCATATAAGCCAGCTAGTACATGCTTACAACACCACTAGAAATGATGCCACAGGATACTCGCCCTACTTCCTCATGTTTGGAAGAGAGGCGCGACTACCCATTGACCTGTGTTTTGGTGTGGGGTCAGATGAAGAAAATGACTTAAAGCACCACCAGTATGTGGCTAACATGAGAAAAGAACTTCAAAAAGCTTACCAGCTAGCCGCTGATGCAGCTTCCAGAAATAATGAACGAAACAAGAGACTGTATGATGCGAGAGTTCGGAATCAGACACTTGAGGAAGGTGATCGGGTACTGGTTCGGAATCTCGGCCTCACAGGAAAGCACAAACTACAAGACAGATGGAACTCACTACCTTACATAGTGATCTCCAAGTTACCCAATCTCCCTGTGTATCGTGTAAAACCAGAGAGAGGAACTGGTATTGTGAGGACCGTGCATAGGGATCACCTGCTGCCCATTGGTTACATGGTCAGGATGTCTGCTCCATCAGAAAAGACAGCGCGACCAAAGAGACCAAGGACCAGGGCACAGCAAGTAAGGTGTGAAAATGAAAATCGGACACGCGATTTGGAGCATCTGAGTGAAGATGATTGGTCTTCAGAGTCTGAAGAACAGTGTGTCTACTATGAACCTCCTTTAGCCTTTCGTGACAGTGTTGAACCTCAAAGTGAGGGGGTTGCGCAAAAGGAGGTTGTGAGCCTTCCTGACCAGATGGAAAATGATCATCCCAGTGTTCATAAATTGTCTGAGGTGGAGGAACAGGGGGAACAAATCCCAGTAGCAGTAGATCAGACGGAGGAAAGTTCACAGCAACACCAAGACTCTGTGGTGGCTGAAGAGCTGGAGGAGAGAGATGGTCCCACACCTAGTGTCTCAGTTGGAGGTGCTGACTCACCCTATGACCTCAAAACAAAAAGGAGAGTGAGACCTGTAGTACGCCTCAGTTATGATGAACCTGGAAGGCCCACTGACAGACCTGTGACTATTAGTTACCGAGGTATGGTAATTCAGATTTGCTACGACCCTGACTCCTAAATGTTAATGCACTAGCCAGTACTCCTTAGTGAGGTTTTAACTGGCCTAATGAAAGTAGGTCTGATGGGGACATTCAGACATTCAGAAGGGGGAGGGTGTAGCCCTGGCTATATAAGTAGCTCATTTATTTAAATAGTTCATTTATATTGATAGTTAAATGCAAATGTTCACTGTGTTCAATATTGTGTATACAAATGCCTGCAAGGTATGTGATGTGTGTGAGTTCAATGCACAACCTTTGTATTTGTATTTTGAGGTTTATGTCATTGTTTTTGATTTGGTATTGATATGTACTACAGCTCCAGTGAACCCTGAAGTAGTCTCAGGTAGAGGGGGTGGGAGCAAGTGGGGGGCCGTGAGCACTCTGCAGGAAGCGAGAGAGCGAGAGCTGAACAGTGTCGAGTGAGCATGAGAGTTCATAGAAGGCCGACGGACGTATTTTTCGGGTTGACTGATAGTTAGCTGGAGTGAAAATCGGTTGTACCCTACTGTGAGGTAAATGCCAATTTTGTCTTACACTTGTGCCTTATGTTATTGTGTAAAACCGCTAACCGCGATTAGCTACGCGACTAGCACAACTGCTAACACAGCCGCTAGCACAGCTGCTAACATAGCCGCTAGCATAGCCTAGCATATTCGTTAAGCTCTTGTCCTGCTCTGTTTTTATTTATGAAGCTAATGCTAAGATTGAATGTTCTTGCTTGTGAATTGGCATTTAGCGGGGTTGTGTGATTCAGTAGGAGACGGACGTCTTGCTGGCGTGTCAGAGAGGTCCCTTCTGCTGGTGGGCTGAAGTTATGTGTTCACGTGAGAGCACGTGGTGAGGACGACTGTGAGTGCTGCTGCCGTGGCCTGCTGGTAGCCTTGACCCAGTTTCCCCTGCTATCCCCTTGAACTGCCTGGAGGTGTGAGTACTGTTTGCACGTGCTTTTTATTTTACTGCTTGGCAACAAGTGAAGCGACCATATTGTTTTAGGTCCCAGCGCACCCGAGCCACAACTCAGGCCTGCAACGAGGGGTTTGCTAGCAGAAAGACTGTAGCACTTGAGGTCTGTGTGTGTCGGTGAGAGTGTGTGTGGGCCCACAATATTGTTTGATTATTTTTGTTTCTGTTAAAGTAGATACATTACATTGTTTAACAAACTTTATTAATTTTACTTATTTTCTTCTGTGTCGTTAATTAATCATTTACTAAAGTGGAGTTAACTTTATAATTGACTTGCTTGTGTGTGATTTATTTCTATACAGTGTAGTTTTATTGCATATTTTGTACCATAAGCATTAAAAAGGGAATATCAATAGGAAAGTAACAACAGGAACCCAGGGCCCCTCTCAATAGAACGTGGGACGGGTGTTACATATGATATAGATGAAATATTATTAGTATAAAACAATGTGAGGATCAGGCTTTGCATTATAGACACTGTACATTTTAGACTCCTGATTTAGAAACAAACAAAAAACAAAACATAAAAAAAACAGTTCAAGGTTTCAAACTTAATCATGTCAGAGATCAGGGCAATAGAGTTTGATCTTTGGTACAGACAGCTGGCTGTTCCTGTGTGTGAGTGTATTTGTATTTATTTATTCTGTTTTATTTGTCCTAATTTATTTCCTGACATCCTTCCTACCCCCTTGCTTGCTTCCTCTGCATTGGCTGTCCCCAGGTCTGTGTGTGTTTTCATAGTAAACATGAAGATGTCTGTACTGTGCCACGCTGGTTTGAAGAAAAGAATGAAAAAAAAATGCAAAAAACTGCACTTACTGTGAATTTCATCCAGTTATGTGTTCCCTATTCTTAACAGTTAATCTGCAACAAATCTGTTATGTATAACATGTAAAGTCTGATAATTATAAATGAGGGATATAAAGTTTCCACAGTCACTGAATCTAAGCAAATGAACAAATCAGGAATCCAACAGTGCACAGGGATAATAAAAGACACAGGGAAATGTCAGAGGACAGAGACAAATGATCTGGCAAGGACAAAGACTAACTTCAGACACAAAAAACAGCTAAAAAACACCTCTAATAAGGTTAGCTTGATTAGCAATAATAAGCACAGGGATATGAAGTTCCTGACCTCTTACTACTGCTCATTCTGGTTTTCCTGCCATGTTATCTGATTATTGTGAAAATATTTGTAATTCTTTTGCCGGTGGCATCAGCAGTATAAGATCAGAGTTCAAACCTGGAACTATCACCTTTCCAAGTCTCTCAGTCAACCCTGTTATCTGATTTTGATTTGGTTTCCATCTCCAGGACATAGTTTCTCATATGCACACTTCCTTCTTCCCAAAGCATACTGTTCCTCCAAATTTCTTTTTGAGGATCTCTCACAGATGTCTCACTCCTCTATTATCAATCGGTCTCTATCATCCGAGCGCATGCTGTATTACTTTACAACATCCATCGCTAACCTTAAAATATTTCTTGATGGGGACACTGTGCAGAAGGACGTTGGATGGGAGGATGTATGTATATAAAGCACATCTGTGTGCTGGTGTGATGTTCTGAAGTGGACTGCTTGTATCTCTGTGCTATATTTTCAGAGCTCATTTTCAGAGGTCAACACGAATCAAGTCTTCATGTGCTTTCAAGCCTCGTCTCTTTTTTGATTGTTACTCTGGATGTTTTGCCACTGGGGTCATTCTTGTGCTCCTAATCCACTACTGCCTGCTGGAGATAAGTCACTTGACTCTCTGCATTGTACTGGATGGAGACTGGGAAGAGAGATCCTTGCACTCAGAACATTCTCCGTACATGCAGTTTGTTTTCTGTGTGATGGCTTTCACAAGATCATCCAGATCGACAGTGATCACTTTCAAGTGGTGAAGCTTCTGCACAACAACCCAGATTCTCATGCATTTTGCACATATATGTGTCCCAATAAGTCTCGAGGGGTAACAAGGTGCAGTTCAGTTTCTTTTCTTTCCTTGATATTATGGTGTGTCTTTCTCCACCTTTGCATTGACTTCATATCAGTATTTATTTATATCACGAAACTGAACATAAATCTCAACAACTCAAGTAATTTCAACTGTACAACTTAAAAATCAGGTAAATAGAGTAAAATCAACAAATATTCACATTAATAAATCATTTAATCCATTTACTCTACTCACTCCTGTAACTGGTACTCAGTCTACTCTTTATATGAGTAACAGGACTGAAAGTAATAGCAGTGAGTTTTTAGCATACAGTTTGCAATATAGCCACATGGCATCCTTGCTAGTATGAGGACAGTGAGCACAATCTAATGATTTTCCCCAACATTGTATTTTTAAAATAATCAAATAACAACTAAGATATAATTAAGGTAATGGGGCTGTATGTTGATATTCATCCATAGTTAAAATATCAAATAAATGAGAAAACGTACTTTTGGTCTTTGCATGGCTTTTAAAAGATTCACCTTATGCAACTTCCTGTCGTGCATGTGACTTCTGCAATGTTCCACATTTTTTACACGGGATAATATGTTAGGGTAACAGGACTGGGTGAAAATGCACATTGTGAACCCGCGGTTTGATTCACACAGAGCGACTGTGTTTGTGAAAATATGAGGGCTGGTGTGAGAAAGCCCACGACCCGACACTACGTGACATTACTAACGTGTGGGGGCGGAGCCAAGTTGCCATAAAGCGCGCGGTGCGTTCCAGTACTTTATTTTAGGAGAGTTCCCAACTGAGGGAGGCACGTGACCCTGTGTTGCAGGTTAACTGTTAGATTTGTTTACAGACTCCACTCTGTGTGTTCATCGTGTGTGGATCCGCAGATTGGTCAGTCTGTCAGCGTGTCTGCGGTTTGACATGATTAATGACCTCGGCAAAAAGAAAGTCTCCAGCTCTGTAAATCCACACACTATCAATATTATCTTTAGACGGCAGAAAACACAGTCTGAGGGGGCTGTAGTGACGTGCTAAGAAACTAACTCAACTAATTAGGAACTAACTAATTAGAAATACACTTAATCAGCAGTGGTGTTGTTTTATATTCCCCATAAGATCTGGGGACCTTGGAAAGGTGTAACGAAGGGCCAGAGAAGAGAGTGGCTGTTAGTGAATCATCCAGCAGGTCGGTGTTGAAGTGTTGAGTTTTAGATGAATCTGATTTTGTCTTTCAGATCAGGGAAGGAATACAGAAGTCAGGAGGTGGGAAAAAAGCAAAAAGGCAAAATCCAAGCAGAGTTCAGTTAAAAGCTGTGGGGCACAAAGATTACAGGGCAGCAAACAGAGGCTTTGAGACATGTTGTAGACAAAGGTGGGTTGATTGCACACGGGCCTGTTATGTTGTAAACTGTTGGGCTGGGAAAAGGAGAGACTTGTGGTTAAATCACACCTTAATATTGCATAAAAGAGTGATGATCACATCATGTGAACATCTCAAATAAAACCTAATACAGGTACTGTTTCATGTCCACTCTAAACACAGTGACTGCAGGTCCTCCTACATGTGGTATGACTGTAGTTTATTGGCACGTTGTCAGTGCAGATATTTTCACTGCTGCTTATTCTCTGGCTTATGCTAGTTTTGCCCCACTCAGAGAGAAACAAAGACTTCAATGATGCTGTTCTAGGCTGTCAGTGCTGTGACAGGTCTATGGGAGAGTGCAGCCTGTCCACCCATTTTAAATTTCATTTCATTTCAATTTTATTTATATATCAAATAAAAACAGCAGTCACCTCAGGGTGCTTTATATTGTACAGTAGATCGCACAATAATAGATACAGAGAAAAACCCAACAATCATATGACCCCCTATGAGCAAGCACTTTCGCGACAGTTCAAAGGAAAAACTCCCTTTTAACAGGAAGAAACCTCCGGCAGAACCAGGCTCAGGGAGGGGTGGGGCCATCTGCTGCGACCGGTTGGGGTGAAAGAAGGAAAACAGGATGAAAGACATGCTGTGGAAGAGAGACGGAGATTAATAACAGATATGATTCAATGCAGAGAGGTCTATTAACACATAGTGAGTGAGAAAGGTTACTGGAAAGGAAAAACTCAATGCATCATGGGAATCTCACTAAGGTCTAGCAGGACAAGCACAGAGATGAGTCCACTGTCAGAGGCCATAAGAAGATCATTTCTAACCTTCACTAAAGCTGTTTCTGTGCTGTGATGAGCTCTGAAACCTGACTGAAACTCTTCAAATAAGCCATTCCTCTGCAGATGATCTGTTAGCTGTTTGACAACTACTCTTTCAAGAATTTTTGATATGAAAGGAAGGTTGGAGATTGGCCTATAATTAGCTAAGACAGCTGGGTCTAGAGATGCTTTTTAAGAAAAAGTTTAACTACAGCCAGCTTGAAGGCCTGTGGTACATAGCCAATTATTAGAGGTTGATCATATTTAAGATTGAAGAATGAATTAATGGCAGGACTTCTTTGAGCAGTTTTGTAGGAATGGGGTCTAAAAGACACGTTGATGGTTTGGAGGAAGTAATTATTAAAGTTAACTCAGAAAGATCAATTGGAGAAAAAGAGTCTAACTTAACATCAATGGTACTAAAAGTAGCTGTAGATAATATTACATCTGTGGGATGATTATTGGTAATTTTTTCTCTAATGATAAAAATTTTATTTGTGAAGAAGTTCATGAAGTCATTACTAGTTAACGTTAAAGGGATTGTTGGCTCAGTAGAGCTCTGACTGTTTGTCAGCCTGGCTACAGTGCTGAAGAGAAACCTGGGGTTGTTCTTATTTTCTTCAATCAGTGACGAATAGTAAGATGTTCTGGCTTTGCGGAGCGCTTTCTTATAAAGCAGCAAACTATTTCTCCAGGCTAAATGATGATCCTCTAAATTTGTGACACGCCATTTCCTCTCCAGCTTACGAGTTATCTGCTTTAGGCTACGTGTTTGAGAATTATACCACGGAGTCAGGTACTTCTGATTTGAGGCCTTAGTTTTCACAGGAGCTACAGTATCCAGAGTCGCATGCGTGGTGAGGTAAAATTATTAACAAGATAATCGACCTCTGTTGGAGTAGCGTTCAGATAGCTGCCCTGCTCTATGTTGGTACAGGGCATTGAAGATGATAACAGTGGGTGGATTATATTCTTAAACTTAGTTACAGCACTTTCAGAAAGACATCTACTTTGATAAAGTCTACTCTCCATTGCTGTGTAATCAATTATTGTAAATGTTGATAGATGATAACAAGTAAGACTGGTTTCTGAGTTTTACAGCTGGGGTGGACGAGGCTAAGCATCAGGCTTTCAAATGAATTAAAAGTCTGTCTTGGTCTTTCATTGATTAATAGGCTGGTGTGAAAAATTGCTGCCACACCGCCCCCTCGGATGGCATTATTCAGTCTTTTAATAACATTTCTTATCATTTCTATGCCATTGACATTCAGCCTCATCAGATCAATAGGCTATCCACCCTAGTCCACTGCTTAAATCAGGGGACTGATTCACTCTGTAGCAAATACTTTGTCTTAAACACCAACAAGACTGAGACCGTGATCATAGCTCCTCATGAACTACAAATATAAATTGGTTCTTGCTTCTTTTTGATCAACTTTAAGTCCAACATTCAAAATCTTGGTGGAATATTTGATTCTTCTCTGGGCTTCAACTCACATATAAAATCTGTCTCGTTCCTGTTTCTTTCATTTAAGGAACATTTCTAACTGTGACATATGGTCTCCTCGGCTGAACTGGAAAAAACTGTTCATACGTTTGTGTCATTGTGTTTAGATTATTGTAATGTCCTGTTTACCAGCCTGGACACATCATGTCGTTCTCACCTCCAAGTTATACAAAATGCTGCAGCCAGACGACTAACATGTTCTAACAAGCGAGCTCACATTACTGCTATTTAATCTTCTTTATATTGGCTCCCAATAAATTTCAGGATTTGTTTCAAAATTCTTGTTTTAACACACAGAACACTAAATGATCACGTCCTCGATTATTTATCTCAACTTCTTACAAAATATATGCAGCTCGTTGTCTCCGTTCACGGACTCATGATGTGTTAGTTGTTCCCTGTACACGACTAAAGACTAAGTGTGACAGAGCCTTTCAGTCTGTGGCACCAAGGCTGTGGAACAGTCTGCCTCCACAACTACGTTTAGTCCACTCTGTGGATTCTTTAAAAAAGCTGTTCAAATGTTTCTGTTTTACAGGCTTTCTAATGACAAACATTTTATTGAATTATTATTTATTTATTTTAAAACCACCTGTTTATTTTACTGTCTTATTGAATCTTTTTTTTCCACTTAATGTTCATGTATATTTGAGCCTTTTGTGCTTAATAAATAAACTTTCATTACTTATCTCTGAAAATCAATCAATCAATAATCAAACAGTGAGTTTGTGCGTTTCAAAGATGGAGGCCACGCTGCTCTCAGAGGACTGTGTGTGGTTGTGGTAAACGTGTGAGCTGCTGCTGCTTCTTCCTCACATGTTTGACATGTTTCATATTTCCAGCTGATGCTGATCACACTAACCTTAACATCACAGACCATCCTTTGGTTCTTCTGTTCCTCTGAAACTTCCTGTGTGGTCCCTTTCACATTAAAAGCCCTCCCTGACTGTAAAGACTGGACTGTGCTGCAGCTGGTGGAAACAGTGTGTAGGTGTGTTGTGTTTGATGGAGGACTGAAGTGTGTGTCCAGCTGAGCTCTCTGTGTGCTCATATATACAGATGCTGATAAACACATGTTTGTATTTGGACCCTGTTACTGATCAGGACCTGCTGTGTGTTTCCTGTCCACAGGTCTACAAAGAGTCGCACTTCCTGCTGTGGTTCAGATGTTCAGCGTGTTGCTTTGTTTCTCACATGTTGGCTCCACGGTCTCTGCTGCTGTGGGCTGATGTCATGCAGCAATACAGCTGCTGAACATCTGGCCTTGTTTTGCTCCATCAGCAGATATTTGACTTTTAGATCACATGATATTTGCATGCAACCTTCAAACACGTGTGGAGAATTCATTATTTCTTTGAGAGATTTTTTAGTAAATAACAGAAAAAAGAAAGTAAGAGAAAAGCAAAACTTTAATTCTATAAAAGAGTAAAAATTCCACACACATGTAACTCACCACTGTGTGAACATCACAGGGGAGAAATCGTTTCTCTGAGTCAGAGATGAGTGTCAGTGACACAAAAGTCAAACTCAGTGTCATGCAGTGACTTTTACACAACCAGATCAGATGAACCAACTCACACTAAAACATGCAGTTTGCTGCACTCTTTACACTTATTTCTTTTCTATCTGCTCTTTTATATATTTTGTAAAACCAAAAAACATATTTTATATCACAGCAATTTTTCTCAAACTGCTGCATCACAGCTTTCATGCTCTGACCTGCATATGAAATGAGATAAAAGCTCTTTATTAGTAACTTCCCATACGGTAAAAAAATACATTTTTCCCGGCCAAAATATATTTACAATATATGGTAAATATATTTTGTATTTGTGATGCTCCAAAAAAATATATTTTTGAAATTGAAAATATATTTCTTTCTAACCAAAATACATTTCAAAATATATTTGTGTTCAAGAAAATACATTTCCAACCTTACAGTAGAATGTATATCAAAGTATCCCTTATTTAAAATGTATTTAGTGCAATAATAATAACAATAATAAAAGTAACAACATCTGCATCTAATCACATCTACAAAAACAGTTGGATTCAAACAAAACAGAGTCAAAGGTCTAGCAAGAATTAGGTTATTTATTCATTTGCTTACAGTATTTCACACAATATTAGCATTCACTTGACTTTGAAATTATTTATCAGTGATACAGTACACAAAATACAACAACTGCTATGTACACTTTAGTTTTTGACATTATATACAATATAGTACTTAAAGAAACAGTCCACTTTTTTTGGAAATAAGCTCATTCTCGATCTCCCTCAGAAATAAAAAAAAAAAATGAGTTTGACCATTAAGTCTTTGGTCATTTTTCAATGCAATGCTCACGGTCCCTTCAGATTCAATGATGTATGCTAAGCTATGTTAAAAGTGTTATCACCATACAAATCAACTGTATGGATTCCAAAATGGTCAGACTCAACGTATTAACTCTGAGGGAGTGTTCCTTTAATGATGCAATATATAGCACTTAATGACTTAATGTAATGTATATCTGACGTTTTACCATTTAATGTTTAATTATGTATGTTTTTTTTTTTAATGAACTGGTTCAAAATCACTTCAGAAAAATACCACATGGCACTGAAGAAAATCATGTTTTCTCATGTTTAACCTTATTTAAGGAATTCACACTGATTAATGCTTCTAAAAATGTAATTAACTTTTAGTTTTTCAGTGTGAATGATCAGACATTTGCATTTGATCTCTGCAGCAAGAATACCTGTCAGATGCCCAAGACCTTTTGATACTGGTTCAAAATAACTTGGATTTGAGGCACAGAGACTATGCTTTGCTCGTTCATAGAATCTTCCAATGGCATAACACGTCTCTCCACTTTCATTTTGACATAATACAAATCGTTTAATGTTAAAGAAATTTTGATCATCATCATTCAACATAACAGTGAATGAATTACGTTTGAGTACACGACTGTAATCTTCTGAGTGAAACACCTCGCCATTTGTAATGATTCGTTGAAAGTACTGTACTCTGCTCCTTTGTACCCCAAAACGACTCAGTGCCATATAGTCATCCCTCCTAATTAATCGCACTTTAGAAAGATTAAGTGCAGTGATACCATGTGTGCGAGTTACATGTTTTAACTGTTTAGGTCTTGTTAGAGATTCAAATATCTCCTTGCATTCATTTGAGGCATCTTTCAGTAAAGTCTGGCCATAAAATGGTAAGGCCTTCTGTAGCCAGAACATTTTTACAATCTGTAGCGCAACCCCTTGAGTGCTTTTGATCATGTCTAGTAGTTTAGCATTGTAAGACTCAAACACAAAGGCGGAATGAGCCCACAAAGGCCCCCAGTTAACTACACTTCTTGGTAAATGGAGGCAAAGATGGACATTATAAGACAGATTAGCTTCCCCATAGAATACCTCCATGTCTTTCACAAAATCTGTTAGAAGTGCCTCAGACTCAGTAATCTGCTCTCTGGTTATATTTTCGCCCAACAGAAGGGATACTCCCTTGACTAGTTTAGACCAGTGATTCAGTAGTGGTTCTGGCAATTGTGAGATTATTCTGTTATCATATGTTACCTTATATCTGTAATCAAAGTAGTTGAATTATGATACTGCTGTAGATCATATTATACCCCTTAATATAGAGTGTGTGATCAGTATGTAGTTTTAGTTTGCATTATACTTCTGACTTAAAAGAGTGTGAAAATCATTAGATCTATTTGATTGACCTGTATTATTTGACACTGTTGAATGTGTTACACTGTTTCTTGACATTTCATATTGCTGAATCATGAAGAGAATGTTGTGTGCAGGAGACCTTGTGTCTAGAATAGAAGAAACAGACCACATTCCATACCCCCACCTTTACGGAGAGCAGAAAAACAAGGAGCTGAGGTCATAACTTAGGCGCCGTAAGAGAGAAAACATGTGAATGTTTAGGCTTTTACGACTAGGTGGGGGCCACTAGGGGCTATAAAAGGCTGAGTAACCCGTCACCATTTTGAGACTTGCTGTGACCCTCTGCAGGCAGGTCTCCCCATCATGATGGTTCTTATGCTCTTAAGTGTTGAATTATATGGAAATAAAGTATTGTTGATTGAGCATTTATACACCGAGTATTGTCCTTCCTTCAGCCCAAAGATTAAAAGAACTGGGAGATTTTAACACAATACACCTTTTAGTACAGGTAAGCTATAATAAAAGAGCCACATATACCACTCATGGGCTTTCCAAAATTTCCTCAATGTGACAGACCTTGGCACACGAGGTACATTACATGGCGGTTTAATCTTTAAAAGCATTTCATCTAACAGTTTTGTAGACCTACCTATATACCAGTGCTTTTCATGGTTTTCACTGTTTAACCACAGCCCTGTTACACTTCTTGAAACACCCAGAAGTACTGAATGCATGTAGTCTGGGACAGACCCTTCGATAATATCAAAACTGGGAAGTCTACACAACATACTTGGCCCTTTAACACCCATACCAGCTTTACCAGACTGTAGCGCAGCTTCTACAAATTCATTAGTTTGTTCCTGATTGCGGAGCTGAATGTCCTTCTGAAAAGGATATACACGAGTGAATCCTCTGCCTTTTTCAACTACCTTTCCTTCATGAAGGCAGTAGGAGCATCCATATTCACCATTAAACTGTTTAAAATTCTGGATCAGAGGTCTGGCAACTGAGTCACTCATTAGAATTAGAGGGATTACTTTTGTATTGACAGAAACACCTTTGTCATTTTCCCATGTGAAACCACTGTCCTGTAGGTCCACACACTCATCAATGAAAGGTTTTAAGAAACTTCTCATGTGAGGCTTCTCATCCCCGAACCATAGTCCACAAAGGAGTACATTATCCTGTCTTGTTTTCAATGGCAATTCATTAATGGTGCATAAAGGGGCCAAATACTACAAGGGGACTTTTAAAACTGGGACACCATCACAGCTAAATGTTAAGCTGAGGGTTTGAAGGGCCGTTTCTGAACCACTTAAAGCTTTCTGATACAAAAAACCATCACAAATGTCACTGAGAGAAGTAGATGTTTCTGTTTGCCTTCCTATTAATTCATCTGTAATTCCTGGCATTTTCAAGAGATTTTTGATTTGATCTTCCAAGGAGAGGTATATGAAAAAGTTATTGGTAAACCTACTTGTGTCACGGTCCTGGGTCGGTGACCCAGTGTTTTGAGTTTCTTGTCTCTGAGTTTTGTATTATGGTCTCAGTTCCCTTTGTTCCCCAGTTTATTCTTTAGTGTCTTAGTTTGGCTCTCTTGTATTCTCTTTAGTTCTCTGAGTATTTAATAGCTCCCCTCTGTGTCTTTGTTGTTGTTCTGTGTTCTTAGTTGCTCTGTCTCCCCTAGTCTAGTTTGCGTCTGTGCTACTTCCTGTTTTAGTTTGAAGGTCCATGTCTCTTGTGAGTGTATTCTACTTTGCTCCCTCGTCTCGTCAGTTCTGATTTCTCCCAGCTGTGCTCCCCTTCTGTGTCTCATTCCCCTCGTTACTACCCTGTGTATATTAGCCCTGTGTTTGCCCTTGCTCAGTGTCGCGTCGTACCCTCAACTAGCTGTGTGTGTTCTGTTTCCAGTGTTCCTTGTGTTTAGTCATCTGCTCAGGTTCAGTTTTGTTTTCCAGTGTTTCAGACCTTAGTTCCTCTGTTTCGTCTTTTGTTGTCTTTTTGGTGAGTTTAGTTAATTCAAGGTTTTGTCCCAGCAATAAAGCTGCGCTTTAAGTTTGAACTCCCTGTGTCTGAGTCCTGCATTTTGGATCCACCTCTCCTGCCTGCCTGCCACACAGCCAACCATGACAGAACGACGCGACCATCAAATGGATCCAGCAGACTCACTGTTCCTCGCGCAGCTGCGGAATTATTGCCGGGACGTTATCCACGCTGAGGACACTCCCAAGAGACTCATCCAGGTTGTTTTTTTTTGACAATTTTCTGTCTTCCACCTTTTGTACAGCCAGCTTTTTGGACATTAACAGACTAACTCAAATAATAGCAGCTCTGCGAGCCAGGTGTTGCTTTGAGCTGTTTGGCATGGGTGGTCCAGGCAAGGAAGATTCCGCGGCCCTTCTGGACGCCCTCGCAGCCTGGTATTTTCAGCGTCAGCATCTTTTCCAATCAAGACTAACCAAATCCTTCGATCCTCCCTTCAGTAAGAGACTGCATCCTCACTGTCCTCGCTCCACCACACCTCCGCTGCCTCCAGTAGCTCACTTAGCTGCCCAGCCTCCAGTAGCTCACTTAGCTGCCCAGCCTCCAGTAGCTCACTTAGCTGCCCAGCCTCCAGTAGCTCACTTAGCTGCCCAGCCTCCAGTAGCTCACTTAGCTGCCCAGCCTCCAGTAGCTCACTTAGCTGCCCAGCCTCCAGTAGCTCTCTTAGCTGCCCAGCCTCCAGTAGCTCACTTAGCTGCCCAGCTCCCAGTGTCACCTGTGTCTCCAGTAGTCCAGGCCCCAGTGCCGCCTGTAGTCCAGGCCCCAGTGCCGCCTGTAGTCCAGGCCCCAGTGCCGCCTGTAGTCCAGGCCCCAGTGCCGCCTGTAGTCCAGGCCCCAGTGCCGCCTGTGGTCCAGGCCCCAGTGCCGCCTGTGGTCCAGGCCCCAGTGCCGCCTGTGGTCCAGGCCCCAGTGCCGCCTGTGGTCCAGGCCCCAGTGCGCCTGTGGTCCAGGCCCCAGTGCCGCCTGTGGTCCAGGCCCCAGTGCCGCCTGTAGTCCAGGCCCCAGTGCCGCCTGTGGTCCAGGCCCCAGTGCCGCCTGTAGTCCAGGCCCCAGTGCCGCCTGTAGTCCAGGCCCCAGTGCCGCCACCTGCAGTTCAGCCTTCCCCAGTGCCGCCACCTGCAGTTCAGCCTTCCCCAGTGCCGCCACCTGCAGTTCAGCCTTCCCCAGTGCCGCCACCTGCAGTTCAGCCTTCCCCAGTGCCGCCACCTGCAGTTCAGCCTTCCCCAGTGCCGCCACCTGCAGTTCAGCCTTCCCCAGTGCCGCCACCTGCAGTTCAGCCTTCCCCAGTGCCGCCACCTGCAGTTCAGCCTTCCCCAGTGCCGCCACCTGCAGTTCAGCCTTCCCCAGTGCCGCCACCTGCAGTTCAGCCTTCCCCAGTGCCGCCACCTGCAGTTCAGCCTTCCCCAGTGCCGCCACCTGCAGTTCAGCCTTCCCCAGTGCCGCCACCTGCAGTTCAGCCTTCCCCAGTGCCGTCACCTGCAGTTCAGCCTTCCCCAGTGCCGTCACCTGCAGTTCAGCCTTCCCCAGTGCCGCCACCTGCAGTTCAGCCTTCCCAGTGCCGCCACCTGCAGTTCAGCCTTCCCCAGTGCCGCCACCTGCAGTTCAGCCTTCCCCAGTGCCGCCACCTGCAGTTCAGCCTTCCCAGTGCCGCCACCTGCAGTTCAGCCTTCCCCAGTGCCGCCACCTGCAGTTCAGCCTTCCCAGTGCCGCCACCTGCAGTTCAGCCTTCCCCAGTGCCGCCACCTGCAGTTCAGCCTTCCCCAGTGCAGTCACCTGCAGTTCAGCCTTCCCCAGTGCAGTCACCTGCAGTTCAGCCTTCCCCAGTGCAGTCACCTGCAGTTCAGCCTTCCCAGTGCAGTCACCTGCAGTTCAGCCTTCCCAGTGCAGTCACCTGCAGTTCAGCCTTCCCCAGTGCAGTCACCTGCAGTTCAGCCTTCCCCAGTGCAGTCACCTGCAGTTCAGCCTTCCCCAGTGCAGTCACCTGCAGTTCAGCCTTCCCAGTGCAGTCACCTGCAGTTCAGCCTTCCCAGTGCAGTCACCTGCAGTTCAGCCTTCCCCAGTGCAGTCACCTGCAGTTCAGCCTTCCCAGTGCAGTCACCTGCAGTTCAGCCTTCCCCAGTGCAGTCACCTGCAGTTCAGCCTTCCCCAGTGCAGTCACCTGCAGTTCAGCCTTCCCAGTGCAGTCACCTGCAGTTCAGCCTTCCCAGTGCAGTCACCTGCAGTTCAGCCTTCCCAGTGCAGTCACCTGCAGTTCAGCCTTCCCCAGTGCAGTCACCTGCAGTTCAGCCTTCCCAGTGCAGTCACCTGCAGTTCAGCCTTCCCCAGTGCAGTCACCTGCAGTTCAGCCTTCCCCAGTGCAGTCACCTGCAGTTCAGCCTTCCCCAGTGCAGTCACCTGCAGTTCAGCCTTCCCAGTGCAGTCACCTGCAGTTCAGCCTTCCCCAGTGCAGTCACCTGCAGTTCAGCCTTCCCCAGTGCAGTCACCTGCAGTTCAGCCTTCCCCAGTGCAGTCACCTGCAGTTCAGCCTTCCCAGTGCAGTCACCTGCAGTTCAAGCCTTCCCAGTGCAGTCACCTGCAGTTCAGCCTTCCCAGTGCAGTCACCTGCAGTTCAGCCTTCCCAGTGCAGTCACCTGCAGTTCAGCCTTCCCAGTGCAGTCACCTGCAGTTCAGCCTTCCCCAGTGCAGTCACCTGCAGTTCAGCCTTTCCCAGTGCAGTCACCTGCAGTTCAGCCTTCCCCAGTGCAGTCACCTGCAGTTCAGCCTTCCCCAGTGCAGTCACCTGCAGTTCAGCCTCCCCAGTGCAGTCACCTGCAGTTCAGCCTTCCCAGTGCAGTCACCTGCAGTTCAGCCTTCCCAGTGCAGTCACCTGCAGTTCAGCCTTCCCCAGTGCAGTCACCTGCAGTTCAGCCTTCCCAGTGCAGTCACCTGCAGTTCAGCCTTCCCAGTGCAGTCACCTGCAGTTCAGCCTTTCCCAGTGCAGTCACCTGCAGTTCAGCCTTCCCAGTGCAGTCACCTGCAGTTCAGCCTTCCCAGTGCAGTCACCTGCAGTTCAGCCTTCCCCAGTGCAGTGCAGTCACCTGCAGTTCAGCCTTCCCAGTGCAGTCACCTGCAGTTCAGCCTTCCCAGTGCAGTCACCTGCTTCACCACCGTTAGCAGCCAAGCTCCCACCTGAACCATTAGCCCAGGTCCCTGTAGCCGCTCAGTCCCCTAGTCAGCGACACATTAGCTCACCTGGTCCTCTACACATTCAGCCAGGGGTCCCTATACCCTCTGGCTCTACGGCAACACTTGCTGGAAGCTCAGATGAGTTCATCCAGCACTCCGCGGCTCCCACGCCGCCACCTGCCTTCTCCGCTGGAGGGTCCGAGTGGCCCGTTCAGCCACCCGTTTCCGCTGGAGGGTCCGAGGGACCGCTCCGGCCTTTGCTTCCTGTCGTCGCTGGAGGGTCCGAGGGATCCGTCCGGCCTTTGCTTCCTGTCGTCGCTGGAGGGTCCGAGGGATCCGTCCAGCCTGCAGCGCCTCCGTCTCCGGCTTCCACGCCAGCTGCAGCCTCTTCATTCACGCCAGCTGCAGCCTCTTCATTCACGCCAGCTGCAGCGCCTCCGGCTTCCACGCCGCCGCCAGCTGCAGCTTCACCATCCACGCCAGCGGCAGCCTCACCATCTACGCCGCCAGCTGCAGTGCCTTCGTCTCCGGCTTCCACGCCGTCACCTGCGGCCTCTTCGTCTCCGGCTTCCACGCCGTCACCTGCGGCCTCTTCGTCTCCGGCTTCCACGCCGTCACCTGCGGCCCCATCAGCGTCGCCAGGTCCGGCTTCCACGCCGTCACCTGCGGCCCCATCAGCGTCGCCAGGTCCGGCTTCCACGCCGTCACCTGCGGCCTCTTCGTCTCCGGCTTCCACGCCGTCACCTGCGGCCCCATCAGCCTCTCCAGGTCCGGCTTCCACGCCGTCACCTGCGGCCTCATCAGCGTCGCCAGGTCCGGCTTCCACGCCGTCACCTGCGGCCTCATCAGCGTCGCCAGGTCCGGCTTCCACGCTGTCACCTGCGGCCTCATCAGCGTCGCCAGGTCCGGCTTCCACGCTGTCACCTGCGGCCTCATCAGCGTCGCCAGGTCCGGCTTCCACGCCGTCACCTGCGGCCTCTTCGTCTCCGGCTTCCACGCCGTCACCTGCGGCCTCTTCGTCTCCGGCTTCCACGCCGTCACCTGCGGCCCCATCAGCGTCGCCAGGTCCGGCTTCCACGCCGTCACCTGCGGCCCCATCAGCGTCGCCAGGTCCGGCTTCCACGCCGTCACCTGCGGCCTCTTCGTCTCCGGCTTCCACGCCGTCACCTGCGGCCCCATCAGCCTCTCCAGGTCCGGCTTCCACGCCGTCACCTGCGGCCTCATCAGCGTCGCCAGGTCCGGCTTCCACGCCGTCACCTGCGGCCTCATCAGCGTCGCCAGGTCCGGCTTCCACGCTGTCACCTGCGGCCTCATCAGCGTCGCCAGGTCCGGCTTCACGCTGTCACCTGCGGCCTCATCAGCGTCGCCAGGTCCGGCTTCCACGCCGTCACCTGCGGCCTCTTCGTCTCCGGCTTCCACGCCGTCACCTGCGGCCTCATCAGCGTCGCCAGGTCCGGCTTCCACGCCGTCACCTGCGGCCTCATCAGCGTCGCCAGGTCCGGCTTCCACGCCGTCACCTGCGGCCTCATCAGCGTCGCCAGGTCCGGCTTCCACGCCGTCACCTGCGGCCTCATCAGCGTCGCCAGGTCCGGCTTCCACGCCGTCACCTGCGGCCTCATCAGCGTCGCCAGGTCCGGCTTCCACGCCGTCACCTGCGGCCTCATCAGCGTCGCCAGGTCCAGCCTCCGAGTCTTCATCCTCGTCTGGTCCAGCCTCCGAGTCTTCATCCTCGTCTGGTCCAGCCTCCGAGTCTTCATCCTCGTCTGGTCCAGCCTCCGAGTCTTCATCCTCGTCTGGTCCAGCCTCCGAGTCTTCATCCTCGTCTGGTCCAGCCTCCGAGTCTTCATCCTCGTCTGGTCCAGCCTCCGAGTCTTCATCCTCGTCTGGTCCAGCCTCCGAGTCTTCATCCTCGTCTGGTCCAGCCTCCGAGTCTTCATCCTCGTCTGGTCCAGCCTCGAGTCTTCATCCTCGTCTGGTCCAGCCTCCGAGTCTTCATCCTCGTCTGGTCCAGCCTCCGAGTCTTCATCCTCGTCTGGTCCAGCCTCCGAGTCTTCATCCTCGTCTGGTCCAGCCTCCGAGTCTTCATCCTCGTCTGGTCCAGCCTCCGAGTCTTCATCCTCGTCTGGTCCAGCCTCCGAGTCTTCATCCTCGTCTGGTCCAGCCTCCAGTCTTCATCCTCGTCTGGTCCAGCCTCCGAGTCTTCATCCTCGTCTGGTCCAGCCTCCGAGTCTTCATCCTCGTCTGGTCCAGCCTCCGAGTCTTCATCCTCGTCTGGTCCAGCCTCCGAGTCTTCATCCTCGTCTGGTCCAGCCTCCGAGTCTTCATCCTCGTCTGGTCCAGCCTCCGAGTCTTCATCCTCGTCTGGTCCAGCCTCCGAGTCTTCATCCTCGTCTGGTCCAGCCTCCGAGTCTTCATCCTCGTCTGGTCCAGCCTCCGAGTCTTCATCCTCGTCTGGTCCAGCCTCCGAGTCTTCATCCTCGTCTGGTCCAGCCTCCGAGTCTTCATCCTCGTCTGGTCCAGCCTCCGAGTCTTCATCCTCGTCTGGTCCAGCCTCCGAGTCTTCATCCTCGTCTGGTCCAGCCTCCGAGTCTTCATCCTCGTCTGGTCCAGCCTCCGAGTCTTCATCCTCGTCTGGTCCAGCCTCCGAGTCTTCATCCTCGTCTGGTCCAGCCTCCGAGTCTTCATCCTCGTCTGGTCCAGCCTCCGAGTCTTCATCCTCGTCTGGTCCAGCCTCCGAGTCTTCATCCTCGTCTGGTCCAGCCTCCGAGTCTTCATCCTCGTCTGGTCCAGCCTCCGAGTCTTCATCCTCGTCTGGTCCAGCCTCCGAGTCTTCATCCTCGTCTGGTCCAGCCTCCGAGTCTTCATCCTCGTCTGGTCCAGCCTCCGAGTCTTCATCCTCGTCTGGTCCAGCCTCCGAGTCTTCATCCTCGTCTGGTCCAGCCTCCGAGTCTTCATCCTCGTCTGGTCCAGCCTCCGAGTCTTCATCCTCGTCTGGTCCAGCCTCCGTGTCTTCATCCTCGTCTGGTCCAGCCTCCGCTTCATTGGCTTCCGCAGCTGCCACGCTGCCGCCCGGTCCTGCCTCCGTGTCTTCATCCTCGTCTGGTCCAGCCTCCGCTTCATTGGCTTCCGCAGCTGCCACGCTGCCGCCCGGTCCTGCCTCCGTGTCTTCATCCTCGTCTGGTCCAGCCTCCGCTTCATTGGCTTCCGCAGCTGCCACGCTGCCGCCCGGTCCTGCCTTGCCTGGTCCGGCCTCAGCTTCGCCTGGTCCAGTAACAGCTTCGGCCTCACCTGCTCCGCCTGCGGCCTCCGAGCCTTCGTCCTCGCCGCCTGCGGCCTCAGCATCTGTTCCAGCCTCGCCTGGTCCTGCAGTGGCAACTCTGCTGTCAGAGCCAGCTCGACCTGCGCCTCCTCGCCTTTGTTGGCCGCTTTCCAGGCCTCGGAGTCGGCATCATGGCGTCGAGGGCGGCCCCTGAACTGTTTGCCCGTCGCCGCCGTTGCCGTGCGCACGGTCGGCCACCTGAACTGCTTTCCCCTTGGCTCCTGTACTGTCGGGACCAGGGTCGGCCCCCTGAACTATGTTTCTGGACTCCGTTCCCTGCAACCCATGGTTGTTTTTGGCCCGCCTGTTTTGTTTTCACTAATTCCCGGGCCCCTGTGCTTTTCATGGACATTTTGTGTTGGACTCTTTTCTGCGTTCATGTGATGGATGTTTTGGTTTTGTTCCGAGCCCTCCGTCCTGGGCCCCGCCGCCCGCCCTGGTCGGGTGGTTTTGTGTTTTAGGCGTTTTTGTTTTCCCTGTTGGGCTGTCTGGAGCCAGCCCTTCAGGGGGTACTATCACGGTCCTGGGTCGGTGACCCAGTGTTTTGAGTTTCTTGTCTCTGAGTTTTGTATTATGGTCTCAGTTCCCTTTGTTCCCCAGTTTATTCTTTAGTGTCTTAGTTTGGCTCTCTTGTATTCTCTTTAGTTCTCTGAGTATTTAATAGCTCCCCTCTGTGTCTTTGTTGTTGTTCTGTGTTCTTAGTTGCTCTGTCTCCCCTAGTCTAGTTTGCGTCTGTGCTACTTCCTGTTTTAGTTTGAAGGTCCATGTCTCTTGTGAGTGTATTCTACTTTGCTCCCTCGTCTCGTCAGTTCTGATTTCTCCCAGCTGTGCTCCCCTTCTGTGTCTCATTCCCCTCGTTACTACCCTGTGTATATTAGCCCTGTGTTTGCCCTTGCTCAGTGTCGCGTCGTACCCTCAACTAGCTGTGTGTGTTCTGTTTCCAGTGTTCCTTGTGTTTAGTCATCTGCTCAGGTTCAGTTTTGTTTTCCAGTGTTTCAGACCTTAGTTCCTCTGTTCGCGTCTTTTGTTGTCTTTTGGTGAGTTTAGTTAATTCAAGGTTTTGTCCCAGCAATAAAGCTGCGCTTTAAGTTTGAACTCCCTGTGTCTGAGTCCTGCATTTTGGATCCACCTCTCCTGCCTGCCTGCCACACAGCCAACCATGACAACTTGCTTTGTCATAGGTGATGTTGCATTGAACACAATGAACTTGGTCCAGCTCAGCTGACATTATATTATTACACTGCTCACACACATAACAGATTTTCATGATGTCTTTTGTATCATCAAAAGCTTTGAAAAATGAATATTTTGTCCTGCACGCTGAATCACTGCCACCAACAACATTAAGGATTTTCATGATATCTTCAAGACAGTCATTGGTCAAACTGTGTTTGAGCTTAAGTGCCAGAAGTAGTAGTTGATTTTGCTCTTTAGTTTGACCTGAATCCACTGGGACCTCTATCTGAACAGGACCTGCAGTGCACTCTTCATCATTAGTCATCAGCAGAGTTCTGTCTTCTGGAAGGGTGTCTGGGATTTCCTTGAAAAGAGAAGAGAGAGAGTGAGAATTATGGGTCCTGTAAACATCACATTACAAATCTTCAGTGTAAGAGCATCAGCCTAGTGGACTCATAGACGCATTTATGTCTATATTGGTGAGATATAGACATATCTCACCGATATATATATATATATATATATACTGTATTTATGCATCTCTTTTTTTTAACATTACAGCAGACATTTGAAATTGGTATTATTCACTAATTGTGCACTATTTGACATGTCCATTCAGTCTTGCCAAAATGTAAGTGTGCTTTGGCTGTCCAAGATTAACTCTCAAAATGAATGCTTAGTGCTTTCTTTCATGATAAATTCTGTAAGAATATATGATTGCAGTAGAAAGTAGAAATTACTGTAAAAATAATAATTAGAACAATGATTACTTGTTTTATTTTTTCTATCAATGCACTAATTCATGAATATTCTTTAAAAAATAATGTCTAGAAATTTAATGATCTTTTTGATTTCATTTCTTGACTTGAAAATTCAACTAACTATGGTGTACTTATTTCAACAAATCTATAGTCCAATATTCATGATAAATCCAATTTAGATTTATGCATTAAAAGTGTTTTCATTGCAGTTAACCCAAAATGTTTGTATTCCAATACTAACCTTAAAAAGAGACCAATAAGATCATTTATTAATAGTAATATTAATCAATCATTTATTATTTGGTATAACTGAAGTAATTAAATGCTAAGGGATATGATAAAATGGATGATAAGATAAAAAGGAAAAAGGAATAAAACTTTATTTTGGTAATCATCACCCTCAAGTTGTTCTAAACCTGTTTCTTTGTTCTGTTGAACACAAAAGAAGATATTTTCAAGAATGCTGGTAACCAGTTTCTTGTCCCTACTGACTTCCATAGTATTGTTATTTCATACTATGTCCATACTATGTCAAGATGGACCAGCAACTGTTTGATTATCAACATTATTTTATGTTAAAAAGAAATTCATAAAGGTTTAGAACAACTTATATATATATGAATTTACAAAAATGCAAATTGAACCACCAATTATATCATAAGGCATACCTTTTGACATTCCTTGATAACATTCTGAAGTTCTTCTTCTGCAACCTTAATTCTGAAAAAGAAATAGAAAGAAAATAGAAATTGCTTATTGCTATATTTGAACTCTAAGTGAACTGCTATTAAAACGATAAAGATGTGATCACTTATAAAGATGTTTATTGATCAGTAATAAGCAGATTAGACATAGCCTCGCTGTTTAAAACTCCAGATCATTCATTTGGGAGCCAGAGTACATTTATCGTACCTTATGCTATGGTAATTTATAAAGATTGTCATTTTTTCCTTAATATTTTCATTGTGGTTATTAATTACATTATATAAAAATTACTTAGAATGATGTTGTTTTAAGCAACTGCATGTCCTATTTTTACAAGAACATAAGCTGAAAACACTAATTGTAAATCCTTCAATGCTATTCTGGAGTATTAAACCCCAAATGTCTATTACACATTGGCTTTGTTTATTCTTGATAAAAAACAAACAAACATCTTAAGCATGCAGTGGACGATTATTTGCCACTTTGAACGATTACATAATTGTGGCATCCTTAGTGATTGCCACTAGATTAATTGATTGTGCGGCCCTATGGCATTCGTTAATGTTAAAGAGTGAGGGATATTACATTACCAACACACCTTTCTTTTTGTGCCCATCTCCGTGGATCAGTTAGATAACGTTTATACGAAATCCTTTCAGGAGGCTCGCTCATTTTGACTTACATGTGACCTATTGATGAAATTAAAATTACATTGAAGAAAACATCGAGGATTGTAAAACAGAAACTGCAACATATAAAATAAATGTAGCATGTTACTGTGAAATATATGCTTACCGAGCAGTTTTCCAGGGAGTTCGCAAAATTGCAGCATTTGCTTCCGAGAGGGTCTGCACGCGCAATGCACACCTTAAGAAAAACTTTAAAAACTTAAACGTAAAGTCCTAAAAACATCAGTCTTTATCGTCACAGGATTAATCGAAAAAAGGTAAACACTTAAAACAATATAGTATGTTTTTTTTTCTATGAAATCTATGCTCACCAGAGATTATTCCAAAAATGCAGCGTATTCGTTCTAGATCTGTAGGTTAATGCGCGGAGCAGAGTATGCGCATGCGGGTTGCCATTGTGCTTTTATAAATTAAGATAAAATAAAAAGTAATACGTAAAAAGTAAATATTTAAATATTCCCAAACAACAACACAACAACAGCATAAAAAAATCTGTTTGTTAGTTGTTGTTGTTGTTTTTTTTTTATTTTTTTTTTTTTTTTTTAAATATAACCGACCTCTGAGGCGCAATTTCCGACAGTGAGTGGAATGGCGCGATACAGGCGGGAAGACACAAGCGGATAATGTTCGCGTTAATTAAGTGGTCGGAAGATGGAAAGTTCTCAATTCTGCCAACTGAACACATTCGGGATTTTGATGAGGAGGAATACTTGGACGGTTTGGAGGAAAAGGATGTTTATTTGGTGGAGTGGCGACAAGGCGCCAAGGAGCCAAAAGGCGGGTGGCCGGTCTATGAAGCCTCCATCATCAAGCTAGCAGGTGCCTTTTCTCCAATATAATATTACTTTATTGTCGCTTATTTGTTAATCAAAATATCTAACTTAATCAATTTTATTATGATGTACTTTAGCCTTTTTTTTTTATTATTATTCTGCCTCCTCAGAAAGGGAAAAAACCTTGCAAACAAAACTTAAGGAAATTGAGGAACAACTACCCAAGCCAGAGGTGCTTAAGAGAAAAAGTAAACCTTCTATGAAACTCCTTGAGCTAAGAAAAAGGTGAGTGTTTTGCCACAGGTACACACACACATATATACTAATATATATATATGTATACCTGTTTTGCATATATATACAGTATATATATATGCATGTGTAACCCCCCAACAGCCCTTTTGAATATCTTTGTAATTCTCAGGTCTCAAGGTTGGCAAGTATGGTTAGAACAGACTTTTCCCCGCAGCACGTTGTGTAATAAACAACTTATGTTGTTTATTACATACAACTTATGTAACATTTCATGCATCGGTTAAAACACTCGACTCCAGGTACACGACGCCCAGCTGGAAACACTTCACGCAAGTCGAGTTGCCCGAGATTCACATAATTTACATAAAATGTTAAATTTTTGTGATTTATGTCGTTATCAGGACGATAGATGTCTTATGTCGGGATATGAGATTTTGGTCACATCGCACAGCCCTAGTTGAAGGTGTCTAAATAAATTGTGACTTGACTGTATACATACACACACACATTTGTGCTTATTGTTTATCTTTTTGAGAATAAGAATTTATTAGTTAAACAATTTGTTATTCAAAATTTTTCCAACATTTTGCCACAACTGCTCTGAGATCATTCCTTCATACAGAATCACTAAGGTGGCTTTTAAAGAGAGAGTTTTTTGTTTCATTTTTTAGGCATACCCAACAGACCAACAAAACGATCTAAAGTTATGGAATGAAAAGAAAATTGAACATCTACAGCGTGTCATTAATCAGTTGAGAGAAGAGAACTCGAATCTAAAAAGAGAGAACGAGAGGCTGAAAAATGAAATACTTGAAAGTAAGTACTGTACTATTGCATGTGTTATGTGTGTGTTTACACTTGTTATATACAAAGACTATCAAAACCTATTCACATTTAATTTGACTTTCACAGAAATCCCACCTCTCCTTCAGGCTACAGAACATTTACTTACCAAGGTTAGAAACAAAGCACAGTTATGCTTCATTAATAATCACTAATTACAATGTTCCAAATTTCCTTGCCTTTTTAATAATTTTAAGGCCTTCTGGAGGTTCTTTTGGTTGTTTAGCATTAATGTTTGTGCCTATTTATTTCAGCCCATGACAATGAATGCAGATCTTCCTGACGTAAGTGAAATCTAATCAATTTGTTTGTCATTATTGTGGCCCGTGGTAGGTACCTATTTAAAATAGGACAGAGCCGTAGGCGCACAGTCAGTTAAAAAGAATTTAATTTTTAATACAAAATAAAAGTAACAATGTAACAGCGGTACTTAAAAACAATTAAAAACTTTACCTTGTTTAAAAATGATAAAACTGTACGATTGCCCGTGAGACAGGACAAGCGCTGCGGGGAACTGTGTAGGAACAAATCAACACAGCACACAGGTTAAAAAGGGACGGCAACTCACACATAACCCCCAAATGGGCAAAACACTATAGAAAAAGTCAAGTCTTCAGTGCCGTCTTCACTCAGACCCACCGCTGTGCATGCAAAAGCGGCGAGACAAAAAAAGGATTTGTTTTCCACACAGCGCCTTCACCGTTTGAGACAATATCTCTCTCTATATATATATATATATAAAAAAGAGGTTAAAATACTAAAAGAATCAATATCTGTGGTGCCTACTGATACAGAAAAATAAAACAAGAAACAAACAATCGACAGCCACAGCAGTCAGTCTGTCGCATTTAAAACAGTTTAAAATTCAGTGACGTGTCGGGTCCTTTGCCCGCAGCCAGAAATCCACTTGGCAAAGCAGCAGCTCGGTACTCTGTGAATAAAAGGCAGGAGATCACTTATGCTGGACAATAAAACACAGGAATATTCCTCAACTTAATTGTTTTGTTACCTGTCCACAAGTTCGTGTCACACCCTAATAACTGTGGGTCAGTGGCGATGAAGTCCACTGTACCGTTCTCACGGGAGCAATGTTTCCCACCTACAAGGGTGCACATAACTATAAACCTCTGCCAAAGCCAGAGCTCAAATGGTACATTTTTGTGTACCTACCGTTCTAACAGAAGTTTAGGGGAGGACCCATATCAGACTTTCATAGACAGAAGTTACAAACACCAACTTGCCCAACTTGGACTGAGCACTTGCAGCTTCAGGTTCGCAGAGAAAATGCCCAATTGCCCACACCTGCGCTTATCAAAGGAGCAAAGACCAGCTCCGCCCACCAGGGGCGGTTCCCAGACTCAGGTCGCACCTGTCACATTCTCATTAATTTTGTTGCTTTGTTGTTTTTGTGCAGTTTACAATCATATAAACCTAACAAGCATCAGTCAGCAGTGTGCGTAACCTAAACAGATTCTTGCTTTATTCACATAATATGTAGTTATATGTACTTGTACATTGTACCTAGGGTTGCAGCCACTTGGCACCGCCCCATTGTTGTGACAGCTCTGATTGTACTTGTACACTGCATCGGAACAGGGAACAGTCTGCCACATTAATGTATTTTTAAGCGAGTTGTTTCTAACACATCAGTTTTTCTCTTACAGATGTCAAAGTCTCAACCTGATGCTGCCCTCCCTCATTCTCCTAAAGTAAGTATTAGTTGTTGTGGTTTTTTACGCAGTGTCTGTGTCACGTGATATTATGTCACATGTTAAGCATAACTATTGAAATAATAACTGTTTTATAACAGATTTCCCAAACACTAGCTATGTTTGTCGTCATTCACACCAGTACTACTAGTTATACATTGCTTAATAAGATTGTGTTTTTCAGCACGATATGTTGTTTTTCACAGTAAAAAAGGGAAAAATTTGTAGATGGAAAAATCTCCATAAAAGTTCTTTGTGCATTTTGTTTTCTATTTGTTAGAAAATTTACTATTTATTCAAGTTTTTTAAGGTATCTAATATTTTCATACCTAATATCCATGATCTAAATATTTTAAGAAATAGTAGTTTGTTTGTCAATTGAAAGTGTGTAGATCTTGCATTATTATGGTGTTATTTTATGATTATACACTCAAAGGCATTACATGGTCTTAAAATGACAATGACATTACTTGTCGCAATTGTTTATGGGGCAATATACCGACCAACAAAAAGTAGTTATTGTTGTCACAAAACAGAAGGTTTTATGATTGATAAATACAAAAAATGAATACATTTCATTTCTCTGACATTCATCTGATATTCAGTTACAATTCACACCACAGCTACCTGTACATGCAAAGTACTATACTGTAAATTTGAGACTGAAGAAGTCACTTGGATGAGTGACGAAACGTTTCTCCCACAAAACGCTACGTAAAGATGAACAGATTCAACTTTTGGAGATATACTGTAAATTATTTTGCACAAATACCTGTACTATTAATAACACATTTACTATATTACTTTTAGCCTGTGGATTTAAATGCAGATATCCTTAATGTACGTTGTTATATCATGTTATTTTTATTGTTATTTATTTTATTTTACATTCAAATATCTCAAGCTTCTTAGTTAAATAAGCTTGATTGCTAGTACATAAAGAATAGTTCACCTGTAGTCGGAAGGTTGCCGGTCTCGGTCGTTGTGTACCTTGCACTTCACCTACTACTGGTGGTGGTCAGAGGGCCCGGTGGCGCCAGTGTCCGGCAGCCTCACCTCTGCCAGTGCGTCCCATGGCGGCTGTGGCTACAATATAGCTTGCCATCACCAGTGTGTGAATGGGTTGATGACTGAATGTGTAAGCGCTTTGGGACATTTTTGCAGGATGTATATGGTGAATTTATATGCATAGATACAGTCGTAGTGCTTGACACATGCACAGAGCAGTAGATTGACTAGGAGGGAAATAATTTCAATCGGGATGTTGATTGCTGGTGTCAGTATATATATTTTAGAGCAATGTTTTGTTTTTCACCCAAAATGAACTCTATTGCTTCAGAAGAGATTTTTTACCCTACTGGATTCTTATATATTGTTTTGTTTTTTGCTTGTTTGTTTGTTGTTTTTTTCTCCAGAACATGTATGCTGTACCTATTTACTTGAATTGTATAGATATATTTACGTCATCAAAATATGTCACATGACTTAGAAGAAGTTTTAGATAGTTGTGCAACATTGTCACATTCTGATATTTATTCAGTGATTTTATGGCGGTCAATGCTATGTGTCTTTGTTTTTTTAATCTTTAAATATTATCCTTTATAGGTGCCCAACTCTTCATGCAAAGCTTCTACATCTGGTGATGCTAAAGTAAGTATTTTGCTTCTGCTTTGTGCCACCGAGAAATGTAAATCTTTCTCATTAAAGTGTAAAGACTCAATCATCTAAGTTATTCTGAGTTCTTCCTTCTTTCCTTTATTTAACCAGTTACACTCTGTCTGTAACAACATTGTTGACTTCGTATGTATGTATTTTTTTATTTAAAGGGTACCAGTGATGCTGAATATGTAAGTAATTTTTGCTGAGAATTTCGGTAGGTGCATACTCAAATGTGTTTTTTAAAAACAATTTATATTGAAACACTCTTTTTATGTGATTGCAACCACAGGTGGCGATAGCACATGCTACAGGAGTAAAAATTCTTAAACATCAGTGGGCTGCTGCTCTTCAGGCCCAAACACCCACTTCAATGGTGCGTGTTCTTCTGACGGCTGCCTTCCCACTGGAGGTTTTGATCCAGAGCAATTTAAAAGGTAAACAGCTTTGAAATTTAGTTCCAATGGTTAGCTAACAGTATTTTAAAAAGCCTACTTCTCTGTCACCAGTTTCTTTACCAAACAGCATAATGTTGTAGTTCAAATGTTTAGATGAACAAAGATCAGATTTTTGGAAATCTAAAACTAGTCAGACACTCAAATGTTCATGCTTTTTATAGGAGGACACAGCAAAACAGACATCGGCGCAGAGCGAAGAACTGCCCTTGATAAAGAAACCATGACAGCCATATATAGTAAGTGAAGACTGTGTATCTAAAATTGCATACTGCACAAGTAACTCACTTTGCAACAGTAAAAATTGCACAAAGAGGTGATGATGCATTGAAGTAGTGTGACTCAGACGAAGAAGGTCAACAGATTGAATGCTGGAGAGTAAGGATAGATGACCAAAAGGGGTTAGTATTACTGTAATGTGAACTGGATAGAATTTCCATCGGGGAAAAAAAAAGGTAAAATTATGTGTAAAATATATCTGTATCTCTATAAACGGAAATATCTGTTTCCTAAATGAAGCTAGCTAATTTAAATCACGTTTTTATTTTAACTGTGATAAAAGTACTACAACTGTGACTTTTGTTTGTTACAGTGGCAGTCAGGAAGAGGTTCCCCAATGTATCCAGAGGGGCTTTGGGGATTGCAGTCAATTCAAAGCTAGGGGAACTCAGACTGTTGGAGAAGAAAAAAGTTACATCTTAAGTATGTATTATGTTCACATACACCCCCCACACACACACATATGTGTGTATATATATATATATATATATATGTGTATATATATATATATATATATATATATATATATATATATATATATATATATATATGTGTGTGTATATATATATGTGTATATATATAGATATATAGATATATAGATATATGTGTGTGTGTGTGTGTGTGTGTGTGTGTGTGTGTGTGTGTGTATTCCTCTGCTTGTTATTGATCAGTAAATATCTTTGAGTAATCACATCTTTATTGTGTTAATAGCAGTTCACATCAAATTCACAGTATCGTTATTTATAAGTGTTTGTTGCAGTTGCATTTTGTATAGCAAAATGTATATGTGTGTATATATATATATGTGTGTGTGTATATATATATATATATATAGATATAGATATGTATTTTTTTTATTATTTTACAATTTTTAATAATGTTATGAGAATAAAGTTGTATAATGTATGTTCCTAGCTTGATTTATATGCTATGTTTGTTTTAGATATCAAATAAAGATTTTCAGTTGTTACATGTGAATGTGTTTTCTTGACTGAAATATATGAGGGTAAAATATATTTTGAAAGATTTTAATTAATTTTCAATTGTATTTTAAAATATATTTTGAAATATATTTCAAAATAAAAAAAAATATATTGTACAATATATTTTGAAATATATTTCAAAATATACAAAAAATGGCCAAAAAATATATGTGCTAAAATATATTTCAAAATATAAAAATATATTTTAAAATATATTTTAAAATATATTTTTTACCGTATGGGTTTTACAACTTCTGGCAGGTTAATGTCTGAACTTTGGAGTGAAACACACCCTTAGTTACAAGAAATAACACCACTGTCTGTAACAAAGTGAATCCACCTTAACACCACCTGTGTGTGTGTGACTGCATTACACTCCCACTGCTGGGAACCTGAACAAGAACCAGAACAAAGTCTAAAATAGAAGCTGACAAACAGCTGCACCACCGAGTGACACTTTATTTTATAAACTTCACAACAGGTTTCATGTTGTGACCTGTGGAGGTGAAAAGACAAAAAACTGTTTTACAGTTTTTGAGCTACAGGCAGGATTGAAACACATCTTAGTTAAAAGTCAAACAGCAACATTTGTCTCCTCCCCTCACGTCACTCAAATGTGGCAAACCAGGAAACAGGAAGTTCTTCGTCCTCAGTAAAGAGAGACGGACAGACGATCAGACTGAGTTCAGACCAAACTAGCAGCTTCCTCTGAGTGAGTCCAGCTACAGGAGAGAAAAGTGGAAACTCCAACACTGCTGCTTCAAGCTGCTGACGCTCCACACACTGAATGTGAGTTTGAGCAAAAACACGACTCAAAGGAAGTTTCAGTGAAGGTAGTAGAGGAGGAGGGAGCCAGGACTGACTGTACTTCCTGTCTGCTGTTTTCAGCTTCACTCACAGACTCAATGGCTTCCAGATCAGAGGAGGATCTCTGCTGTCCGGTCTGTCAGGAGGTCTTCAGAGATCCTGTTATTCTGTCATGTAGCCACAGCTTCTGTAAAGACTGTCTGAAGAGATGGTGGAGAGAGAGACCAACACACGAGTGTCCAGTTTGTAAGAGAAGATCTTCAAAGAATGAACCACCTTTAAACCGAGCTTTGAAGAACCTGTGTGAGTCGTTCTTACAGGAGAGAGATCAGAGAGCTTCAGAGGCTCTCTGCAGTCTGCACTCTGAGAAACTCAAACTCTTCTGTCTGGACCATCAGCAGCCAGTGTGTGTCGTCTGCAGAGACTCAGAAAAACACACCAATCACAGATTCAGACCCATCGATGAAGCTGCACAACAACACAAGAAGGAACTTCAGGAAACTCTGGAGCCCTTAAAGAAGAAGTTAAAGGTTTGTGAAGAAGTTCAAGTGAAGTTTGATCAAACAGCAGAACACATTAAGGTCCAGGCCCGACACACAGAGAGGCAGATTAAGGAGCAGTTTAAGAAGCTTCACCAGTTTCTAGCAGAGGAAGAGGAGGCCAGGCTGGCTGCACTGAGGGAGGAAGAGGAGCAGAAGAGTGGGATGATGAAGGAGAAGATGGAGGCTCTGAGCAGAGAGATAGCAGCTCTTTCAGACACAGTCAGAGCCACAGAGGAGGAGCTGAGAGCTGAAGACGTCTCATTCCTGCACAACTACAAGGCTGCAGTGGAAAGAGTCCAGCGCTGCCCCCTGCTGGATGATCCACAGCTGCCCTCAGGAGCTCTGATAGACCAGGCCAAACACCTGGGCAACCTGACCTACAACATCTGGAACAACATGAAGGACATGGTCTCCTACACTGCTCTCATTCTGGACCCAAACACTGCAAGTCCAAACCTCATCCTGTCTGAAGATCTGACCAGTGTGAGACGAGGAGGAGAGAGGCAGCAGCTTCCTGATAATCCAGAGAGGTTTGACAGTTACATCTCTGTCCTGGGCTCTGAGGGCTTTAACTCAGGGACTCACAGCTGGGATGTTGAAGTTGGAGACAGTACATGGTGGTTCCTGGGTGTGTTAGCAGGGTCTGTGCAGAGGAAGGGAGACAAACTGTCTGGATTATGGAGAATATGGTTTGATGGAAGTAAATACTCAGCACGTTCACCATCAGCTCCATTCACTGCTCTCTCAGTAAAGAAGAAGTTCCAGAGGATCAGAGTGAATCTGGACTGGAACAGAGGAAAGCTGTCGTTCTCTGATCCTGATACTAACACACACATACACACCTTCACACACACTTTCACTCACAGGATGTTTCCATATATTAACACTGTTGGTAAAGTGAAGGTGTGTCCGTTGAAGGTGTCAGTGTCAGTGAAGCAAATGAGTTGAGGATGATGATGTTTCTAATGTTGTTTCCTGTCAGTGAATTGAAGCTGTTAAACTGCAGCTGTCCTCCTGCTGCCTCGTTGTTCCAAAGCTCTTTGTTTCTCTTTTAGTTCTCACTGTTTCTTTCTGTTTCTGCTGTCCACCTTTTCACATGGAAAATCATTTCACTGTTTCTCACTGAATGACTCCCCAAACTAGATTTGAAATTCTATCAAGTTTCTAATCATTACAAGTGATTCATGTTTCTATTTGATGTGTGTAAATGGAGATGATTTAGTTTGCTGGGATATTCAGAACAGAAAGATACAGTTGGAAGATGAATGATTGCGGGGTTTTTTATGATGCGTAGTAAACTACCCCCTCTTCTTCTTCTCTGTGTTGATGTTGTTTGTGTGTGTGCGTGCGCGTGCGCGTGTGTGAATGTATTAGAAGTCAAAGTATACATTAGCCATACTTACAAAAACATTTTTAATTTCATTTAGAACTGAGATTCTAAGTTGTAAGCAGAAATCTTATGCTCAGCCAGAAGCGTGTTTCCCCACTTTCACAATGCTGAGGTGACAAATCCACGATCCAACAGATGGTTTGTGACACGTGGGCGAGAAGGGCAAGCCACCCCTTACTTACACAACCTCACACACTATAGATTTTTAAAGTTCTTGTGTACAACGGTTTAGCTACTGATACAACTTCTACTTTTAACAAAGATCACTCCGTCTGCATATTTGTTAAGAAATAAAGCGTCTTTACTGGGATATTTATTGTCAAACTATGCGATTTTCCAAATGTGTGTGGAGTAAAATGTTGTGACCAAGAATCATTCAGGATTAACAACACAAACTGTTTTGATAGCAGAAACAGTCTGCCCTATAGTTCCCATACTTTACCGCTAGTTTTACAAACACATTCTTCTTCATATCTGTTTAATTGTTCTTTTATGAAACTGGTTTTCAATAGTACAACCAACGTCTAACTTTTCCTTGCTCCCCAGTATAAATGCAAGAATTTTGCAGACTTTATTGAAACTGTCACAATTTAACACTCAGTACCATAAATAGAGTTGATCCATATGGACACTGTTTCATACATCAACAGCTCTGAAAATCACTTTTAAAGTAATGTAGAACATGATCTCTCTCACTCTCAGTGTCTCTAAAAACCCAGCAAACTGACAATCACCTCTAAACAAGGGGGGGTTAGTTTATAGGTTTTTTGCTTGTTTGTTTTGTTTTTTGATCAGGCGCAACACCATGTAATGCATGGATGTTAGACTCTTTCACCAGACCATGCTGCTAGCCCAACCACCAGGCTCAGGGTCTCTGAGCTCTAACCCTCTAATGTGCCTCTGAGCCTCGTGTGCCTTTTCACCACCAGACTAAGTTTGTAGTCTCACCTGCTAATATTATTTTATTATAGCACAATATTCAGCTTGGTTACTACTTTGACTTTCTTACTTTGAGCACATTTCTGAGCCCATACATTATCAAACTTTTACTTGAGTATCTCTGACACTAGCAGCTATACTTCTACTTAAGTAAAAAATGCCTGCATTCTCTCCCAGTGTACCCTTGTCTCACAACAGGGTGGTTCCCAAAGTACGACTCAATAAACAGAGACTGTAAAACCAGAACAGAAAGATAAAGTTGGAAGATCAAAGATTAAGGTTTGTGTTTTTAGAGCACGAAGTAAACTGTCCCCTTGTCTTCTAGGCCTTGGCGTGCGTACCTTAGAAGTCAGATTATACATTAGTCATACTTCCAAAAACATTTTGAATTTCATTTATAACTGAGATGTCAAGCTGATATCAGACATCTTATGCTCACCAGGAGCATGTATCCCCAACTTCAAAACCTTAAGGTGTCAAATTCACAAACCCGATGTAGCCGGAGGGGCTACTCGCTTTTTCTTTCTCTCTCGCCCCCACTTGCGCTACTGCTTTCTCTCTCTCCCTCCTGTGCTTGCTCCCGCTGCGCGCTTACGTCAACTAGGAGCACACCTGTATATTGATTACAGGGCGGCGTTCACCTGTATAAAGAGAAGCCGGGTTCTTTCGTTGGATTATTTCCTCCCGAGCTTCTGGTGCGATACAGCGGTAGACGCTGGCTTGCTGGTTAAATTACTGAGGCGATCAGGTCGTGTGATTGCTACAGGTAGGTCTCCTCTTCGATTTCTGATCTCTCCCTGACGTCGGCAATTAGTAGTTATATTTCTGCGGCCCGCTACAGTGCGGCTGTTTTTCTTTCCTTTGCTCCAGCCGTGGTGAGGAGACGCGTGAGTGCATCCGCCGTGCAGTACAGCGCCTCCAAGTTCTGGGGTAAGCAGCTTATTTTATAGCTGCTAGTTTTGTAAATTAAAGAAGACTAAGGTTAGTTTTGCCTTTTTCTTATTTGTAGGGTTTGATTGCTGCCGTGCCCTCTCGGGGACCAACCGCCTGCTTTGGCTACGTAGAGAGTCGGGCACCTGCCCTGCTGCTGTCTTGTTTTGTTGATTTTGTTATATTACGGTCAATCTGTCGGCGGCCCAGTTTTCCCCTGTAGCTTGCCTTTCCACGCCCTTTTGGACTATTGTTCGCTCCAGCTTTTGTGGCTGGCCGGGGCGATTGTCGGCCGTATACTGGGCCGGTTATACGAACTGGTACTGCCTTTCCCCTTTCTCCCAGCTGTGGGAAGTTGTGTGAGACCGAGCAGACCAAGGATAATCGGACCCAGCACCAGCTTTGGGCTGGTTCGCCGAGTGAAAGTATTTTTAATCAGTGCTCTGTGGTGTCTAACTGGGTGTGTTGTATCACCGACTTTTGTTTTCCTTTAATTGTTTCTTTCTTTTGTTTTCTAGGTTGAGAGCTTGTTTATGTCCCATGTTTTTATCCTTTTTAATGTGTTTATCTCGTGCTTTTATTTCAGCGAACTGAGGATTTACCAGCGGCCGTGGGACCTCAGGTGGTGCGTCGTTTTCCACACTACTATTGTTGTACAGCACCAGGTGAATAGACTATAGTAGGTTTTTTTTTTTTGTGTGTGGTTCTTTTGGTCCACCGCTGCTGGTAAGTCCCAGTTGTATTTATTTGTATTGTAATTTGGGACACCGTTTTAGATATTCAGTGCGCTGTTGTTTTGTTTTTCATTTTACATTAATAAATAAAATTGTGTTTATATTTGAGTTGGCCTCAGTGTGCATCCCTGAACCTGTGCGAGCGTTGTTTTAATTACATTTTATTTTTTCATATTTCCTGAGGGCTAGAATTTCCCCCCAGGTGGTGTTGTCATTTTTATCATTTCTTTTAGAACCCCGCCGACCACTTGGTCACACCAACATGGGCTCATTCAACACAGGGGCCAGAAGTGCATGTCACCCTTTACTGGCACACTGTACATAAGTTCAATACAGGGCAACGCGGCTAACAGCCTTGGAAACGCTTTACATGAAATAAAACTTTTTAGAAAACCCTTTACAAGAATAAATGTGATGATCTGTTTTACCTGAATCAAATGTATTAGTTTGTTTACTTGAAATAAAACTTATTTTGGAAACCCTGTACATGAAGTAAAAAGTATCATGTTGTAAGTTCTGGCATTAATATTTCCAGCTGATAAGGACATGTATTGCATTTCAAACGCTTCATATCCTACCAGCGCTTTAAGATCATCCCACTTCCAGATCACGACCCACCTTCTGTTATTTTAAAACAAGACCGCCGTCTCATTCCTCCAAAACCTTTCTTAGCTCAAAACAGCGAGAAGGATGGAGTCTGCACCCCTGCGTCACACTGAGGAGGAGGACAGCTCCTCGGACGAGGGCTCATTAGTACCTGACACGCCCGTTACTATAGCCCCTTGGAGAAGCAGCAGCAGCAAGCCATCGAGCTTGACGGTCGGGCATCTTCTTTATTTTATCGATACCATGAAAACAGGTGTGTATCATCTAGTCAACCTAGCAATCAACAAGTACCTCACTGACGAATGCAACGGCTGTAAGTTTGATCACCCCAGCCAGAGACAGCAAGAGTGTCTGCAAATCTCGGAGGATGACTTTTACGCTGAAAATTATTACAGCATCAGAAAAAGACTCCTCACCCCTCGCTTCATTCCATCCATTCAATGTCTGCTGATTGCCCGCAACATCAAAATGGACGACGTCAATGTCCGCATGGTGGCAGAGACTCTCTTGCACGAATTGAAATCAGTAAGGAAAGTCTTTGACGCCATCGCCAAGGCATACCACAATCTGGTGGGGTTGGACGTGGTGAAAATCGGACAGCTACGCTTGGTCACAGAGTGTTACAAAGGAGGCTGATAATGTTTTCTCTGAAACACTGATTCTTTCCAAAAAAACAAAAACGCATTGTACCGTATCTTTCAAACAGCTACCCTGCTTTTTTTTTTTTCCAAAGATGTATCCAGATTTTTCTTTCTTAAAATGTTTAACCTGCATTTTACCACATTTTTAAAAGCATGTATCCTTTTTCAAACATGTATCCTACATTTAGCGCATTTTTAAAACATGTATCCTGACATGGCCACCCTTCCAAGGCCCTGACAAATTACCCGAATCACTATGGGATAAGGATGGGGACTTACCCTGTGTACCCACGTAAACGGTGATGAATTGTGAAGTTACAATTCTTTTCTGTAAACAAAAAGCATTTTTATTTTGTATATAAATAAATGTTGATGTTGGGCGACGGGATTGTGTGCTTCAATTTTACTTATAATGTGCCAAATCACTACAACAGGCGGCTCAAGACGATGCCGTCCAGAGTAAGGATCTTGTTAGACAGTGTTTCTAAGATTTTCAAGTCCCATTACAATAACCTCAGTTTTATCTGAACTTAGAAGCAGAAAATTAAAGCTCATTATGTATCTAAAACATCCCAACCGTTTAACCAATAAAAGTGGGTATCATCTGCATAGCAGTGAAAATGTATGCTATGCCTTCCAAAGCATGTATAATGTCAATAGAACTGGTATTAGCACAGAAGCCCTTGAAGCTTCATAATTAACCTCAATGTGTGTGAAGAAGACTCTCCGTTTAATAATAGCTGTAATAAAATGTTATGGTCAGCGGTATCAAATGCTGCATTTTGGTCTAGCAGGAAAGATTTCAACATTTCAATATGAATGAAGGCTGAAAAACTCATTCGATTAATTTCTGATGACGGTTTCTGTGGTCTTCAAGTTTGTAACACCAAACATATTAAAGGATGATTTAAGGCTGTTTTGGGCTTAAGGTTCACAGGAACAATTTAATTAGACAGCCGTTTACTATTTTTCTTTATTTTCTTGCTTTCATCACTGACATGTTCATTATGATAACTATATCAGATGAGAAAATAAATAAAAATAGTAAACAACGTTAAAGGATCCTCTGATCTTGGAATGTTTCTCTCCGACACTCTCCACAATACTAAGGGGTTGGCAGTCCTTTAGAATAAAATTCAGGACTGCCTGGTCCAGAGCAGTCTTCCTAGATGCTTGATTTCAAAATAAAACACATATTAATTTAAAAAAATGATGATAAAGCTTTTCAGTATCAATATAGGCCGACTGTTCATTCTCAGTGTGTTTGTCTCCTCATTTTCATGTTTGGCTCTGTAATGCCTGAACACTGAGGAGGTGCTTTTGTTTGTGTGAGAAAGCTCCGCAGAACAGATGTGACATTTAACCTGCATAAAATGAAATAAATAATTTACACTGCAAGTCGCATTGCTGTTTTTCCTGTTCTGATAGATTACACCGAAACAAAGACAGACACACAGTTACCTTATTTGCAGTTAAAAGATCAAAATGATCCCACACAGCAGAAACACTTCTCTTTCTTTCAGGCTCCATTTTCTTATGGAGAGAGATGTATATTTATTTTTTATTTTTTTATCTTTGCGAGAGTGATTTTCCTTTTTTTGAGGCGACTCAGCCCATTGACAGATACGGATGCATTACCTTTTAAACACAGTTTGGCGCGTTGGCAATGAGCGATACAGCAGCTGTATCGCTCACATGGCTTTTTCTTAAAGCACTGATGCAGGTTTTGCTCTGTGAGCTTGATACATGCGCCGGTCGGTGTTGCTGGACCCATCACTACTTTAAGGTGTTTGGTGCCACGCTCCACCTTCAGGTTTAAAGCTAGTGTTGATGGAGGGAGTTTGAAGATTCAGTTTGTTCCACGACTTCATTTCACTCACTGCCTGTGTTTGTATGTCTGTCACTGCAGGACCAACATGGACCAAGAAGTCAGCGCTCTCATGAGGCTGACAAACCTCACAGAGGAAAGAGAGAGAACAAATACAGCTGTGACGAGTGTGGGATGGGTTTTCTGCTAAGTCTTATCTAAAACGTCATCAGGTCATCCACACTGGAGAGAAACCCTTTAGCTGTGACTTGTGTGGAAAGTCTTTTTCCAGGAAGAGTGGCCTAAAAGCACACCAACTCATCCACAGTGGAGTTAAAGTGTACAGCTGTGATCAGTGTGGCAGAGCTTTTACTCAGCGTAGCCACTTACAGAGTCATCTAGTTACCCACTCTGGAATTAAAGCGTACAGCTGTGACATCTGTGGAAAAACTTTCAGCCTGAAACAGAGCCGAAATACACACAAGTCAAGTCAAGTCAAGTCAAGTTTATTTATAAAGCACATTTAAAAACAACCAAGGCTGACCAAAGTGCTGTACAATAAAATACAAATATAAAATACTATAAAACACAGGTACATAAAATACCTCACTGATAAAACAATAAATTAAAAACAATAGGTTAAACCTTGCTGAAAGCCAATGAAAAGAGGTGAGTTTTAAGAGCAGTTTTAAAAGTTCCTAGGCTTGTGGAGAATCTAATGTGGGGGGGGTAAACTGTTCCACAGTCTGGGTGCAGCCACAGCAAAAGCCCTCTCTCCCCTAGTCTTTAATCTGTACCTGGGAACATCTAAAAGCATCAAGTCTGCTGACCTCAAAGATCTGCTGGGGCAGTAAATGCTAAGAAGCTCTGCCAGGTAAGGAGGTGCAGTACCGTTAAGAACCTTAAAAACCAGCAGTAAAATTTTAAAATCAATCCTAAAAGCAACTGGGAGCCAGTGGAGAGAGCAGAGGACCGGAGTGATGTGGTCTCTCTTTTTGGAACCGGTCAGCAGGCGAGCAGCAGCGTTCTGCACCAGTTGGAGGCGATGCAGACAGGAACGATCTAAACCAGCATAAAGGGAGTTACAGTAGTCCAGCCGTGAAGTAATAAAAGCATGGACCACCCTTTCTAGATCGTTCCTGCACAGGTAGGACTTGACTTTAGCTAAAATCCGTAGGTGATAAAAAGATCCCTTGACTACGGAGCTGATTTGTTTATCAAATTTAAAAGCACTGTCAAAAATAACACCGAGGCTCTTAATGGAGGAAGTACATTCAGAAGTTAGGGGTCCCATAAAATCAAAGGAAGGGTTGGGGTCTTTAGGAAGCCCAAACACAATGACTTCAGTTTTACTTTCATTTAGATGTAGAAAGTTAAGAGCCATCCAAGTCTTAACGTCAGACAGACAGGAGAATAACGGCTGCAGAGAGTCCTTACAGTCTAACCTCAGGGTTAGACTCAGTCTAAGGACACCTACGCATTCACATGGGACATGATGTGCACTGCTGTGATCAGTGTGGCAAACAGTTTACAACAGATGCACAGTTAAAAATCCACATTTACCCACTCTGAGGAGAGACCTTATAAATGTGACCTGTGTGAGAAGACTTTTAAATCTCCACGTTGCCTGAAAGCACACCAACAGATCCACACCAGAAAGACTCTACAAGTGCAGTTACTGTGAGGTATTGTGGAATTAAAAGAAACTGTTTTACTGCTACAATATATCTTATAGCATTAGCATTGCATTAATAACATCACATATAGCTTCAAGATAGTAGGGAGACATTTAACACACTGACACCATATTAACCTTTATTACAGGTGCAGTTATAACCATTTCTTATGTTGTTATATCTTTATACACAATGCATATTTGTGCTTGTTTCGAGTTGATGTTCCATCCAAAAGGTTTTAAGCTTCACTGGTGAGAGTGTCCAGGTGATACATGTTGGAGGGAGATGAGAACATAGTAGGGTAATTGCATACATGCTTACAACACACATATATATCACATATAACCTAGACACAGATCTGAGTAGAGGCCTGAATGTATTTAGCAAACCTGTAGCACTAGACTCTGCTTAACAACAGGTGACAAGGAGAAGAAGACCAGCCCATGGCGACCCAGAGGCCAAAGACCATCGCCTTATTTGCCAGGAAGAGGAACTTCTGTGTTTGCATGTATTTCTTAGAATAGATTATTGTCTGTACAAGTTGCAAATAATGTTCTTAGGAAGCAAATTATGTGCTTGTAAACGCATGAGGGGGCGTCATAATACCCTGACAGTATAAAAGCATTTTGAAATGTATTTTGGGTGAAGATCCTTGCTGATGTGTGCAGTAATCATCTTCCCACGCGTGTGCAAATAAATCATTGTTTTGACCATCCTTCTGGACTGTCTTGGTTTTTTACTCTTCACTCAATTGTGGACCCGTAACATTTGGTGCATTGGCCCGGGGTTGAGTTGAGGACGGATTTGTTGGCGGTGTGGACGTCCGAAGGGGTCACGCAGACAGATCCGGCGGTCGTACTGAGTGGACAAAGGGCAGCCCATCTAAAAGGTAGGCACCACCTGTTGAATTATTCCAAAGTGTGCCGAATTGGATTTTGAAATTAATGTCTACTCATTAGATTGCTGGTAAATGTTTGTGTCGTAATGGTTTGAAAATTTGCAAAGTCGGATATAATCTGTCGAGAATAATATTGTTCTGATAATAATAACGGATACGTGACAAATGACTTAAGAGAATTTAGAAAAATAGGTAATTGGTAATTTTAATTGGTGAAACGGTTGGACCGGCTTCGGTCATATACTTAATGTAGAGTTGTGATGGTTGTTTTAAATTAAGGTAAATTTCTGTAGAACGGCAGTTAGACTGCTAAGAAGTGCATTGTTCGGAGGTGACGCTCCACATTTCTTAGGGACGCTTAAGATTTTCCGTTGGACGGGATAGTTCGATTAGCAATCGTGGACAACTGGGGACGGTCCAAAATAGCTAGTGGTTGGACCACTTTACCGTTTGGAATGGTGTTTGCACTTTTTTGGGTAGTAAAGCTTGGAGCTTGGGCGTTGGACGCTTTTAAATTGTGTTAGAGTTTTTAGAAATTAGACCAGAGACAGGTTGGACCTGATACTGGGTAATTGACAATAAAAAACTTGGAGTTTGTCCCTTGGAGGGTTAATTTAAATCTGTCGAAATTGTTGAGGTTGTGCGATGTCTGGCCTGATAATTGTTGTTATTGTAATTACAAGACGTCACTGTATTATAATGTAAAAAGTTTTTATACCTAGAAAGTCTGTGTGAGAGACGAAGTTGCAGAGGACATGTTATTTTAAAGTCGTATGTCTGTGTGTGTGTGTGAAAGTGACCCAGTTGTGAATTTCTTAGGTTACCATTGACTTTGAGTGTGACTTCCTGTTTTCAATTTAAAGTGCGACATTCGTGTGTATTGATCCAGTACTTAAACCATGAATGAAACAGGATGTCATTTTCATTTAAAACATTGAGAGAATAGAGAAGATCAGTTCAACACGGTCCCATTTAAAATACATATAACCAATGGATGGTCCTGACATCCCTTTGTCCGACTTGGAGGGTAATGTGACTGACGCATTTGTGGCAGTTAGTTTAAGACCAGTACCTGAAGGGATTGCAATAGAGATTTTTATTTCCTGTGAAACGGTGGATGTTCCTTATGAATATCGCACGAGTATGTTGATAACAGAAGAACAACTGGCTGATTTTTTGATTGATACCATGTATATTGTACAAGGTCTAATTCATCTGGTTTATAGATCTTATGAGCCTAATTATGAGAACTGAATTGCAGGGTGACTCGTATGTTGTTATCGCAGTAATATCTTGTTGTTTAAAAGCTTTAATGGTGTGGTCTCTTTGTGTGTTTATAAGTGGTCATTTTGTGCATTTGTAGTATTTGAAATTTTGAAATTTGCTGGTGTTTTCAGAATACCCCCAGTGGGTGCGGTCACTTCCCTTTTTTCTCGGGGCCTTTCTTGAAGGCCTCATACGCACTTGCAATTAGAGATCTAGTTCCTCTTTTACTGTGGACAATATGTTTAACTGTTTTTTATTAATTTCTATAACTGCACATATGGTTGAAGTGGCTGCTTTTGAGTTACAGTTTGAAATGCTGAATATTCATGTACACCTTGTTATTATCTGTTGACTTTAAACATTAAACCATTTATCTGTTGAGTTACGGATAACTTGAGACTTTACACAGAGACAGCAGGGTGCGGTCCTACCCCATAGGGAAGTAAAGGGACATGTTTAATTATTTCTCGTGGAGCGCTGAGCTAACCCGAGAAGGCCAGGGAAGTCACTTTGAATTATACATTTATGGTGAAATACTTAATTTTTGTTTTGGCATTTTATTTGTGTGTGACATAACTGAGGGACATGTGGAGCCGTTAATTACCTGGTGCGTAGGTGTCTGGCCATGACGCCTTGATAGGCATGGAATGACTGTGTGAGATTATACTTCTGGCTCTGTGTTTTACAATGAAATAAATGATGTTTATGTTTGCAATTAATATGTGATTTTTGGTTGGGTTTGCTATGTGATATATGAATACTGAAGGCTTTTGAATACTTTTATACATTGAGAAAACTCATAATAAGTAATACCTTGTTTTCACTTACATGTGTTCTTTTTGCCTGTTGGTTTGGGTGAAACTGTGATATTTGTCGTACTGTCGGTTAAATACTTGAAATAATTTTGCTAAGATTCCTGTTAGTATTCAGACTTTACAAATGGTCTTTATATTTATGTGAATATAGTCAATACCATATCCACTGTGAGTTTGCTGTGGGCAATATTGCGAGATTGTGTAAGGACTGTTGTTGGTCGGTAACTGGACTGCTTTTCTTGAATTTTGCTATTGACACTGTCCAGTTGTATAGAATCATGCTCATTTCCGGTTCCTGGAGGATAAGAATTGTGCCCTTAGGGGAGGATCGGCTTATGGTTACTTGTGTCGTGCGAGGTGAAACGGTGGAAGAACCTCATGAGTTTTCCATTGCTGTTGACCTTACAGAATCAGAGTTAGATGACTGGTTGAGCAGGAGCCTGGATCTGTTTGTCATGATAGCCGACTTGTGCGAGGGTGCTGGTACTACTGACTGGGCACCTACAGAGGACAGCCTTGGAGAAGGCCCATGATGAGTGTTTTTATGTGATGTTGCCTTGTTTTCTATGTGATCTTTGTTGTGCTTAGACGTCTCTGACCAAGAACTGAGCTGCACGTTGAAACGGTTGACTGCAATCACACACACTTGGGTTGCGATTCTGTCTTTTCTTATTACTGTAGATACGATTTTTACAGGGGAAGGCCTGGCTTCTCGCTTGCAGTTAAAATAATGTGGATTTGTGTTTACTTGGTTCCTGTGACAATAAGTACATTTGAGACACTTGATTTTGAGTTCGAAATTGTGGCTATAGACTGTTATGTTGTGATATTTTATTAAATAGGCTTAGTAGAAGTGTTGCTGGGTGCCAGGGGAGCTTGGCCCTGGTTCCTCTTTTCTCACTGGTGCGTGGTGTGCAGCTGGCCTGCTTTCTGAGAAAGCACAGTGAGGCCTTTCAGAAATTTAAAGGGGTTGGAAATAGCATGAAACGCATGAACAAACACACTACAGCATATTGAGGGTTTTTGGGGGAGTTTTCAGCTGCCATTTCCATTTTCTCTTGCACAGTAAGTTTGGGGTGTTGTCCAGGGGTTGGCTGTGACGACTGCTGAAATAAAAACTGAATTGTGAGTCCTGAGTTCACCGTTGTGTGTGTGTCACCAAGCAGGAAAAAGAGGAAGTGACTGTTTGAGCAGTGAGACGGCCTCTGTGACTGAACAGGGAAGCGTCCGGGGGTAACTCGGAGGGAGGAGTCGACAGCAGCCATTTTGAAGAGGTGAGTGCTGTCTTGCAGGGGGAGACACAAAATGGCGGACAGCTCGGCCAGCGGGCAGAGGCGTTACAAACCACTGAAGGATCAGGTGGAACAGTTGAAAAAGGCCATACGGATGGCCTGCCCGGGTACATCTAAAGAAGCAGAAAAGGAATGTCAAGCCATGGAAGCTGAGGTATGCAAACTTTTTCAATCCCAACAGAAAGGGCCAGATGATAGGGTGCCCCTGGACCTTGTGCTTAAAACTGAAGGGGAAAGGTGTGAAACAAAATTGAAGAGTTTACAGGAGGAATGTGGAGGCCGTTCAGTAAACAGGAAAACAAAAAAGGAAATGAAGGCCCTGAAGGCAATGCATGGAAATTGCTGTAAGTGGATGATGATGAGCAATGCAGTGCCATCCTGGATGAAGGAGCAATTGGAAAAGACGGAATCTGGAAAGGAGGTGGATGAGAAGATAAAGGGAACAGAGGATATGGTGAGTATAATGAAAACTTTGCGTCAGTTGCAGGAAGACAACAAAAAGATGGAGGATCAGATGACAAAACTCACCTCAAAGGAGGAAGAAGCAAACAGACACCACACACCAAAAATATATCCGTGGATCCCACAACTGCCCAGTGCCCCGCCTCAGGCTCTTGGAGTTGAAGCCCCGCCACCCTACGTGATGCCTATGATGACCTTTGAGGGGGGACGAGTGCGTGGCCCAGATGGACAAACTGGCATTGTGCTTGGGGGAATCGCAGATGTTAAATACACAGGCACAATCACAACCACCCAACCAGGAGAGACAATGACAGGGGGACAACCAACCCCAGAGGAAGCAGGGACACTGATAGCCTCAGCTGCAGGTGGGGTCTCGACCTCGCCACACGATGACGTGACCATGCAGGACTCAGGAAAGGCTGGGAGCCACGGAGAGCCTCACAGCGAGGCTCCACTCACACCTCCACATGAGGATATGGGATCACCAGACGACGTGGTCAGGAGGCCATCATTTGTTGATTTGCCAACCCCAAAAAGAGAAGGACAGCTCCAGACAGGTAAGTCACTTCCTGTGAGGAAAGACCGTTGGGAAGGAGAAGTACATGGGTTCATGCATGAGGACAGAGACGCCATACTAGCGGTCTTGGACACACTGACCTCGGTGAAGCAGAAAGCCCTGAGAAAGCTCGCTGAGGGAGAAATCACAGCCCGTAGGAGTTCATCAGAAGAAGAGGACCCAGAACAGGAAGACATCATAGAAGGCGCTTCCTCTGACCCAGGCACCAGTATCAAACTGCGTAACAGGAGAGTGAGCAGAGATTCAGGCACAAGAAGGACATCCAGTGGCAGAGGACAACGCCAATCCGTGTTTGACGTCCCAAGGGGCTTGGAAAAACCCAAGAGGGGCAAGGGAGTGAAGTTCAGGGATGAAGCCACAACCGCAAGTTTGAGTTTGCCACTGATAATGGGCCCCAAACACGAACCAATCTATCGCGCATACAAGGTAAGAGACCTGGACGCATTGGTCAAACAACTACCACCCATAACAGAAGGGGGAGCAAAATGGCTGAGGAAACTGAACATGTTGACAGAAGGAGACGAGATTGCCATTGGAGACTTCCGCGGGATCGCTGGGAGATGTATGCTTGGGTGTGGCCTGGCTGACGTGGAAGAAATCGCCGAGCGACCCATCACGCCAGCGGCGTGCCATATCGTGACGTGCAGAGTGACCTAGCGGACGCAGTTCGTGAGAAGTACCCGACCCCAAACACTGGAGCCATTCCTAAAATAATTTGGGATCCACAACACACACCTAGTGAGTTTTTAGCAAGAGCAAAGGAGCAGTGGATGTCAGAAACGGGAATACACCCCGGAAGGGAAGGAGAAAGTCGGGCGTGGTTCCGTGCTGCGGTCCTTGCAGGGCTGCCCAAGCAAGTGAGAACTGATCTGGAAAAGAATCCAGACTTTGCTGTTGCAGACTCCACCCAATGGGAGCGGCATGTCACGCACAGATTGATGCTGGAACAGGATGACGTGAACAAACAGAGGAAGGAGTTGGAGGAAGCGCAGGCGTTGTTGTTAAAACTACAGCTGGCAGAGGCAAAGACTAAAGTGAGCGACAAAAAGAAAGAGGTTAAGGAAGCCACAAAGAAAATAATGGTGGTGAAGCCCCAGCCTGATCCCGTGCCTGAATGGCCAGATTTGGATCCCAACGTCTACCCTGATGACCGCTGGCCCGTAAATGCACCAAGGCAGCGGCAACCCGCGGGGAATTGGGGAGCTGGTAGACAGTATAGAGGGCGTGGTGGATCCGCACGGGGAGGACAAAGGGCTCGTGGTACGGGGAATCCCAGCAACACGCCATGGAATGTCTGTCTGAGATGTGGAGCAGAAGGACATTGGGCGCGAGACTGCCCCGAACCGCCCATGAACTATCGAGGGCGAGGCTGCCAAACCCAGGCACGCGGAGCTCCCAGAGGAAGAGGTGCATACAGAGGAGGGCATCAAGCCCCAAACCCAAGTGCAGCGCCAGTCGCTCAGTATCCAGTGGCTGACTGGAACTGGGAGGAGGAGCAATACTGACGGGGCCCTGAAAAACCCGACAGCGTGGGGATGGCAGATCCCATGCTGTCAATGACCGTGGAAGGAACACCATTGACCTTCCTGGTGGACACTGGAGCAACTTACTCAACACTGAGAACCACACCAAACAGTGCAACACTCTCCAGCCACACTGTGACAGTGGTTGGTTTTTCCGGGGTCCCGATGACTCTGCCACTAACTGATCCAGCCCTGACAAAGCTGGGAAAACAAACTTTGAAGCACCAATATGTGGTGTCACCACAAGTGCCTGTAAATCTCATGGGCAGGGATCTGCTCGTGAAGCTGGGAGCCACTATCATGTGTTCTGCAGATGGACTTACTGTCAGTCTTCCAGGAGGAAAAGAGTTCCCGTGCCTGGGGACATTTTCAAAGAACCAATATCTGCTCCAAGACTCTGAACAAGCTACAGCCGACATATACTGGGGAAGGCTAGTAGAAGACGGCATTCTCAGACAATATCAGCTGTGGAAACCCTGGATAATGAGCCTGGCCGTCTACACCCCGCCGCGTGATCCATACCACGTCACTCTTTTTTATGATAGGGACGACGATGACACGTACCGAGAAAGCTTTCAATCTGACCTTGAAGGTCAAATTTGGAACGTGCGTAGCCACAACATCTATGTTGGCCCGGAAGGAGTAGCAGCGGCTGTGAAATTGACGGACGAACAACTGCCTTGGTACGAGATGGGATCAGATTCAGCTCCTCATGTCACATTGGCGGTCCACGTAGGTCATCAGGCTAGAGAAATGGGACCGATGGTCAAGCGGGCGCTGGATAACGCTTGGTGGCAAAGTACTCAGATTCCAAATGTATGGTATGCGCCAAAATGCAAAACGTACCGAATCACCTGTCTGTCTACTGATGCAGTGGTTCTGGAACATCAGGAAATCTCAAGAACACACGGCAGGGAAAGAACTGACCATCCTGATGCAGTCGCCGCGCTTTCACAACTACCTGACACTCTGTGGTCTACGGGGCCCACTGACGTCGGCCTCGCTACCTGTTCACCTGTCCTGTTTCAGCTGAAGTCTGAGGCGCCAATTAATAGACCACAATACAGACACAAACCAGAGGCTGAGGAAGGAATTGCAGAAACCATTGAAGGGCTGCTGGAAGTAGGTGTGCTTGAGCCTTCACAGTCGTTTTGGAACACACCTATTTTGCCAGTGGAAAAACACGGGACAGGAAAGTACAGGATGGCACATGACCTCAGGGCAATTAATGCCATACTGCGCACTGACACTGTGCCTGTGCCAAACCCATACACGGCGTTAACCGCCATTTCATGGGACCAAAAGTGGTTTACATGTATTGATCTTGCTAATGCTTTCTTTTGTCTCCCTCTACATGAGTCACTTAGGGACATTTTTTCATTCACATACAGAGGCCAGAAATACAGATACACACGCCTGCCACAAGGTTTCGCACTGTCCCCAGGCATTTTCAATCAGGTGCTGAAAGATGCATTGTCACCATGCCACCTGCCTGAAGGTTGTACATTAATTCAGTATGTTGATGACCTTCTCATTGCAGCCCCTTCAGCATCAGCCTGTACAGCAGCCTCGCTCGTGGTTCTGAACCGGTTGGCAGAATGTGGGTTCAAAGTAAGTAAAGAAAAACTGCAGTTGGTCCGACCGGAAGTAACATTTCTGGGCCGAGTCGTCGCACACAGGTCAGTGGGTTTGATGAACACACACAGAGACCAGATTCTGACACACCCACAACCAAGAACTGTGAAAGAGCTCCTTTCCTTCCTGGGTTTGACAGGGTACAGCAGACAGTTCATTCCTAACTATGCAGGCAAAACGGCCCCTTTAAGGGACCTGATAAAAAAGGTGGGCGTTCGAAACCTTAAGGCTGAATTGCCCTGGACGCCACCCACAGAGACAGCATTCATTTCACTGAAGCAGGATCTGTCAAGAGCCACAGACCTTGCTACACCTAACTATGACGAACCATTTTACCTCGATGTTTCTGAAACACATGGGATTGTAAATGGGGTGTTGTTTCAGAAAAAAGGAGGAGGCAGAGATGTGCTTATGTATGTCAGCATAAGACTAAATCCAACAGAGGCCAGGCATCCCACATGCACACAACACGCAGCTGGGGTAGCAAAAATCATCCAGAAAACAGCACATGTAGTGAGAGAACATCCACTTAAAGTGCTCACCACACACAGTGTAGTAGCCTACGTGAACTCACAAGCCTTCACCATGACACCACTGACACAGCAGAGGTTGAGCAAAGTCCTAGACGCTCCAAACTTGACATTCACACATGAGGGAATTAACATGGCAGACTTGATGGGGTCAGGGGAACCACACGACTGTGCCAAAAAAGCTGAAGCTGAAGAGAAAGTCAGAGAAGACCTGAAAGCGGAGCCCATTCCCGGAGCCGAGGACTGGTTCACAGACGGCTGCTGTCACCGGGATGAAGAAGGACTGAAAGCAGGCTACGCTGTGGTTTGCAGAAGAGGAAACCAGTATGAAGTAAAAGAAGCTGGAAGAATTGAGGGTCAACAGTCAGCACAGAGAGCTGAAGTAATAGCCCTGACTCGAGCCCTCAGACTGGCTAAGGACATGAGGGTGAACATTTACACTGATTCAGCTTATGCTTTTGGGGCAGCTCACGTGGAACTTGCCCAATGGAAGAGAGCAGGTTTCAGAACGGCAACCAATGCCCCAATAAGCCATAAGAAGGAAATGGAGGAACTGGAAGAAGCTCTGAATGACCCAGACGAGGTGAGTATCATAAAATGCAAAGCACACTCTCAAGAAAAAAAACAATGGTGGGCAAAGGGAACCAGAAAGCAGATGAAGCTGCAAAAGAAGCTGCTGGCTACAAAGGACGAAGGCAGATGGTGGCAGTTATCGCTGAAGAAGAGTCAAACACGGACGTGTTGGAAGAAACCAGAAAAGCCCAGGAAGAGGCCACCCCAGAGGAAAAGGAGGTGTGGCAGGCCCGAGGAGCCCGGAAAGAAGGAGATCTATGGAGAGGACCCCACGGGCGACCGGTTCTGACAGCTAAACTGGCTGAAAAGAAGGTAAGGGAAGCGCATGGGCTTGGTCATGTAGGAGTGACACAGATGGAGAGAAACTTGTGTCACTGGTGGCACCCTCACTTGAGAGACATGATAAAAGAAAAAGCCAGAACGTGTCTGATTTGTGGGGCACACAATCCAAAACCAGCGGTGAAGCCAGAACCAGGTAAGTTTCTCATGCCAGAGAGACCGGGAGAAGAGATTGTGATTGATTTCACCGACATGGTAGATCCAGGTCCGGGAGGGACCAGGTATTTGTTGGTATGTGTGGATGCTCTGACCAGCTGGCCAGAGGCATGGGCGACAAAGAGAGAGGATGCAAAAAGTGTGATTAAATGTCTGATTAACCACTACATTCCAAGGCATGGATTTCCTAAGAGAATTAGATCAGATAACGGCACCCATTTTAGAAATCAGGATTTAGCAGAGGTGGAGAGAATGTTGGGGGTTCAGCATAAGTTTGGGACAGTGTATCATCCACAGTCCCAGGGGAAAGTAGAAAGAATGAATCTAAATTTGAAGAACAAGTTAGCTAAGATCTGCGCGCAGACAGGGTTGAACTGGGTTGCGGCCCTGCCAATTGCTTTGATGACCATAAGATGCTCTGTTAACCAATCAACAGGTTTCACGCCCTACGAGCTGCTGACAGGGAGGCAGTTTCCGGCGCCCTGGACAGTGGTCCCGGAGGAGCAGCCCAGAAGAAGTAACAGGTCCCATGCTGAATATTTTAATGAGTTGAAAGCTCTTGTGTCCAGTTTCACAACACAGGTCACCTCTGGAGGACCCACAGCAGAAAAGGAGGTCCCAGATGCAAAAGCAGTGTGGCTGAAAGTCATCAAGAGGAAGTGGAAGGAACCGCGCTGGACCGGTCCGTACGAGGTGACGGCCAGGACGAGCACAGCGGTTCGGCTGAAAGGGAAAGGCGACACCTGGTTCCATTGGACGCAGTGCGCTGCAGCAGACGAGAGCTTGGTGGAGAAGAACTCAGCTTCACCAGACACGGGTGGTGAAAATCAGAGGCAGAATAAATCCTCTCACCTGTGCAACGGGCCGACCAGTAGTCCACCTGGAAGGCCGAAGCAAGAAGAACAGCCCAGGAGGAGATCGCCACGTCAACACAAAGGAGTGGTAACAAATTAAGGAGAAAGAAAGGCGCACTATTTTATGCTAAAAGTACAAATTTCACACAATACAATGCACCCACACGAATCAGAGACACGTAATGGGACACGTGAAGAGAAGAAATTGGTAAAAATGCTTCTCACAACCACATGCTTGCTAGGTCAGATAGTGTTAGTTCTGGCCGTGTGTTTTCTTGTGTATTTTTTGCAGACCGCCCTGGGGAACCTGTCCGAGCACGGCGGCCAGTCCAGCCCACCACCAACTGAGAAACTGGATACGGAGATGTGGCCATTGAAAAGACCAAAGCGTGAGGTCTCGGGTAAGAGGGATGGGTGTCTCAGCGCATTTAATGGCATAGAACTGGACTACGTTAAAGGGTCCACAAGCTCATACACGTTTGATTTGTGTGGAGTGATTAATTGTAAAGGAGCAAACAGCAGCTGGAGGGGATATGATGTGTGGGTTTGTAGTCATCCTGATATTTGTACCCGGGGAGGGAACCCTCACTCCACCCGGGGAATCCGCCCTGTTCTGGCGTCATACACGGCAGGGCAGTGGTGCATTCCTGGGTGGGGCAATGTGGTAGCTTGGACAGGAGTAGGGTGGCAGCCACACATCCCTGAAGGATTGAAAGGAATAGCAATTCAGAGGGACTTCTCTGCTTCCCAGAACCCTATCACTCTTTCTCTGGGACCTTGGAACTCTCTGCCCAGGTCAGGTAGTCCGGGAGGCGTGTTCTACCTGGTGATAGGGGTAGATGTGTCAGGGACAGACCCGACAGGGGTGATCAGAGTGAATCTAGTCAACCCAAAGCCCAAACCGGTCATAAAAACTCCTGTCACAAATAGTACAGGGAATTGGGGAAACGAGTCGTTAACTGTTGCACGTGAAGAGCAAAAGAGACGAGTCCTGATGGTGGATTACACTAGGCTGAAGCCACAGGATTTGATTGAACGCGCCACTGGTTTCAGTGACAGTAACCTGTGGCTGGACTGGGTGGCTCAAAATGCTAAAGAACAACAGGTATCTAACTGTGTTGCTTGTGCTTCAGCTAGGCCGCGGTTGTTTACAGAACCCGCACCACTGTATCCAGAGGACAAGTGGGGCTATGACTGCATGCTGCGACTGACAAGGGAGGCGGTGAGCACTGGCAACTGTACAATCTTGTCCAGTCTTTTTCCACCTATAGACAAGCAGACACAGGTAGGACCATTCATAAGTAAAAAAGATAACTACACGTGCTTTAATTTTTCTACAAATAGGATGAGATACAATCTGGGAGAGATCGATCCTAGTTGGTGCTCCGTGACACTCACAGGGAGGACCACTAACAATAGGACTGACCCCAGCACCTTAATTGGAAATTGGGCCAGAAGTGGGTTATATTATTATTGTGGGCAGAAAACTCTGTTGGTTCGTGTTCCAATGGGAAGTGTCGGGACATGCGCTATGGTGAGATTGGGAGCTCCACTGATTCTAATAGGAAACAAAGTAAAAGCCATACCACAAAGAAATACACGCACATTGGCAGCTAGACGCAAGAGACACATTCTGAGGAAGAGAGGGACCCAGGGGACTCATGCATACGACCCCAGAATGGACTCACCCACCTGGATTGACTCAATAGGAGTGCCCAGGGGAGTCCCAAATGAGTATAAATTAGTGGATCAAATAGCCGCTGGTTTTGAAAACTTGCCAATAATCTCTGCTCTTTTCCCAGTGACCCCAAACAAGAATGTGGATAGAATAAACTATGTTCATTATAATGTGCTGAGACTCTCAAACCTAACCAGGGACGCCATGGAGGGATTAGTGGAGCAACTGGGCCCGACCTCACTGATGGGGGTCCAAAATCGTATGGCCCTGGACATGTTGTTGGCAGAAAGAGGAGGGGTCTGTGCCATGTTCGGCGATCAGTGCTGCACCTTCATCCCCAACAACACTGCCCCAGATGGCTCAGTAACCCGAGCACTGGAGGGCCTTAGAACCCTGTCCAGGACCATGCATGAAGACTCAGGGATTGAGAATCCCCTTGAGGGCTGGATGACATCCGTGTTCGGGCAGTGGAAGGGGTTTGTGATTTCTGCAATGCTTTCTATTGCTGTCTTTCTAGGGATTTTGGTCACCTGTGGGTGCTGCCTCATTCCTTGTGTCAGAAGATTGTTGGAAAAGGTAATCGCGAGGGCAGTGGACCCTGGGAAGTGACCCGGTGTCCATGATGCCATTGATAGAAGCAGTTGAGGAGACCGAGGAGTGATACAGCACCCGGTATGGTGACCTCTTGTGGTCAAGAGGTCAAAAGGAGGAATTGTGGAATTAAAAGAAACTGTTTTACTGCTACAATATATCTTATAGCATTAGCATTGCATTAATAACATCACATATAGCTTCAAGATAGTAGGGAGACATTTAACACACTGACACCATATTAACCTTTATTACAGGTGCAGTTATAACCATTTCTTATGTTGTTATATCTTTATACACAATGCATATTTGTGCTTGTTTCGAGTTGATGTTCCATCCAAAAGGTTTTAAGCTTCACTGGTGAGAGTGTCCAGGTGATACATGTTGGAGGGAGATGAGAACATAGTAGGGTAATTGCATACATGCTTACAACACACATATATATCACATATAACCTAGACACAGATCTGAGTAGAGGCCTGAATGTATTTAGCAAACCTGTAGCACTAGACTCTGCTTAACAACAGGTGACAAGGAGAAGAAGACCAGCCCATGGCGACCCAGAGGCCAAAGACCATCGCCTTATTTGCCAGGAAGAGGAACTTCTGTGTTTGCATGTATTTCTTAGAATAGATTATTGTCTGTACAAGTTGCAAATAATGTTCTTAGGAAGCAAATTATGTGCTTGTAAACGCATGAGGGGGCGTCATAATACCCTGACAGTATAAAAGCATTTTGAAATGTATTTTGGGTGAAGATCCTTGCTGATGTGTGCAGTAATCATCTTCCCACGCGTGTGCAAATAAATCATTGTTTTGACCATCCTTCTGGACTGTCTTGGTTTTTTACTCTTCACTCAATTGTGGACCCGTAACAGTATGTATTTATATTTTTATCTTGTCATTTTTCTCATCAAATTGTGTTAGCATGACAACAATTCTACTGCATTGAAAAGCAGTTCTGGGTGATTATTCCAATTTTCATTTCAGGTGTGATTTTTGTTTACACGATCATAAAAAACTAAAAGTGCTAAAAAAAAACCTTGTTGTTATTTAATTTTCAGGCAGTTTCGTGGTATTTCATGGTATTGTTATTAGTTCAGCATAAATGGCCTTTTGTTTACAGCGGCCCATTCCTCTGTCAGGTGTACATGAAATAAAATATAACACAAATGAAAATAAGTACAAAACCATTCAGTAATCTTCTCTTATGGTTAACAAAGTTGTAGCATTATGTAATGGTATTGTAGTATTTTAGCAGTAGTATCATTGCTTCCCTATAGCTTTAGTACTTTTAGACATTAGTGTTAAAATACTCATTTAATAATACAACTACATTGTTATGGTGGTAGTGTTTTTTCTGTCCCAGTCAGTTGAGTTTTTACTGAAGGAGTAAAATGTAATTGGATGTCTGCAGAGATGCTGTTTATTTCAGGATGAAAATGTTGAAGGACTGACTTACACTGTGTTTGTGTCTTTGTTTAGAAGCAGAGCGACACAGATGGATCCAGTTCTCAACCCTGTCATCACTGTGATGGTGGGAAAGAGTTTCGTTGTGACCTTTGTGGAAAAACTTTCAGTCATCAAAGGACTCTGAAAATACATCAACATAGACACACTGGAGACAAAATGAACTACTGCAAAGAATGTGGGAGAGGCTTCACCACAACAAGTCTCTTAAAAAAACATGAACTTATTCACAGTGGCGTTAAAACACACCTCTGTGATCAGTGTGGGTCATCCTTCATATCTGCATTTGAGCTTAAAGTGCATAGACGAGTCCACACAGGAGAGAAACCATACAAGTGCAGACACTGTGACAAAAGCTTCTCACATTCAGGTAGTAGTAACTATCATGAACGTACACACATGGAAGGAAACTACAGCTGTGACCAGTGTGACAACAGCTTCACTTCGTTATCTTCTCTGTGCAAACATCAGCGTGATCATTCAGGACTGAAATCACTCCCATCTCTGGATCTCTGTGAATCTGCAGAGACAGAAAGATCCTCTTCTGGTTTCAGGGTCAGACTTCATCCCTTGAGATCAGGCTCCACGGAGTTCAGGTGGAATCTCCTGTAAACATCTGATGAGGCAGCTATGAATGAAAATGTGCCTCTTGTTACATTTTAAGCTTTCTAAACTGTTCTACTGTAGTGTTTGTGTTGAGTGGTTCACTTTGTTCCAGCAGTTGGATGAAGAAATCTCTTTCCTGTTATCATGTTTTTATTGAATGCATTTTGATCCACGTTTTCTGCAGAGGTTTATTTTTTCAGGTTGTTTTTATGAAATCCTGCAACAGTTAAATACAATTTTTAAATTTTAAATAAAGAAATAATTTAATGACAGAGAGTTTGAGCCATGATGTCATTTCCTGTATTTCAGAGCAAAAACTGAAGTTACGAATGGAAACATCTTCACAGTCAGAGTCAAATTAACTGTTTTCAGTGACACAGATTGAGGTTTATCAGAGGACGAGACTTGGCTGTTCTCACAGGGTTCCTGCAGCTTATTGCAAACTCTGACCTAAAATTCATGAAAAATAAGATCTTTATTTTTTTTTAATATTTGATCAAACTTTCTGTAGCTATTAAAACATCTAATTTTGTGTTTATCAGCGTTTCCATAGTTGGCACTGCCTCTCTTCAGAAGTTGTTGATGTATATATTGACATGACAGCATCACACATTTGCTGCAGATTTTTCAGCTGGACATCCATGATGTGAATCTATATAGAAACTGAACATTTAACACTTTTCTGAAAACCCTCTCTCTGATCAAACTGACCTGGATGACCTCAAACTTTCTGCTGCTAATTGTACCTGGCTCTAAAATGCATAGAAATATGGTATCCAACCAGATACTTGCTGCAGATGGCATTACCTTTGCCTCCAGTAACACTGTGAGAATCCTGGAGTCATTTTTGACCAGGACATTAAACAAATATGTAGAGCTGCTCATTTGTGCAACATCTCTAAAATTAGAAATATTCTGACTCAGAGTGACACTGAAAAATTAGTTCATGCATTTGTTGGATCTGGGCTGGACTACTATAATTCATTGTTGAGGAGTAGTAGGTGAGGGTTAGCTCATTAGGTTTAGCAGCTAAGAAGATGTTGTATCGGTCAGTAATAATAAACAAATAAACAAAGAATTCTGGACGATTCTAGCACCAGTTGTTTACAGAATGTTGCAGGAAATCAAAGAAAACTACCATCAAATATGAACTCTGCAAATATCAGTCTCTTACTAAAACCAGGCAAAGACCCTGTATTTGCCTCAAGCTATCGTCCAATATCCCTTATTAATGTAGACCTTAAAATAATCTGCAAAGCTCTCTCAAAGAGATTAGAGAAAATGACCCCCCTTTTAATTCATCCTGACCAAACTGGTTTAATAAAAGGTAGGCACTCATCAACACATACACGTAGATTACTTAATTTAACAGACTACTCATGCAGTAAAAACATTGAAACCATAATATTGTCTCTTGATGCAGAAAAAGCATTTGACAGAGTTAACTGGAAATTTCTATTTGCAACTTTACACAAATTTGGTTTTGGAACCTCTTTCATAAACTGGTTAAAAATATTATATAATTCCCCAACAGCTTGTGTCAGAACAAATGACCAGACATCCTCCAGCTTCTGTCTCCTGAGGGGCACCAGGCAGGGATGCCCACTCTCCCCTTCACTGTTTGCAATTTTTATTGAGCCACTAGCAGCAGCAATTAGACAGGCTACAATTAAGAGCATAAAATGTAAGAATGTAGAACATAAAATCAGCCTTTATGCGGATGATGTGTTACTTTTTCTCCAAAACTCACAAACCAATATCTCTGAGGTGATTGCATTGATAAATTCTTTCTCAAGAGTCTCAGATTATTCAATTAACTGGTCAAAATCTACAGTTCTTCCGATTAATTGCTCCTTCCATAATTCTTCTCCTACACCACTGCAATCTGGAAATATAAAATATTTAGGTATTAATGTCTCTCCTAAGCTTTCAGAATTAACTAAATTAAACCACATCCCGCTTTTAAAGACAGTAGAAAGCGATCTGGCTAGATGGAAATCTTTACCCATATCACTCATGGGAAGGGTCGCCGCTATAAAAATGATGGTCTTGCCAAAAATAAACTATTTGTTTTCAGTGATCCCAAATAAGCCATCACAAGATTGGTTCAGATCTCTAGACTCATGTATTTCTAAATTCCTTTGGAAAGACAAACCCCCACGTATCAGCTTAAAAACATTACAAAGGACCAAGGATAAAGGAGGATTAGATCTGCCTAACTTTAATCACTATTTTTTAGCCAACAGGCTCCAATTCATCTCTAGATGGTTTAAACACAGCTTCTTAGATGAGCCCTGGCTAGATGTAGAACAGGCACTATGTAATAATCTAGAAATTTCAGACCCACTATTTATCAGCTCAAACATCAAAAGACATGAATGCTTTAAAAGCATCAACATCAGCTCTTCTCTGACAGCATGGTGGGAGTTTCTAAAAATGACAGAGTCCTCATTAATCCCATGCAAACGTACACCTATCTGGAATAACCCTGACATATTACAAAATCCCCCTTTCCCTCTCTCTGTCTGTAGTCCCAGCCTGCTTCAAAATGGCCACCATCGTCCCTGTACCCAAATCCTCCACCATCTCCTCATTGAATGACTGGCGACCTGTAGCCCTGACCCCCATCGTGAGCAAATGCTTCAAGAAGCTGGTCAGGGACTTCATCTGCTCTGCACTACCCAACTCACTGGACCCTCTACAATTTGCATACCGCCACAACAGGTCCACTGATGATGCCATAGCCCTGACACTACTAGAGATGGACCGATCCGATATTACGTATCGGTATCGGTCCGATACTGACCTAAATTACTGGATCGGATATCGGCGAAAAATAAAAAATGTAATCCGATCCATTAAATATCAAAAAAAGCATCTCACAAAACTTGCGACACGGCGTAACTCGGCTCATAACTGTAGCACGTTGCAGCAGTGTGCGTCACGTGATAGAGCGGCTGTGTGTATTTGTAGCCTCGCTACCAAACCAGCATTTCATCTCCGAGGAAGTTATCCCAGAGAGAAGTAAAGCAAGTGTGTAAGTTCATCTCTGAATGTTTGTAAAGCGTTCCCATGTTAAGCTTAACAACCGATATATGGAGCGACTGCCTCTCTCTCTCCCTCACCTTCCTGCTGCTACTTCAATCGTGAAACTGCTTAACGATCAGCTGATCGGCTTTTCTGTCGCGAGTCCGTCTCTCTTCTTTGTTTATGGCCCACTTTGCACCAGAAAGAGGAAACCAGCGGCTGAACAACAGCAGCACGTTTAAGCTTGATAAGCTGTTGTTAGAATTTATTTAATATTACTTTCTACACCAGGATCCTTTTCACGTAGCTGACGGCTGGTAACTGTGCAGGGGCGGATCTAGCAAAGTTTAGCCAGGGGGCCGATAGGGAATGAACAGGAAAAGGGGCACAGAGACATACTTTTCTTTCTTATTCTCATTTAAAATATGTAGCTTTTAATAAATAATTATCTGAATCTTACACCCAAAGTTTTAATCTGATGTAAAATGTATAGAAGTCCATTACTGTATATAGTAACTCTTAAGTCTATATACTAGTAAGCTATAGTACTTTTTCCTTTGGGAAGGTACCATCTGTGAGTTCTGCAATTCTGTTGAAGAAAGATGTTGAATCTATTTAATTATTCTTGAAAAATAATTTGTTTCTGTGCATTTTTTCACCCTGCATCAAATTAAAGTTGATTACATCGATTAAGCATCATGAGGTGGAGGGTGGGTGGTTCCCTTTTTTTTTTTTTTTTTTGTTGGGAGTTTGCAACCCTATTAGTTAGGTTGCTTAATATTTCTGCTAAGTACTCTTTTAAAATACCAGAATAGGGAGGATGGAGCAGGTTTAAGTTAGGTTTTAAGTTAGGTAAGGTTTATTAGATTGATCAGTGTTGCTGAACTATGAAATATTTTGGGTGCAGTGTATTTTTTACACACAGGTATAACAGAATAGCTTTAGTGTTGTTGTTTATTTAAACTTGAGTATGAACTTATACAAAATGCAGCAAGATATTAAAAAAAACAGTTTTATTGATTAAAAAACACAATATCGGATTCATATCGGTATCGGCAGATATCCAAATTTATGATATCGGTATCGGTATCGGACATAAAAAAGTGGTATCGTGCCATCTCTAGACACTACATACTGCCCTGTCACACCTGGAGAAGAGAGACACGTATGTGAGAATGCTGTTTGTAGATTACAGTTCAGCATTCAACACCATCGTTCCCTCGAAGCTGGACAGGAAACTGCAGGATCTAGGACTGAGCAGCTCCCTCTGCAGCTGGATCCTTAACTTCCTGTCTGACAGACGCCAAGTGGTCAGACTGGGCAGCATCACCTCATCCCCCATCACACTGAACACTGGTGCTCCACAGGGGTGTTGTTAAGGTTCAAAAATTGGAGATAAGGAGTACGGAGGGCTCACAAGCAAAATAACAACTCTGGTCCAGAGGATGTGATCAAAGCGAAGATTTATTGATTACACACGCGTGGAGTCCGAAGCTGGGCAAAGTCAGCACTCGAACTGAACTTACAACAATTAGACAAGGTTTTATAGGAGTAGGACAACAAAGCATACGTCACTCCAAAACCACAATGACTTTTAACATAGAACATCATCTTCGCGTCGAAGGCAGATGGTTCCTGTCTCCATCCTGCCCAGGCTTATCTTCCTGGAACATCAGGCCCACGTTCTGCACAAAATGTCACTCACACAGGCACAACTTTGCAGTTATAAACTCTTACCTAAATGAGTCTATCTGTGTGTGTGTGCACATGCGGGGGCGCGTGCATGCTGTGTACTGTGTACGTGTCATGACCTCTCCTGCACCCCAGCTTCACCTCACACCTCTGTCATAGCCAGACATAAGGCCTGAGCTCATACAGCTAAACTATGAGTGACTTTTGGGCTAAATGTCACACTCGAATGATGATACTCAAACCATGAAGGAAACTTACTTAAACTGAAGATAAATGAACCTTAAAACTTACTTAAAAGGATATAAGTGATAAATGACACAAACTTAACTCTTATAAGGATATAAGGATATAACTCCAGGCATATGTCATGTAAGCAGGTGTGTTGCAATTCCTTTCAGAGCTCCTGTTCTCCTCACCTTGTATTGGCTGATCATAACGCCCGCCAAGAGTTTCTAACCTTCACTTGACCAGGAGCCACAGCTCTTCAATAAGCTCAAATGCAATCATGTATAAAAGATTAAAATCATTTCATAACACAGGTTTTCCTTCTCAGATCTGCCAATATGTTTGCTCCTCCTAATATAGTCTAAAAGCAACCCCAAGCAACACAATTTGAATTTTCCCCTATCAGTGATCCCTCTAACTAAGTGTGTGTGTTAATCAACGATACATGCATAATAACACCCTGCTCTTAACTTGCAGTTAAACTCTGGTTTCAGTTTCACTTCTGCAGAAGCCTGCAACTTCAAAAGCCTATAACTTCCTGTCTCATTTTGAAGTTACTCTACGTGGGGCCTTTTCTTTCACCATGCAGTCTGCATACAAACATTTAAGATTATAAATTCAACTCAACAGCTTAAAGCGGTTCTTCTTGGACCTGCAATAAAGACTAATATAATACCAATATATTCGAACATCTAAATGCATCTGTGAAAGCAACATTACCCTCAATCATGAAATGGTAATGATGATTATAAAAGTAGCAGCAAATAATAGCAGCAAAATATTTCTATTCTCAATAGTGTGTACTGAGCCCTCTCCTGTACTCTACACCTACGACTGCACGGCCACTAGCAACTCCAACATCATTGTGAAGTTTGCGGACGACACTACAGTGGTGGGTCTTATCACCAACGGTGATGAGACGGCCTACAGGGAGGAGGTCAGTGCCCTGACCCACTGGTGTCAAGACAACCATCTCACCCTCAACGTCGCAAAGACAAAGGAGTTGATAGTGGACTTCCAGAGGTGCAGAGAAGTACACACCCCCATCACCATCAACGGCGCTGCTGTGGAGAGAGTGAGCAGCTTCCGCTTCCTTGGTGTACATCTGGCTGAGGATCTTACGTGGTCAGTACACACAAACAAAACAGTGAAGAAGGCGCAGCAGCGCCTCTTCTTTCTCAGGAGACTGAAAAGATTCGGCATGAGCCCCCGCATCCTCAGGACCTTCTATCGCTGTGCCATTGAGAGCATCCTCACTGGATGCATCACCACCTGGTATGGCAACAGCACCGCTTACAACCGCAAAGCTCTCCAGAGAGTAGTAGTTATATATTTATTTTATTTTTACTCTATTTAATTTGTAAAATATGTATACATACACACACACACATATATACACACGTAGACATACATATTTAGTATACACATTCAGTAATATGCATACACTCTTATATTGTACATATATTTATTCATATAATTCTCAGATTTAGCCATTCTTATATTTGCTTGTTCTTATGTTATTGTACTTTGCACACCTCTGTTGCTTGTGAAGCTCGCACACAAGAATTTCACTCACACGTACTGTACCAGTGTACCTGCACATGTGATGTGACAATAAAAGTGATTTGATTTGATTTGATTAATTTTCCAGAATGGAGTTGTAAAGGAATTAAATACTTAGAACATATATTAGAGGTAACAGAATTTATTCCATTTGACAGACTAGTTACACAATATGGGATCAACAAGAAAAGATTTTTAGAATATCAACAAATTAAATCCATAGTAAAAAAGAAATTTTACCTCAGTCAAGCTGAATTACAACCACCACCAAGTGTGGTACACTTTCTTACTCTTAAATTGCCCTGCCCCCAAATTATTATCTAAAATATACAGAACACTTTCTAAAATAGATGAATCAATATTCCTTCCTATTGCAAAGTGGGAAGCAGATTTATCAGTAAGCTTAGACCAAAACTTCTGGTCTCAGATTTGCTTAAAAACCTTTAAATTGATTAAAGATCCCAGTCTGCAATTAATACAATACAAATTACTACATAGAGTGCACTATACAGGTCATCAGATGTTCAAGATGGGCTTTACATCTTCCAACAACTGCTCACACTGTCAAGGCAATACACCAGACAATTACATCCACGCTCTTTGGTTCTGTCCACCAGTGCAGAAGTTTTGGCGTGAGATATGTGAAGACTTATCAAAGTGTCTGAAATGTAACATTCCAACTTCCCCTTTAGTGTGCTTGCTGAGCAACTTGGCTGATGTAACCACAGAAATGAACATGGCCCACATTGTTTTTACAGCCCTATGCATTGCCAAGAAAACGGTCCTCCTTAACTGGAAAAATAAAAATAATCTTAATTCTAATCAATATAAAAACCATCTAATAGATCACATTAGTCTTGATACAGCCTCTGCCACCACATTTGATCAATCCCTTTGGGCTCCTTTGATCGGCTTCTTTACCTAGTGGGGGTGGGGGGTCATGGTTTGGTCCTGCCTTCGCTATTGTGGTTGATGTGGAGGTTGGGATGGGCTTAGGGCGCCAGGAGAACCCCTAGAGACGTTATCCCTGGAGGGCTCAACCCGGGGGTTGTGGTCATAACCTGGTTAGTGGCTCTGGTCGCTCTTAGAGGGTGTTCTCCTCATGGCTGCGTGCAGTGGGGCTGGGGGATGGTCTGTACTGGCGGACGTAGGTTACTGGCCTGGTAGCCTGGCTGCCCCTGAGTGGATCCGGGGAAGGCGTGGGGGCTTGGGGCTCGGGGTGCTTCGTCTCCGTGATGGGGCTCTGGCTGGGCCTTGGGGGCTTCGGTCCTCGTCGGTGTGTCGCCGAGGTTGTGGGCGGGTGAGTGCACGGCGGCTCAGCCCTGGCGCAGGGGGCCTCTGGTGCATCGGCCTAACTGGGGGGCTCTTCAACTGGCAGGGAGGTTGTTCCATCCTTGCAGAAGTCCACTCTGCAGGTGGGGGAGAGACATAAGAGAGGTGGAGAATAAACCTAACCTGGGTGTCTTTTGTCTTGTGTAGTCTGGAGATGATTGAATGTTGGGGTGGGTATAGTTTCCTCTGCGGTGGGGTAAGGTGGGCTTCCCCAGGTCCTGTGGGGCTTGGCAGTGCTGCAGCCGTAGGCCCCGGTCTGGATGGGCCTGGGCTCCCTTGCCTTGGTGGGTACCAGAGGACGGGGGTGCCTACTGGGGTCAGCGGGGGAGCTGGCCCTAAGGAGAGGCATCTTGCCCCTCCCTTTTCTTCCTCCCCATCCCCAGCTGCCTCCCTCTTCCCGCTCCACCACACCCACCCACACAGCTAGGGCCTTGGGGTGCGGGTGTGTCACCAGGGTGCAGGGGAGGCACCCCCCCCCCGTCCCCTTCTGGCCACCTGTGCCTCAATTTTATTCCACAACTTAGACATCCACATTATTCACACTCTCATAACACACACACATATATATAGGGCCTTGAGGGTGACCACGTTAACGGCATCCAGAGGACGGTCTGTGTATTCAACCCTACCTCTGGCGCCGGTGCCCACCTCTCAATTTTAAATCCATGTGGACATTGAGGGTTCTCGGGAGGGGCCGTGCTAACACCTGCTGCTCTCTGGCAGCAGCACCATGCCCTCCCTTCTTTTAAATGCACTTTAGAACAACACGCAGCAACACTACACATGAGCGGGAGGAGGGAGGTATGGGGTCTTCACACACCCCCGTACTCTACTAGCCATCGGGGCGGGGGGCTGGGAAGAGGTGTTGGCTGTCCGATTGGCCTCCCTGCTGCTGCGGAGCCTGGGGCGGTCTGCTTGCCTCCACCCTGGGGGAAAGGGTCACATCTCTTGGGTCTGGATGCCGTTTCCCCCTCTGGGGACGAGGGTACCTGGACCCGGGGTATAGAGTATGTTTGGGGAGTATGATTGTGTGTACATGTCGATTTATGTCTTTCCCTACGTTGGGTGAGTGCTGAGTGTTTGTATATGTGTGCATGAGGGTGGGAAAGCATGTTTGTGTCTGTGTGTGCCTGTTTGTCTGTGTCTATATGTCAGGTCGGGTCTTAGACTCCACCTCCCTGGGAACTCCCAGGCCCTCCAAGTGTGGAGGCGTATCTCCCCTCACCACACTCCCTGCTGGTAACTGATGCCCTCAGGGGTTGGTGCATTGGTGGTTCTTGGTGTCCGGGGCTGGGCGCTCAGGTATGCACCAGCTCACTCCCGGTGGCTACTTGGTGGGGCCTGGTGCCTGTCGCTCGGTCAGGCCTCTTCCGGGGCAAAGGGGGCCCTCGGGCCTCCGGCCTCGGGGCCTGCGACTCGGTTCACTCTGGCACAGCTGGCTGCTGGCAGAGCCGGCGGGCACGCCGGTGCAGCCCCCTCTGGCTTCTGCTCCATGGCTACTGGGTGACCCCCTCGTCTGGGGATCTCCTCAGCCCTTCCCAGGAGGGTGGCACGGATGCCCCTCCAGTGGTACTCCTTGGGCTCTCGCACTCTGGGGGCTCTGGATGTCTGGAGCCTGGATCTCCTCCATGCCTGCTTCATGCCCTGGGGGACGGGGCTATGGCCCTCCACACCCTCTAGCAGACCGTTACATGGGGAAACCTTTTGTATACAAGCGCGCTGATCCACACAGGTGTGCACACGGGTGTTCACTGTTCGTAGACATAAACTACACCTTTCTTAGCTGCTACTTCAAAGCACATTGTGCGCTGTCTGTCCTGCGTGCTGCACAACAACATTCAATATTTAGTATTTATTGCTGTTCACACTTAGCTAGATTAACGTGATGGTGTTGTGTTTAGTATGTTGCTTTGTTTTTTTTTTTTTTGCTTGTTTTCTTCTTTTCTCTCAACAGGTGATCCAGGAGATTTTTTTCTCTTTGTCTTTGTAAGTGCCCTTTCTCACTGTCCCTTTTCCTTCTGTTTTTCTTTTCCTTCCTCTCTTTCTTTCTCCCTTTCCTATCCCCCAGTCATGTCTGTCCCATCTGTAACAACTGAAAATGAAATAAATAATAACAACAAAGTTTGATCAAATGGACCAATACAGCAATGCCATGATGATCCATTTGGCAAAATAAATCCATTTGGTATCCTTGTTGGTCTTCAGACAACAATTCTGACGGCTAAAGAACCAAATGGGACAGACAAAAAAAAAAAAAAAGTAATAATAAACAAATTGCCATGAGACCAAATATATACACAGAGAAGCAGCTCAACTTATATAAACTGATAATATCTGCGGAATTAAACCCACACATCCATCTAAATATATCCATGACCTAATATATGATAACTCAAGTTAAGCACAGTGGCAATGCAGTACTATAAGCAGAATAATTTATTCTAACTCTGCCCCCTTTTGTTTTACAAGAAAAATGTTACATCCACACCTTTTTGAAAACGCAGCTGTTTCTATGCGTTTGAGCCTTTCGTCCACGTGTAAACAGCGTTTCAAGTCACCGAAAACGGAGATTTTTTAAAGCTCCTTTTTTGCGTTTATGTCTGCACCGGGAATACAGAGTTCAACACGCAACGTCAAAGGTGTGTGCCTTTTTTCAAGTCACGCTGTGCACCACGTTATTGTTTACATGAGATGAATTGCAGATAGAGACAAAATACTGTTAATCTGACTATCTGCAGGTTTTACACGCTTACACACACACACGCAGTTACTGTCCCTCCATTTAGAAATGCAGAGGCGTCACGGTGTGATTATTTTATGTGTAGTTGTTTTTTTTCCTGTGTAATAATATTTAACATTGCTATCAATACATTTTTCAAAAATTCCTCTCTGTGCAAAATGGGTTCAACAACATAAACAGCTGTAGGATCCTGTTTGTAAGGGATTTGAACCGGGGGAACAAATCGTGGGAGAAACAGCCTGGTATTATCCCACTGTAACATTACTGTATAAAGAGCTAACATCTCAAAAATGTCAGGAGTAATTAGTCTTAATAAGAAGTGTTTGTGAACTAAAAATCAAGTATGTGGGATACTGCTTCTCTTTAATTTGGAAGGGAAAAATTCTGCAGGGAGACCTACCTCGGCACTTGTGCAGGTGAAACCAAAGGGAAGATTTGCTTCACCATATTTTGTAGTCTTTGGTTTAGAACGAAGTTGGTTTGGAAACATATTCAGCGATGCTTCATCTCCTGCTTTGCGTTTGTGTGGGCGCCCCGTCAAAAACCTGTACATTATGCTAGCAGTGTCCAAGTGTTTTTTTGTTTTTTTTCCTTTTCGCCCCCCCCCCCCGCAATGGCTCTGAACTAACCATTGACACGGAACTTTGGCGCCATCATGTGGCCAAATACAATTACTGCATAATGGCTAGTGATGTGTGACACCACTGTTTTCCTTTCCGATCCAATACCAAGTAAAATTCAGGGTGGTATCGGCGATACTGATCCGATACCGATACTATTTTTTTACTGTATGTTTTATTGTATCTCAAATTATAGCTTCATAATGATTACAGGACGTCAGATTACTTGTTCTTATCACTTAATAATGCAGAATTATCATATAGAAATAAAAAAATGGAAGTTTTTAGTTTAGTGCGCTATTTGAACACGGTGCCTGGCTGCTACATGGTTTAAGGACATGTTTTTTATACATTGGTGCGACTGGAGAGCTATGCTGCGTCTGTTTAGCCAGATTGACGACACCATCAAGAGGGATAGGCTCAACACTGCGTACGAGTGTATTAGAAAACGCCTTGTTTTTGATGATTTTGCAACTTGTCCAAAGACTGGCATGCATTCTACCCTGTGCAAACCTAAAATCATAAGGCCGTCTGACAACTAAATAAACCAAATGGTAGGTTAAATGTGTGTGTGAGTATCTATGCAACAAAATATAACATCTTGTTATTGTTCTCATTTTTCAGAGGGAGACATGCAAGCATGGGACCTCTCAGACTCGCCAGACTCCGAATTGCCCGAGAATTACTTTGACACCCACTATGATGATGTGATGCTGAGGCTCAAGACATTCCGAATTCATCCCCGCCATACGCCTGTTTGTACGCTCATACATAGTCGATGGGACTGGAACACAATTCAGCAGGATTGCAGAACACACCATGACTGAACTGAGATCATCACAACATATAGTGTGATGGAAATTCAGTTTCCAGTAGCACAGCACCGACAGAAGTTGCATGTTACAGATACGCTAAGGGCAATGAGAGTAAGGATATAAGCACACAGCCCCACTCCACTGACGACCTGCTGTTGGCCAACACCCTCAACAACTTTTACTGCTGGTTTGATGAGACATCAAGCAGCCTTGACACCTCCACCTTCCCCAACAATAGAGACACTTTGGTCCATCATCCCTCCACCTCCCCACTCCCACCAGCACAGAGCCATCACCACCATCAAAGACTTCACCCACAGGAGCCCCCTCCTCACTCCACAGCTATGAGGATTTCACACCACCTTCTCCCACTACAACCCTTCATATTCATGAAGCAGATGTGAGGACGCAGTTTGACCCTTTAGACCTACTAAAGAACCCAGTCCGCCTGAGCTTATCTTTATATTTTTACATGTTGTAGTGCCATTTCTGGGAGTATTTTAAGTTGCTGTACATCAATACAACCATTATATCCCAAATTGTAATCATATGTATGCATCAAGTCATCAGTAACTACATAAATTGCAATAGTGTTATTTTTACACAAATTTCTAGTTAAAGTAATTTCAGAGGTTCATCCCTCAAAATTGTAAATGTAAAAAAGTTGCATAAAACAGTTTCCAAATTAATTTTGAGTGTCTTCATAGTTTTATTTTTGAGATACACCAATTTGTATATACTGCAGCCACCAACTTTGAAATTCTCATTTACACGACTTATTTAAACATTCTCCTCTTGAATGCAAAATTCTTAAAAACATCTTTTATCCTTTAAGAGTAAATAAATCTGAAAGCTGTTCCATCCTAAAAGAGTACAACAATGTGTAGTTTATGATGTTCTAAAGGTTTCAGCATCTTTTTGAATTTGTCACATGTGTGGAAAGGTATGAGTGAGCCTTTGTATCATACTGTGAGTGATGCTCGTCAGCACACAAACCCAGAGTTTCTCTACAGGAACACAGAGAGAGTTATTCCCTGTACTGTAAGGACACATTCAGCATTGTGCAGTAAATCCAGATCATCCCAGTTAAATGATTACATGGATGTGAGTGTGGTCGACACAGCAGCACTGATCAGTGTCAGGTTATAATGACCAAGGTGTACACAAACACTAAGTTTGAGTGTGTGCAGTGAGACTTCAGTCAAAGCATTTAACTGAGGTGTGAAAAATAAGCTGAACTCTACAGCTTGTTGTGGTCCCCTGTGGCTTGACAGCCTTCCAGCTGTTCTCCAGCATTTTCATTTACAGTCATAAAATATCTCCACATGTTGCTCCCCTTTCTCTCTCTCTGCAGTCCAAATGCGTCTTCTGAGCGCATCTGAGTCACGTGACGGCACAGTAACAAATCCCAGCAGGGCAGGAAGAAGGGGGCGGAGCAAAGTGCGTCTGCCGCATAAGAAGAAGTGTTCACACAGACAGAGCTGCTGTTTCATCCACAGCGAGTAAATAGTGAACCTCCAGGAGAGAAACAAACTAAAGTATCGATCATATACCACTACCAACGTTTGGATCGATATCTGCATCGATCTGCACACCCTTGTCTCCTGGATCGTAGCTGAGATCAGCGTGAACCACGTGGGTCTCTGCTCCCTGACCTGTTTCCTGTGTTTGGAAAGAGTTCCAGCTTCATCACGGAGTTTCTCTCGGTTTATGGGCTCATCTAAAGGTAAGCACCGAGCTAACTTTAACTCTAGATTTACTAACCCTGCGCAAATTTGCAGAAATCCCTTGAAACCAACACCTACTAGAATTACTGACTTTTTTATTTTCTGATGCAAGTCCCGAGGTGTTAATCACCCCCAGTATCGGTTTTAGATACTGGCGACACGGGCGGTTGCCCGGGGCGGCATCGTGGTGGGGGGCGGCATCACGGGCATCGGCAAAAAAAAAAAAAAAAAAAAATTGCTTGTACTCATGCTGCCCCGACATCAGCCAGCGCATATTGGGAATGGCATAGGCACCGATCGGTTTTCTATCGCCCATCTGCAGGGAGTAAGGGCACTGAGATTTACTAACCCTGCGCACATTTGCAGAAATCCCTTGAAACCAACACCTACTAGAATTACTGACTTTTTTATTTTCTGGTGCAAGTCCTGAGGTGTTAATCACCCCTGCTGAGATTTGTACAGGTCATATGCTCGATTCACATCCTGCTTTTGTTGTGCAAACCACCCATTGTCTTTGAGGCCTGGCACATTTGCTTTTGCACAGACATACAAACGCTGCAAATCTGTGTTTGTTTGACAGTGTAAGACAAAAGCAGCAAAAATAAAAACTGTACCAGGAGTACAGTCTTAATGGCTCACTATACAAACAATCTGGAGACATAAATATTGACACGTGTATTGAAAAATATTGATGTATATATTAGGGCTGCCACGATTAGGCAACTAGTCACGATTACGTCAACAATCAAAATCGTCAACGACTAATTTAATTGTCGACCCGTCGTTTGAAGCTTTGTAAGATCCCAAAAAGACGCAGGAATAAGCAGTAGGTTTTAAATCTATCTATCTATCTATCTATCTATCTATCTATCTATCTATCTATCTATCTATCTGTGTGTATATATATGTGTATATATATATATATATATATCTATATATATATATAGAAGCGGGTGGGGTAGGGGAGGTTATTTAACTTCTTGTGACAGAAGCCAGTTTTTCTCCTTCACTACAAAGAATCGACTCTTAGAGCAAACTTGTTCATGAACTTCACATCACTACCAGCCTCGGGTTTAAAACTAGTGTTACTGGAGGGAGTTTGAAGGTTCAGTTTGTTTCACGACTGCATTTCACACTGTCCCGATCCTTTTATTTGAGTTCGAGAAAAAACAACCAACACTCCAGAGAAGTTCAGTCAAACAATGATCTATTGATTACATGTACGTGGGAGAGGTCTGCAGCGTCACTCACTTACAGAGATCTCAACTTGGAAGCACACATCACACTACTTTTGTATATTAAAGTCCAGCCTCACAATACGTAAGCAGATATCATAATATGCATCAGTTACTTGACTTCTATAACACTTAAAAAACGTCCTCACCATCTCACACTCTGTGTTTCCTGCTGTTTATTCTCCTCGTACACGTCTCTGAAACATCCAGAGTACATTCTGTGCTAATCTCACTGAGCAGGCGTACAGGCACAGCCAAATGTCTCTAATCTTTGCCCTAGAAACAAGTCTAATATTTATCTGTGTCTGTAAGCGTGTTTGCATTGACCCTCAAAAGACTGAATGCCAACTCTCATGAGCACATTTGCAATGTGTGTATGAAAATAAGTATAAATACTTATTTAATAAAAGCTCACAAAATACCACTAATAAAAGGCCGGTTAGAATAATGTATTTCCCACAAATCACTGCCTCTGTTTGTATCTCTGTCACTGCAGGACCAACGTGGATCGAGAAGTCAGCGCTCTCAGGAGGCCGACAATTTTGTTGAAGAAAGAAGTGGAAGAAAAAAATACAACCGTGACGAGTTTGGGAAAGATTTTACTGTGAAAGCTTCCCTAAAAATGCATCAGGTCATCCACACCGGAGAGAGACCGTTCAGCTGTGGAGACTGTGGAAAGTCTTTTACCAGGTCTGGAAGCTTAAAAACACACCAACTAATCCACACTGGAGAGAGACCGTTCAGCTGTGGAGACTGTGGAAGGTTTTTTACCAGGTCTGGAAACTTAAAAACACACCAACTAATCCACACTGGAGAGAGACCGTTCAGCTGTGGAGAGTGTGGAAAGTCTTTTACCCACTCTCGAAGCTTAAAAACACACCAACTAATCCACACTGGAGAGAGACCGTTCAGCTGTGACGAGTGTGGAAAGTCTTTTACCCACTCTCGAAGCTTAAAAACACACCACCTAATCCACACTGGAGAGAGACCGTTCAGCTGTGGAGACTGTGGAAAGTCTTTTACCGAGTCTGGAAGCTTAAAAACACACCAACTAATCCACACTGGAGAGAGACCGTTCAGCTCTGGAGACTGTGGAAGGTTTTTTACCAGGTCTGGAAACTTAAAAACACACCAACTAATCCACACTGGAGAGAGACCGTTCAGCTGTGGAGAGTGTGGAAAGTCTTTTACCCACTCTCGAAGCTTAAAAACACACCAACTAATCCACACTGGAGAGAGACCGTTCAGCTGTGACGAGTGTGGAAAGTCTTTTACCCACTCTCGAAGCTTAAAAACACACCACCTAATCCACACTGGAGAGAGACCGTTCAGCTGTGGAGACTGTGGAAAGTCTTTTACCGAGTCTGGAAGCTTAAAAACACACCAACTAATCCACAGTGGAGAGAGACCGTTCAGCTGTGGAGACTGTGGAAAGTCTTTTACCACGTCTGGAAACTTAAAAGCACACCAACTCATCCACAGTGGAGTTAAAGCGTACACCTGTGATCAGTGTGGCAGAGCTTTTACTCACAGTAAGAGCTTACAGAGTCATCTAGTTACCCACTCTGGAATTAAGGCGTACAGCTGTGACGTCTGTGGAAAAACTTTCAGCCGGATAGGGAGCCGAAATACACACCTACGCATTCACACCAGCCATGATGTGTACAGCTGTGATCAGTGTGGTAAACAGTTTACTACAAACACAGAGTTACGACGTCACATGTTTACCCACACTGAGGAACGACCTTATAAATGTGACCTGTGTGAGAAGACTTTTAAATCTCCACGTTACCTGAAAGCACACCAACAGATCCACACCAGAAAGACTCTACAAGTGCAGTTACTGTGAGGTATGTATTTATATTTTTATCTTGTCAGCCCGACTGTTTGAAACAACTCTGCTCATCAAATTGTGTTAGCATGTTAGCAATTCTACTGCATGGAAAGGCAGCTGTGAATGATTATTCAGACTCTAATCACAGGTTTTTAGGGATAGTGTTTGAGAATTGTGTTATTGTTATTGTAACATTGAACTAGTATTACTTTAATGTTTTTACTCTTATCGTTTTTATAGCACATTAAATTGAGCTGAGTGTGATAATGTAAACAGTAAAATGTAATTGGACTTTGGCAGAGATGCTCTTTATTTCAGGTGACGTTCAGGATAAAAATGTTAAGGACTGACTTACACTGTCTTTGTGTTTTTGTTTAGAAGCAGAGCGACACAGATGGATCAAGTTCTCAACCCTGTCATCGCTGTGGGAAAGACTTTTGTTGTGACCTTTGTGGAAAAACTTTAAGTCATTGAAGGACTCTGAAAATACATCAACGTAGACACACTGGAGACAAAATGAACTACTGTAAAGAATGCGGAGAGGCTTCACCACTTCAAAGGACTTCAAACAATATGAACTCCTTCACAGTGGCGTTAAAAAGCATGTCTGCGATCAGTGTGGGTCATCCTTCATCAGTGCACGTCAGCTTGAAAAGCATAAACGAGTCCACACATGAGAGAAACATACAAGTGCAGACACTGTGACAAAACCTTTTCACAATCATGTGATCATACTAAGCATGAACGCAGACACATGAAAGAGAACTTCATCTGTGAAAGAGTTTGAGTAATCTCAGTTCATACTCCACTCAGAAACGATTCCATGTTACAAATAAACTGTTACGTCTTGATTCCTGCTTTTACGTTAATCTTGTAAATAGTACATTTGCATAACGACTGAAACCGGCCCAATGAATGAACAATGGGCTTGAGGTCAATTTCTTCATCATTAATATGCAAATTCTTATGAGCATTGATCAACAACCACTGGTCAATGGCCATGAGTACCATTCACAGAGTAAAAATTTGCATAATGATTATGAAGTTTACTGTTACCAATGTTCAAAAACATTTACTAAATTATCTTCTCTGTGCAAACATCAGCGTGATGCAGGACTGAAATCATTGCCATCTCTGGATCACAGTGAATCTGCAGAGACAGAAAGATCCTCTTCTGGTTTCAGGGTCAGACTTAAACCCTTGAGATCAGGCTCCACAGAGTTCAGGTGGAGTCTTCTGTAAAGATCTGATGAGGCAGCTATGAATGAAAATGTGCCTCTTGTTACATTTTAAGCTTTCTAAACTGTTCTACTGTAGTGTTTGTGTTGAGTGGTTCGCTTTGTTCCAGCAGTTTGATTAAGAAATCTGTTTCCTGTTATATTTTTATTGAATCCATTGATCCATGTGTTCTGCAGGTTTTTTTTCAGCTTGTTTGTGTAATGAAATCCTGCAACAATTAAACCAAAATTTTATATGTTAAATAAAGAAATGGTTTACTGACAAAGAGTTTGAGCCGTGATGTCATTTCCTGTATATCAGCGCAACACCTGAAGTGACCAGTGTTTAAAATCAGAGTCAAATGTTGTGTCAGCATGACCTTGTGAAAACTGCTTGGCGATGCTTCACTACGTTATCTGCTAACTGTTAGGGTGTAGAAGGACGAAACTCCCAGGGTGACCAGTGGCAGGAGCTTCCTGATGCAGAGAGTTGAGTGTGGGGGATATAAAAGAGAAGCTGAGGCATCCCAAGGTTAAAGCTGGCATAACTGAACTTTAATGTTTGATGTGTGTTTTGGCTCTCCTGCACACAGTAATTAATAGCTTGAACACAGCAGAGCTTGATATAAAGACCTGGGTGACAACTAACTGTATGCTGCTGATTATACTTGGCCCTAAAATACCTAGAAATATGGTATCTAACCAGATACTTGCTCTGGATGGCATTACCTTGGCCTCCAGTAACACCTTGGAGCAATATTTGACCAGGACATTAAACAAATATTTAGGGCTGTGTGATGAACCAAGTTGAAAAAGCAGAAGGAGTCACAAGAATTATTAGAAAAACAAAGTTTTCATTCATTTAACCCAAATATTATATTTATAAAAGTAATTAATGTTAAGCTCATAAAAAATGTCAAAGAAACAAAACTGAACTCAGGCAAAGAACTGCAAACTTAACAAACCAAATGACTGCACAAAGAAATATAACTGACCTAAACAAACATAACTGACCTAAACATGAAATGGCACAGAAGGGTAAATATATTGTCTGATCAGACCACTATGACACACGAGGAGTTTTTCCTTTCCAGTCACCTTTCTCACTCACTATGTGTTAACAGACCTCTCTGCATCGAATCATATCTGTTATTAATCTCTGTCTCTCTTCCACAGCATGTCTTTATTCTGTTTTCCTTCTCCCACCCCAACCGGTCGCAGCAGATGGCCCCGCCCCTCCCTGAGCCTGGTTCTGCCGGAGGTTTCTTCCTGTTGAAAGGGAGTTTTTCCTTCGAACTGTCGCCAAAGTGCTTGCTCATAGGGGGTCATATGATTGTTGGGGTTTCTCTGTATCTACTGTACAATATAAAGCGCCTTGAGGCTACTTTTCTTGTGATTTGGTGCTATATAGATACAATTGAATTGAATTGAATTTGTTCTTTAGTATCTCTAAAGGGTTAAACTGCTTCCTCACATCTGCTTCATGAATATGAAGGGTTGTAGTGGGAGAAGGTGATGTGAAATCCTCATAGGTGTGAAGTGAGGAGGTTGCTCCTGTGGGTGAAGTCTTTCATAGCATTAATTGCTCTGTTGTGGGGGGATGGGGTGGCTGTAACTCAGGAAGTAGAGCAGGTCACCTACTGATCGGAAGGTTGGAGGTTCGATCCCCGGCTCCTCCAGTCTGCATGCCAAGTATCCTTGGGCAAGATACTAACCCCAAGTTGCTCTCCGATGCATCCATCGGAGTATGAATGTGTGTGAGTGTAGTTAGAAAGCACCCAGTATAGAGATATTGCTTGTGAGAATGGGTGTGACTGGGTGAATGTGGCGTGTTGCTTTGATACTCCGGGAGAGTAGAAAAGCGCTATATAAGAATCAGTCCATTTACCATGAGTGACCAAAGTGTCTCTATTGTTGGGGAATTCTCTATTGAGTTGTGAAAGCTGCTTGATGTCTCATCAAACCGGCAGTAAAAGTCGTTGAGGGCGTTGGCCAACAGTGGAGTGGGGCTGTGTGCTTCCTGAAGTGAAAATCTGGCATTTAAAGATGAATGGGAAAGACTCGCTCACAGCTGACTAATGAACATTTGCATGCATGCTTAAGAACTGCATTGACCCCATTTCACCCAAGCTTTAAAATTCTGCCTGCAAATATCAGAGGTGTAGTCATCTGTGTCCATATTTTCTCCAGCATACGGGGGATTCCCATCATAATAAATCTTTTGGTAAGAGGTGATAAAGAACCTAATCAAAGTTTTCCATCCAAATTCCCTCCATCTTTGTGAGGTAGTGCATTTCCATTGTTCTTTTCATATTTGAGTCCATTCATCCTGTGTTATGCACACTCCTCCCTCCTTCTCCCATAATATCTTATTTGTAAAAAATGTATACAAACAGGAAATGTGTTTTTTGTTGACTTCACCACTAGGGATGCACCGATATCGATACCGGTATCTGGTATCGGCCTCGATACCACATTTTCTAAAGTACTCGTTAAAAGTCCCCCGATACCGGGGACCGATACCACGGTCTGAGACCTGTCTATGTTTGAGTGGCATGTAAGGGGTCAATCACAGGCGCCGAGTGCCCGCCCCCAGGCCCTGGCTGCAGCTCGGAGCTGGGAGAAGGCGAGACAAGTGAGCCGTGTGGAACTATTTCAAAGTGAACGAAGACGCAAAAACAAAGGCGGACTGCATATAGTGCTCAGCTCAGCAAACAGTTATCCTTTGTCCTCCCTGGTGAACATGATGTGAGGAATCTTAGTACTCTAAAGTGTTATCCCAGTTACATTTTAATCTTTTTGTTCACCGGGGAAATATATTTGTTAGTAATCCTTGAATATAACAGAGATTTCTGCAACTTTATATTACAACTTATAGAGCAGCAAAATGTAATCTTATATTTAAAAGACTGACAGGATGTTCAAGTCAGTGCAGTACTTCTTGTGTTTAATAACCACCAACCATCTACAACTACAGACATAAGTATTTAGAGTTTAATTATCAAAAGACGAACAAATTTTAAAAAAAAGTAGAAGTTGGACCTGGGGCTTAGCTGCACTTCTATGTAATAGCAATTTCAGCCACAAGGTGGAGCAGTGAGTCAGAGTAACTTTTATCTAATCAAGGAAAGAGCGCATTCTTATTTACAGTGGCAGAAAAACAAAAGCACTATATAAGTACACATTAGTTACTTACAGTGAGAAATTATTCACAAGAAATGACGGCTGCCACTTTCCCCAAATTCAGACCATGCAATCCTCAAAGAAGGTGCAACAAACCATAGAGCTGCACGTCAGACTTACCAGGCCTCGTTTAGCACATTAAATATTAAAGTTCTCTAGCATATCGAGACTATCTCCACACAGCATAATATAATCCATATGTACGGGGTACGACCCCCCTCTTGGTTGTGGCGTGTGGATATTTCTTTAAGACACTAGTAAGTATGTGTGATATCCTGACATTATGAATTGTAAATGTAGCTAATTTTGTAATATTTTTCAATTTTTCTTCCTTCATTTAATATTTCTGTCATGTTGTTTTTGTTGTTGTATTTAGTTTTTTATCTGTGTGTACTTTTTTAGTCTGGATGAAAAAGTTGGATGTAGCTAGCTGTGATGTGTGGTGCATTAAATAGTTGGTGTTTATTCTGCTTTTCACTTTTGGAACCTTTGGAAGTGACGTCACCTTTGGTTGCCATGGAAACAATCCGTGCATCTCTCAGAGCTCTGTGAACTTTATGATGATGACCATTAATCAAACTTCATTCACATATAGACTATAAGAAAAAATAAGCTTTCATCATCTGTTTCATTTGTAAGTGACGGTCAGTCGTAGTTCTAATGAATCAAAGGATGTTCACAGTGTTTTGTACTTATTTTAGTTTTATTTAACATTTAGTTCATGTTTCAGCTCCAGCTGTTTAAACACTGAACAACCTTAAGGTGAAAAGTATCTAACTGGGTTTTCTTCCTATATTATCTATATGTTGAATTTCATTCATGTACCTGATTGATGAGCCCTTCATGTCAGTGTTGTTTTATGACAGTATTTGGATCATTTTCTCTAACCTGTGAAACTTTATGTGTGTGAGAGCTGATTCACTGATGGAGGAATTTGTGAAAGAAGAGCTGAAAGAAATGCTGACACAGGCAGAGTTGAGTCCCTTTAAACTGACATGTTAGATAATGAGGAGACACGGCATTCCAAGAAAGCTGAATATAAACCTGCAGGGGAATACTGTGTGTTGGTAGTCATGTTTCCTCATTATCACAATAAAATTTTAGATACATCCATAAGATTTAAGCTTTTTTTTTGTTTGTTTGTTTTTTTAATCAGTTTTAAATATTGATTTAACAGAAGCAGATTTTATGTTGTCGTCACCACCGAACATTAAGGTATGACTTTCCCCTCATTTATTTAAGTGAAAGCTTCCAAATTTTATTCATTTTTTTTCTCTTGGTGAAGGCAGTCACACTTTTCTCCTCCCCCTTCCCTTATCTTCCCTGCTTAGCATCTTGTGTCCTTGTCTAGTCTCGTGTATTTTCTCACTTTTTCCCTGGAACACTCTCTCACAGTCTGTTCTCTAAAACCTAAAAGACGAATTATGGATTTGATCAACTGGCCCCTGAATGCAATTGACACCCTCTTCTCAATGAGAAGCCTGGGCTCGGGTGAGCCTGACTGTAAGACATTGAAGACACCTTTTCGGAACCATGATTACAGGCTTCTTGCTGATCGGCACTGGCTTAGCCCTGGCTTATCGAAGAATAAAGAAAGCGGAAACGGCTGTTCAAATCCCCACAAGGCTGCCCGCTATGTTGATTGGAACAATGGAGCGAGCTGTGGCTTCTCAGAATGGGTTCATTCTACGCAGCACGGATGACATCTTGGAGAAGCTTGTGGCTGCTGTGAGTACTGAGACCGACAACATCTGACAACATCTCAGAGAGGCTCACGGCTGTCGTGAACACTCATGCTCTATGAGCACACTGGATAACATCTCGGTATGGATGGATGACATCGTGGAGGGGCTAACAGCTGTCCAACGGGAATGCTAGAACATCTTTGAAATTCACACGAGTTGTTTGCACTAAAGTGAAAACCGCCATCACTTCATGCGGCTACCACTTCGGCGCCAGCTGTGATCTCAAGGCTGGAGCCGAACAAAACACCCTGATAACGGACTGTGCATAGACTGTTTCTTCCTATCCTACCAAGGCCACCTGGGTTGGCTGTAAGACTGTTTACTTGGCCTGGCAGGGCCAAGGACACTCTATCAGCTAAACTCAGGACACAGACACACACGTACACTGATACACACTCATCCCCCCTCCCTTTCCAAACGCCTTCGATGCTTGTTCCCTCCCAGTGCAGATGGCGGGTCGACTGGACCAGCGCAGACATGCTGCAGGACCGGATGTGCTGTCAACACCGGCTCTCTCTTACCCTTACCCACCCCTGTTGCTTGTCTTGTGTTTCTATGGTGTATTGACAGTCATGTGCTTTTTGTGCTGGGGTGGGTTTTTTTCTGTTCTCAAACTGTTCTCCCATTAGGAGCTCAGTCTGAGTGGAGCTTTTTTCCTCCTCCTCTCACCTTATGTTATGTATTTTTTTTTGTTTTTTCCTATCCTATCCTGTAAATTTTGGTCAGAAGGTTCCTTTGTAAGTGCGCATGCGCTATTAGCGTGCTGCCTGCTGTAACCCATAATTTCCTTCGGGATTAATAAAGTATTGTGATTCTGATGATTAGGGTTGGAATTTGTTCCAAAATGTGTGTTGAGGTCACGGGCATTATTTTTTGCATATGTATAAATCATCATTTGAAGCTTGTTGCCCGAAGCACATCGAAACTCCAGAACACGTAAAAACTCAGAAGCACGTACAAAACACAACAGAAGTGCTCCAGGATGCTAGGGGCAGTGTTGAGCTTTTGTTACCTAGTGACTACACAGGCCAGGAAGTACCAACGACCGGATTTGGTGTGTGGTAGTAACAGGTAAATGAACTTTTTTTTATGCTTTAAATTGTGTAATTTAAGTGATCTAGGTAGCTCTGTTTCGGAAGTTCAGTTAACGCTAGAAATGTGTTTTTGAGTTTGTACGAGCTTTGTCTCTAGGGGCCACAGCATATATTTATATATAAACATATATAAATAAAACAAGTTTTTTTACATTAGTAATTTCTTTTGTGCATAATTGTATATTGTTGTTAATAGTAAATTAAAGCAACAAAACAAGAGCCGGCTCTTTTTAGTGAGCTGAGCCGAAAGAGCTGGTTCTCTAAAAAGAGCTGGAAATCCCATCACTAAGGCTTACGTGCGGAGTAAAGTGGAAAAAAAAGTGCAAGAAAGGAAAAAAAAGAAAAAGAAAAAACACGGCTCCCAATAAGAGCCGTTTCGTTCGCGACCGACACATCACTGAAGGTGAATGGATGGATTTGTTTTACCCATGTGTGGCTGATGAAATCACAAATTCACTCTCACAACAGTTTTTGTCTTCATTTACAGGCTTTATGGCTTTTCCTATTATGCCTGGTGGGCCGGTCACAACTCAAAATGCCCGGTCCAATTTTTTTTGTCCCAGTCCAGCCCTGTTTGTTCCTCTAATTGTTAGGGTTCAATGCAGGGGACTCAAACGCGGGACTCCTGAATCAGCTGAAGACAAGGATTTATTTACAGAGGTCACCAAGGTGTATATACAGAGAGTGCGGGGTAGTGCTATTTACAGAAATGTGAGGGACCGGCTCCAGGGAAATCCAAGGGGGGGAAACAGTCGTTCTCCAACTCTCCACATACCGACGGCTGTCCTCTTCTTTCACACTTGACACAGATTCACACGAGAGGGGTCCAGGGGGTCTGTAGATAGGAGACAGGAATGAGAACGATATTCACAGAAAACACTTGACTTATCTTGCGCTGAAGTTCGACTTTCACTAACGCGTGGCAGACAACGATCCAGCAAAGACCAGCAGTCCTCTCCTGGCTTAAATGCTGTTCACCTTGATGGGCGTCAGGTGTGTTGATCTCCGTGGGCATGGGCCGAGGGCGTGAACCCGCAATGAGTTCTGCCCCGGCAACAGAGAGGAGGAGAGAGAGAGAGAGAGCACGAGAGAGAGAGAAAGACAGAAGAGGTCGATCAGCGTCTCGCCGATCCCTCAGGCCGTGACACTAATAGAAAGTCAATGTGCAGATGTTGTTTCCTGCAGTGACTGCTGTTCTTCAGCCTGTAGAAACCATCCTGCAGCTGCTGGAACAAGTCAATCTTGCAGTGTGGAGCCTAACAAAGATCTGTTTTGTGTCCCAGCTGATCAGCAGGAGGAGAAGACTCTGAATGAGGAGCAGAGGAAGATTTCCAGCCATCTGGACTAAGCTGAATCACTACAGAGGAAACAATGAGCTCGACACAAACGGTGAGGAAAATATGGCTGTTTTACTGAAAATGTTAAATGATATTTAAGAACGCAATGTTACCAGAAATGTCAAAATACTGATACTACAAAAAGATTCTATATTCTATAATCTATATTTTCCTTCAATCAACCAAGCTTATTGTTGACCAGAGTAGTGGTGATTTTTGCCTTATATATCAAACTGCATTTGATTTGTTATCATTGAATAATATTAATTAGAAAATCATAGAAATATATAATAGAACAAAAAACATGTGAAAGCATAGACCTGGTAAATGTTAATGACCATTCTTAGTGTCTTAACATGATATCATGAAAATTTGTTTACGAGCTCCAGAGATGGACATGATTTTACAATATTTGAATCTAGTGATGGACCGAAACCCAGATACAGTATTGTATCAGAGTCTCGCTGCGTGCTGCCAAACTGGCATTTAATCTCAGAGCAAGCTATCCCACAGAATTACAAGCAAGTGTGTAAGTTCATCTCTGAGTGTTTGTAAAGCATTCCCACTTTAAGCTTAACAGCTGATATCTGGGGCTCGGACGTCTGTCCATCATCTGACTGTACAATGGATAGACTCAAGCTTTACTTTGTAAAAAGCAGTGTTGCAGACTAAACAGTTTTGTGGTTCAAAAACTATGAAAACACTTTTCATATTTGTGTTAAGTTTTGTATAGAAATTACAAATATCAATCTCAGGTTAAAAGTGATAGAAACAACAAGTATAAAACGGTCGATTCTACAATTGCTTTTGTTTTTTAAGTTGTTGAATATAAACCTTATTTTGTGCTTCATTTATTTGTCAGACCCACAGACTTTTTGACATTTGCATCAAATTGCATTTTTGAATTACTTTTATTATAGTAGTGTAATATTACTTAAATACTAGTCCTGCATAAAGCTGCTGACTTTCAGGATGGATGTTCGATACTGGTGAAAGCTAAACGGTGCTAAAAGTTTAAATGGAAAAGATCAGTACTGCTGAACTGAGCCATATTTTGGGTGCAGTGTATTTCCTGCATACAAGTACAACAGAATAGCTTCAGTGTTTTGTTTTGTTTTTAAATTTGGGTATGAACCTATACAAGAGGCACCAAGATATTAAAAACTGTTTTATTGATTAGAAAATAGAGTGTATCTCATTCATATCGGTATCAGCAGATATCAAAATTTAAGATATCGGTATGATTAAAAAGTGGTGTCATCAAAGTCAAAGTCAAAGTCAACTTTATTTGTCAATTCTGCCACATGTACAGGACATACAGAGAATAGAAATTTCGTTACTCTCAAACCCAAATGAACATTTAAATATAAGAGAGTGATTAAAAATGCAAGTAAAATAATTAAGTAAAAATTTAAATAAATACAGTACAATTTTACATATAACAAAAAAAAAGCTATACAATATACAATATACAATATTCAGGTAAGGGTAAATGACATTGGGTGTAAACCAGGCAAGGTAGTGCAAATAGGCAAATAGTGCAAATGGAGATTTGGTAATGTACGGTAGGAGATAGTGTAACAACAAAGTCTTATGAGGTAATGGCAGTCCAATGCTCCACAAAGTGACTAATAACTGGTGCAGGCCAGTGAGTGAGTCAGAGAGTGTGTGTGTGTGTGTGTGTCAGAGTTCAGTGAGACCGTGGAGGAGAGAGGGAGAGGGGCAGAATCGGGAGGAGTTAAGCTTCCTGACAGCCTGATGGATGAAGCTGTCCTTCAGTCTGCTGGTCCTGGCCTGGAGACTCCGCAGTCTCCTCCCTGACGGCAGCAGCTTGAAGAAGCTTTGCATTGGGTGCGTGGGATCAGCCGCTATGCAAAGGGCTTTTTTAGTGAGACGGGTGCTGTAAATGTCCTGGAGGGAGGGGAATCATTATGAATATTATTATGAATATTTGAATCATTATGAAGTTTTCTTTGTTTTTTGACTACACCTGGTTGGATGTGTAATGTGCTGCTACCACCACAGTGGGTGGAATTTCAACATGTTTAGCAACTCCAAAGATTCAACTTCTAGTGATAGGTCCAGTTGTTTTCCCGTGCTGAGGGAGCTGTTTTACCTCAACTTCCTCAGCACGATGGTGCAATGATTAGCACTGTTACCTCACAGCTAGAAGGTTCTGAGTTTCACCTGCCCAGGGGTCTTTCTTTTTTCTTTTTTTTAACATTTATATACAAGTTCAAAGTTAGTCAGTCCAAATCAAAAGTTCAGGAGACATGCTAGTAGGGCTGCCACGATTAGTCGACCAGTCACGATTACATCAAATATCAAAATCGTTGCCGACTAATCTAATAGTCGACGTGTCGTTTGAAGCTTTGCAAGATCCCAAAAGATGAAAGAATAAGTAGTAGGATTTAAAAGTGTAATAACGGACTGAAACAGAAGATGGCAGCACTGCATGTACAAGGATGCCAGCTGCCGTTAAACTCCCGAAGAAGAAGCTGTGTCCCAGAAATCATAGCGCGGCCCATGCGGCCCTACTCAGTTTCCAACAATGGCGGCAGCTAGTTAGTTTTAATATTACTCTTATTATTCTTTCTGGGTCACAAAATAAACGTTTAACATATTTTCAGGCGAGAATGCATCTGTGTAAATTCAAATATCTGCTCAGTTTATCAAGACACATCATATTTTGTAAAGCGCTCCGACGTTTTCGGAGACGTCTGTTACCCATCACCTCGATAGCTAGCCGGGGTTCAAGGCTCACTAGAGCCGGTGAGAACACCGGACTCCCGGCAAATCGTTTTCAAACCCACCGCCGTCTTTCAATACTCAGGTTAAACATGATATATAAGTCACTTAGAAAACTTAAAAATGTTATTGTTTGGCTTTTTTCAGTATTTTATTTGTTCCTGAGTAAATCGGTTTGGCTGAGATTAAAGTTATAGTTTTTACACAGCTGAATAAACGCTACCTTATCGTGGAGGAGGGGTTTGTGTGTCCCAGGGATCCCAGGGGCTATGTTGTCTGGGGGATTTTGCCCTCTGTTAGGGTCTCCCATGGCAAAATGGTCCTGGGTGAGGGACCAGACAAAGATCGATTCAGAAGACCCTTATGAGAAAAACATCGAGGGAACAGTTTACCCTGCCCGGGATAAGGTTACCGGGGCCCCGCCCTGGAGCCAGGCCCAGCGAGGGTTCCCGAAGGTGAGCGTCTGGTGGCCGGGCCTTAGTGTCATGGTCCTGGGTCGGTGACCCATTGTTTTGGGTTGTGTACTTTTACTTTTGATAGTTTTTGTATTATGACTGTTGTTTTGGGTTTCCTACGGTTTAGTTGTGTTCCCTCTGTTTGGTGTCGTCCCTGCTTGTGTATCCCCTTAGTGTAGTAGGTCTCTGTGTTTAGTCCGCGTCTCTGAGTCTGTGTCATTACGTGTATGTGTTTCCTGTTTTACTTTGAAGGTCTCTGTCTTATGTCAGTGTGTTCTGTTTACGTTTCCCCTGCCTCGTCAGCTGTTATGTCTCCCAGGTGTGTTTCCCTCCTGTTTCCCATCCCCTGATTACTGGTGTGTGTATTTATAGTGTGTGTTCACCCGTCCTCGTGGCTGGTTCGTCGGTGTTATTCCCCTCCATCATTCTGTGTATTTTTTCTCCGTCTTCCTCGACATTCACCCTGCAAGGTACTCTCATTCGTGTTCTGGTTTTGTTGTGTAAGTTTTAGTTTTCCCAATTTAGAGTGTTTTCAGTTCTGTTTCTCGCCACCCTTTTGATAGGTTTGTAGCTTGAACCTATTCGCTGGAACGTTGAAGACAATGTAATTACACAGCAAAAGCATTGAACACCAAGTAGGCAAAGTTCGTACTCATGCATGAGGGAGACCGGACCGGAGCCAGATGTCGTTCCGCCCACTTGGCCTCCGTCGGACTCTCAGTCAGGTTCCCCATAGCACTCCTTTTATTGTGGTTACATGAATATGCATAGGTTCATTAACATATGACCTCTTATATAGGTATACATGTGAACACAGAATACCTTGTGTGTGTATGTGTGTATCTGTGTCCGTTACTAATTCACATGGCCTTCCTCGGCACCCCATGACAGTACAAACCAGCCACCATGGACCCAGCAGTCTGCAACCCTTCTGAGGAGCTAAAGGATGACATTATTTTCACTGTGGAGAATCTTCTCAGCCTGTGGCTGGAACACCCCCCGGAAGAGCTTCGCTGCGCAGTGGAAAGTCGGCTACAGCGGCTCTTTTCCGGCCTGCCATGGCTATTGGAATCGCTTTCCCCGACCATGCAGGCCTTTCTCCACCACACACCACACCTTCTCTCAGCCACTACTACCTCGCTGCCCGCCCCATCGTATGTTTTTTTGCCCAGCCCGTTGGAGCCGTCTGCGGGGAAGAAACGACGATCACGCTGCCGGCGCGCCACCCCACAGCCGGACGTTCGGACTTCTAAATCCCCGGCTGTGGTGAGTGAGGACTCTTTTTCTGTGTTGGACTGTGGAACTGTTTTTTTCTGGGGCTATGTTTTGTGTGGCAGATAGTAATGTTAACAGCTTATTATCTGCTCTGCAGCCACCTTCAGCTCAGTTAGCTACCCAGCAGCCATCTTCAGCTCAGTTAGCTGCCCAGCAGCCACCCTCAGTTCAGTCTCCAGTGCCTCCAGGGTCACCTGTAGTTCACGCTGCAGTGCCTCCAGTGTCACCCGTAGCTCAGACTCCTGTGTCGCCGCTAACCGTAGCTCAGGCACAAGTGTCACCGCTACCCATAACTCTGGCTCCACTGTCACCACTAGCTCCGTCACTTATTCTGTCACCAGTCTCACTCATTCACTCCATGCAGGGAGAAAATCCAAGTTCCAATCATGGAGTTTCTCGCGGTTTAGCTGCTTCAGGCACAGTTATGCACTCCAGGGCATCCCCAGAAGCTAGGTTTCAGTCCCCAGCTGTTTCTGGACTCCTGAAGGCTAAGCAGCCCTCAGAGAACTACTCCGGGTCAGCGCTGTCTGGGCAGAGCCAGTGCTCAGCACAGCACCCATTGTCTTCACGTCTGCCAGAGGACTTCATGCCTGCTGGCTTTGTGATAGTCTCCGCTGGAGGGTCCGAGTTCCCTCTGTTTGGTGTCGTCCCTGCTTGTGTATCCCCTTTGTGTAGTAGGTCTCTGTGTTTAGTCTGCGTCTCTGAGTCTGTGTCATTACGTGTATGTGTTTCCTGTTTTACTTTGAAGGTCTCTGTCTTATGTCAGTGTGTTCTGTTTACGTTTCCCCTGCCTCGTCAGCTGTTATGTCTCCCAGGTGTGTTTCCCTCCTGTTTCCCATCCCCTGATTACTGGTGTGTGTATTTATAGTGTGTGTTCACCCGTCCTCGTGGCTGGTTCGTCGGTGTTATTCTCGGTCTTCCTGTGTCTCTCCGTCTCTCTGTGTATTCCCAGTTCCTCTCTGCATCTTCGTTTCTGGTTTGTTTTGTTAGTTTTGCCCAGTTTAGGTTTTCCAGTTTCATGTTCACCTGCCATTTCTGTTCGTATCATCTCTTGTTCAATAAATACTCACCTGCACCAGAGCTGCCACATTTTGGCTCCTATCTTCAACTCAACACGTCTGCCACACCGGATGTGACACCATGTCCATGGGGCACAGCCGGGCACAACCCGAAAAGGGTACATGGGCCCATTCTCCCGCAGGCCCACCACCTGCAGGAGGTGCTACAGGGGTCGGGTGCATTGTGTGCCGGGCAGTGGCCAGGAGCGGAGGCCCTGGCGGACTGATCCCCGGCTTCCAAGACTGGCAATTGGGGCATGGAATGTCACCTCTCTGGTGGGGAAGGAGCCTGAGTTAGTGCATGAGGTTGAGAGGTACCGGCTAGATATAGTCGGGCTCACCTCTACGCATGGCTTGGGCTATGGAACCAGTCTCCTGGAGAGGGGCTGGACTCTGTCTCAGTCTGGAGTTGCCCCTGGTGAGAGGCGGAGAGCTGGGGTGGGTATTCTAATATCCCCTCAGCTTGCTGCCGGTACATTGGGGTTCTTCCCGGTGGATGAGAGGGTTTGTTCTCTGCGCCTTAGGGTCGGGGAACGGGTCCTGACTGTCATCTGCGCTTATGCGCCAAGTGGCAGTTCAGAGTATCCAGCCTTCTTAGAGTCCCTGGGTGGGGTGCTGGAAGGTGCTCCACCTGGAGACTCTGTTGTTCTACTGGGAGACTTCAATGCTCATGTGGGTAATGACAGTGAGACCTGGAGGGGCGTGATTGGGAGGAACGGCCTGTTATTGGACTTCTGTGCAAATCACAGTTTGGCCATAACGAACACCTTGTTCGAACATAAGAGTGTCCATAAGTGCACGTGGCACCAGTACGCTCAGGTCGATGATGGATTTTGTAATCGTATCACCAGACCTGCGACCATATGTTCTGGACACTCGGGTAAAGAGAGGGGCTGAGCTGTCAACTGATCACCACCTGGTGGTGAGTTGGATTAGGTGGCGAGGGAGGATGCTGGACAGACCCGGTGCACCTAAACGTATAGTGAGGATGTGCTGGGAACGTCTAGCAGAGGCCCCAGTCCGCAAGATCTTCAACGCACACCTCCGGCAGAGCTTCAACAGCATTCAGAGGGAGACTGGGGACATTGAGTCTGAATGGACCATGTTCAGCATCTCCATTGCTGAAGCTGCTGCATTGAGCTGCGGCCGCAAGGTGGTTGGTGCCTGTCGTGGTGGTAATCCCCGAACCAAATAGTGGACACCAGAGGTGAAGGGAGCCACCAGGCTGAAGAAGGAGTCCTATTGGGCTTGGTTAGCCTGTGGGACTCCGGAAGCAGCTGACAGATATCGACAGGCCAAGCGGAATGCGGCTCGGGCAGTGGCTGAAGCAAAAACTCAGGTGTGGGAGCAGTTTGGAGAAGCCATGGAAAAAGACTTTCAGACTGCCTCGAAGAGATTCTGGCAAACAGTCAGGCTTCTCAGGAGGGGAAAGCGGTGCTCTACCTGCACTGTGTATAGTGCTGGTGGAGCGCTGCTGACTTCAACTGGAAAATTGTCAGGCGGTGGAAGGGATACTTCGAGGACATCCTTAATCCCACTGACACGTCTTCAGTGTGTGTGAATGGGTGGATGACAGGTTCCCTTGGTTTGAACTTGGTTTGCATAGCCTGCAATAAGTCAGACTCGTTTCCGGTGGGTGATGGGCTCCGCCAGGGCTGCCCTTTGTCACCGATTCTGTTCATAATTTTTATGGACAGGATTTCTAGGTGCAGCCAAGTAGCGGAAGGCTTTCACTTCGGTGGCCTCAGAATGTCATCTCTGCTTTTTGCGGATGATGTGGTTCTGTTGGCTCCATCGGGTGATGGCCTCCAGCTTGCACTGGAATAGTTCGCAGCCGAGTGTGAAGTAGCAGGAATGAGGATCAGCACCTCCAAATCTGAGGCCATGGTTCTCAGCCTGAAAAGGGTGGAGTGCCCACTCCAGGTCGGGGATGAGTTCCTGCCCCAAGTGGAGGAGTTCAAGTATCTCGGGGTCTTGTTCGCGAGTGATGGGAGAAGGGAGCCGGAGATCGACAGATGGATTGGTGCTGCAGCTGCAGTGATGCGGACGCTGCACTGGTCTGTCAGGGTGAAGATGGAGCTGAGTGTAAAAGCGAAGCTCTCAATTTACCGGTTGATCTACGGCCTTACCCTCACCTATGGCCACGAGCTGTGGGTAGTGACCGAAAGAACGAGATCGCGGATACAAGCGGTGGAAATGAGCTTCCTCCAAAGGGTGGCTGGCCTCTCCCTTAGAGATAGGGTGAGAAGTTCAGCCATCCGGGAGGGGCTCAGAGTAGAGCCGCTGCTCCTCCACATTGAAAGGAGCCAGCTGAGGTGGTTCGGGCATCTGAAAAGGATGCCTCCTGGGTGAGGTGTTCCGGGCATGTCCCACCGGAAGGAGCACCCGGGGCAGACCCAGGACACGCTGGAGAGATTAAATCTCTCGGCTGGCCTGGGAATGCCTTGGTTTTCCCCCGGATAAGTTGGAGGAGGTGGCTGGGGAGAGAGAGGTCTGGGCTTCTCTGCTTGGGCTGCTGCCCCCGCGACCCAGCCCAGGATAAAGCGGATGAAGATGGATGGATGGATGGATGAATAAACGTCAAGCAGACAACTGATTATCAGAAGTGTGAGATGCTCGAGAATATACTCCGGTGTCCTGTTATATTTTAGATAGCAAGGAGCAGATGGCTGAGTTTATTAAACTTCATCAAAACAATCTGCAAATTTCATTTAAATTCAATGAACTATCATCTTGTCTTTATTTTTAGTTAGCACATACCTTAAACACTTACGGTGTGTTCACACCGAACGCGATAGAGGCAGACAGAGCGTCAGGTTTACATGTAAAGTCAGTGGGAAAAGCGCGATGACACGCGATTGCGGGTCCCGCGAAAATTCGGAAGCAGATTTGCCTCGCGAAAACGCGTGAAACGGGCATCAGTGTACCGCGTCTGGCGCGTTTTGGCTCGCGAATAAAACCACGCGCGTCAGTTTTTGTGTTGCATTTTGTGCATACGCGCGTTTCGCCTCTACCACTTGAGTTGGAAAAATCTGAACTCCAGTGTCAAATCGCGCCGCGACAACCAATCAGGAGCCTGGTGATGTGGCTGTGACCTAGGTCAAAGGGGCAGATCCAGCCAAAGCCCTTCATTCTTCAATGGAGGGAAGGCTAATCAACGCTGTATCAAACAACCCGGAGCTGTACGACACCAGCTGCTTTCTGTACCAAGACAGGAATAAAAAGGACCGAGCTTGGAGGAAGATACTGTATGTGAAGAGATCGGGCAACCTGGTGAGTTCATTCATTTCTCTTTTGAAATTTTTCACTGACCCGAGGAAGCCGCACAAAAGCTAGCAAGCCACCGCTATTTTCCTACTGATGTACAAATACCGTTCTGCTTTTATGCATGTTGTCATATAGGAATACATTTTGTTTATTAATAAACAGCACACAGTGGTCCCGCTCATCCGTCACTGCCTCGCTTTTTCGCTGTTTTTTATTTTTTTTGCACAGTACAGCATTGCATTCTGCAGCCTGATTGACAAATCTCCTCCGTGCTGTGTCTCCTGCGCTTGTCAAATTTATCATGTTTTGTTTTTATAACCATCACGTCCAATAGATAAAACAGCACAAAAACACCCATAACTATGACCCTCATTCGGGAATAGACACCTGCACCGCGAGGGAAAAAGGCGCACGAAAGTGGCAGGCAGATGAAGACAAAATGCAGCATAATAATACTTTTACGTTTTGCAATCTACAAAGGTTTGCACTTTGAGAATCAACTTGTGAGAACTGTGACTAATGTTCATGTGTGTGGGGAAAAAAGTGTATAAAGTGCGTGGCGAGGGGCTAGTTATTCTGACAACCCCTGCTGCAATAAATGAGGGACCACTGTATATACTTTCGCTATGATTATTGTATTCAACCTGTTAACATTTAATATTGTCTTGATAGAACCAACTGATTCTGCGGCAGAGCATCCCCTGTTGCTTCTCCTGGCTCCCCAGTCCCTGAGCTCCTGCTGCTGCGCCCACAGGTATGCAATTGTAGCATCAGATGTACAGCAGCACTGATAGCTTTTTACTCCGTGGGATTCCCTTGTGATCACCTTTACTAAATATCTACAACTAATCTGATTATATCCTGGTTTTTTTTTTTTCAAATATCACAAAAAAGGATTTAAAAAAAATTTGTTTTCAGTGATTCGAAACGCCGTTTACGTGTGGACGAAACAGCTGCGTTTTCAAAAATACCCGTGTAGGTGCGGACGCAGCATAAAAGAGTCAGTAGTTTATTTTCTTACTACCTGCAGATTACTTGTATTTGCTTAATTGTTTATTAAATGTTTGAGGTGTGAAATAAACCGCGATGGAGCAAAACATAGGTGTGTGTGGTTGGAGGATGTGTTTGTGCGCACGAGGGGGGCGGGCAAATTTTTCTTGTAAAACAAAGGGGACCCAGCAAAAAAAGTTTGGGAACCACTGGTTTAAACGATGTTAGCAGAGAAATATTAGCCTCTGTCATGACTGATGAAGTTACTAGTTAATAAAGTTTCCAGTAAAGTGATTAATCGCAGCCACAGATTGACAGTAAATATCCCGATTAGCTTCAATGCATCTGTTATAAATGTGTGCAAGTTTCAGTGCTTCGTTTAAACTGTATGATACTTATACTGACCCAGGGTCAGTGTAAAATACAATCCTAGCTGTGTGAACAAAGCCTGGCTCCTTTAATCCTGCAGGACAAACCTCAGGATGCAGGTTATTATGACTCTTTCCTGCTGGCACACCTGTCACACCTGAGAGTCAGCTAGAAACTTACAGTGACGTGGACATCATGCAAAGACTGCCAGACTCTGTAATACTGTAAATGATCAGTGACTCAGGTTAACACTAAACTTTAAACAGTCCCTCTGTGTCTCTGTGTGTGCTGAACATTTAGGATTGAGTCAGGCTGCATCAGCTGAATCTGTTATTTGTAAATATCAGTATTTTTTTATTCAGGTGTGGGGAAAATACGTAAGACTGCAGTGAAGCGATGTACCAGATGAATCCCTGGCCAAAGGTATCGTACTTAAATCAGACTACTGATCCAGCCACATCAGCCTTTTGTGAGGTCTGTTTAAAGTAGACTTAAAATGAACTCCAGGTTCCTGAGAGGTGGACTGTGAGCACAGGAACACATGTTCATACATACAGCTGCAGCAAGCTTACATTAATTTTAAATCGATTTGTTACTCTGATGTCTGTCTCTCTGTTAGTCCTCTGACAGACTGGTACCTGTCCAGGTGTGCTCTACCTGTGACTACTGGGACAGGCTCTAGCTCCTGTAATAGACATTTTCTATTATTCTCATTTAAAGTATTTAAGTGCTTATGCATATGCTTAGTTGTGACACTGTTATAGACTGTTCAGTGAAAGTTTCTAAAACTAGATGAACTTACTTCAGCGTCAGCAGTTTGAGAAAACAACTCCCTTTACAGGTGCTGATAAGGCCAAGGGCACAAAACAGCTTAACCATTGATCCGTTAGGTTTCATAGTGAGACGCGTGAAGTGTGGTACGATCAGTTTGTAACTTCCTCCCTCTTCCTTAGAATGCACAAAGGAGTAGGAGCACGACTTCTGTGGCAGAGCTGACATGACTGAACTGTGATGTTTGATGTGTGTTGGCTCTCCTGCACGCAGTAATAAATAGCTTGATCACAGCTCTTTCTGTGTTGCAGACTTTATTTACCCTCCCACTGTGAACATGAATTGAATATTCAGAAGACATTTGTTTAAATACTTCTAGAAATCTGAGCTGTTGTGTCCTTGGATTGTGTGGTAATAATATTAGAGCTGGCAATCTTTCCTACTGAATCTCTACTCTGAGTCATGTTACCTGAGATTAATTCTATGTTTACCTGACAGCCTGGACACATGTGCTGTGTGAAGGAAGTAAATGAAATCAGATCTTAACTGCTTACATTTAAGGAGCCTGGTCATATTTAATTGTAATATGAACCAATGATTTTCTGATTGCTGATTCCAAGAGAGTCTTTGTGGAAATCCTGTTTGGCTTTTTGTCATTTTAATTCTCTTTTCTGTTTTCCAGGACAGTTCTCCACAGTCGCTGTCCACATGGGTCAGTGGGACCAAGCAGCACTGTGCTAATGTGGGACTCTGACCAGCAACATCCAGCAAGACTCAGGCAGCGTTTTCTATCTCCCAGCTGGAGTTTTTTGTTTGTCTGTGACTGCAGAGTCAGATCTTTGTTGAGCTTCACACTTGCAGAGGTAAGTCAGTTTGTAGAGATCCCTCCCACCCTGGCTTTTATGTGCTAGATTTCTTATGTGAAACAGTAATATTTCACTGACTGCTGCTTATACCACAGGTTAATACACTCTACTGATCCCTGATGGGAGAATCATCACCTCTGCCAGCAAAGAAGCCTGGTGGATGTTTGTTTACAGTCTGATGATGCGACATCATGCTCTGCATCTTCAAAGTTTGTGTCAATGGAAAATTGTACTTAGTAGTCAGTATAAGCTTTTAATGATATAAGTTTACATGTGATAGATTACTGCATGATGACCTTTTCCTTGCTTTGAACTGATTGTTCTTTATAAAACGTGTTCTGATATTTTTATCTGAATCTTCCCACAGCGATAGTAAGAAGCTGAACAAGCAGCTCTGACCTCGCACACACACACACACACACACACACATACACACATACACACATGCTCACGTATCAACATTCCACTGAACAAATGTTTTCATTTTTCTTGTGTATAAATAAAGACAAGTGCAAGAACAGAGCGCGCTCTTCACAGGGCCCCACTCTGATGTGAGCGCTCTGTGAAAACAAGTCAAATCTGCAGCGTGTGTGTCTTCACTCTCTGACTCTCAGCTGAAGAAGTGTCTTTTAGAATAAATCTTGACAGGATATGATGTGAAGTTATATATTTTGTTCATATTGTGAATGCTCCTGCATAACAATGGGAGGTGTACTAACTTTGTCTTATTTAAAGGTTGCATGAAAATAGCAGTTCAGGGCAGAACTAGGCTAGCTTGCCTCTCTGTGGTGAATACACAGTAAAGAACACAGTGTTGGACTGGTGCACAGCGACTGAGGTGTTCATCGTCAGAGTTGGGTTACATCAAGCGTTCCAGAGATTTAAGTTGGTGCTGAAGGATGTTACACACTGTGTTATTTTACTAATCAGAACTTGCCATGTAGCCTATATACACACCAAATGTGTTACATTTTTGCAAAAAGTCCTCAAAAACTGCACAGTGAAGAAAAAGTGACGTTGGCATGGAGAACATTATAGTTTGATGCAGGAGTAGAAGCTGTATCACGCATTCATACATATGAAACGATGTCAGTGAGACAGTTTGAACTCTTGTTAGCAGCTGGGAGCAGATCTGAGGAAGCAGAGGAACCAGAGCAGCGTCTGACTGTGTCTGAATAGGGAAGGTAAAATCAGGAAAGGCATAAAATCTCTGCAAAATCAAACATGCGGATCATAAACGTACTGAATCAGTCAGGACCCAGGTTTATGATGATGGCCTCTGGTGCTGTTGACCAACAGGGTGTTAATGGAAACTGAACAAAGGAAGAGACGAGGAAAGCTGTTCAGAGGCAGCAAGAAAGAAGGAAGGACAGGACTGTGGAGGTGAGAGTAGAGACTTTAAACACAAGGACTAAGGCTGGTAAAGGAAGTGCACTCGCTGCAAAGTTAGAAAGACAAGACTGAGACGGTGTGGACATGTGCACGGGAGGGACAGTGGATACACTGGACAAAGGATGTTAAAGATTGATCTTACAGGCAGGCAGAAAAGAGAGACCACAGGGAAAACTAACCATGCCATTAATCTGGCCTCATGATTCTGAACTTGAGCTGCATTAAATTCTCCTCTCATTTAGTCCCATTCATTTCATTGGTGTGTTAAATCCTGTATTTCCATCCTAAAGTTTAGTCCTTTGTTTGGTTCAGAAGTATCGTTTTCCTCTCAGGTCTAAAGTTGAACCATCTGAACTTCTGAATTCAGTCCCAGAGTTTGTTCTTTTTCAATCAAGAAAGAAAGTGTGTGAAGGTAGAGCCACGGGTTAAACGGTCGAAGAGATAAAGAAGGTAGACAGGAGTGATGGGACGTTAAAAGCCAGGCTTTCACGCGACTGAGCTTCCTTTCATTCTCTTGAAAGGAGAAGAAAATCCCAGGCCTCATGTCACCAAGTGCTCACTCAGGGCGAGAGCTCCATTCACTCCTATCAGCAGAGAGAGAGAGGAGGCAACACTGCTGTAAACTGATTTCAGTATCTCAATAAAAACCTGCTCTCTGCTTTCAGGAAGGAAATAAAACAGGAGTTCTATAATAAAACAGTGACGTCATCCTCTCTGTAACCTGACACTCACACACTGCACCGCCAGAAAGAAAATAATCTGTAAAAAGAAAAGTTTAAAAAACACATCCATTAAATACAGGTGATCTACTTTACTGTTTTCATGGCAAATTAGTTTTTTTCTTTTCCCATTTTTATTCCCACTGAAGCTTCTGCTGTGAATTTATCATAAACAACAGAAGTAATGAAGGTTCACAGACTCAGTAAAACATCATGCCAGTGTTACAGGATAAAACATCCACAGCAGCGTGATTTTTAATTCATTAAAAACAACCTAATGCTATGTCAGCCTCTAGCTTTGCTTGACAAACCTGATAACATGAACTCCCTGAAAACCTAAAGTGACCCAAACACATGGTTATTACAGGGAACGCTGCAGTCTTTCCTCTCTGTGTTACTGTTTCACAGAATATCATCATCAAGATGTGGTGATAGCCAAATTGTCCAGCAGGTGTCACTGTGGAGACGGTTTCAGGTCGTTTCGAAGCCTTGATACACTTCTGCCAGCACTACTCCACAGCTCTCTCTCTGCAGGGAAACAACACCAGGGCTGCTGCACAGAGGAGATGACAAATGAGTAATCCCTGAGGCAACAACAGGAAAGACACTTACAGATGGGAGCTGGTTCACTAGCACAGTTAGAGGAGGAGGGTGGAGATCCTGGACCCTGGATCCAGCAGGCCTGAGTAAAGAAACAAACACAAAAACACTACATATTCATACTGAGAGAGAAATGGCAGTGACACAGCAGGCCTGGAGGACCATGACACACACGTACAGGCGAAGGATTGTCGGCTGTTTCTTTGTATGTCACCTTGCATGGAGGAAAAATACCTCACCTTTGCCCTAGAGGTCTTTGCTTTTGTGAAGACCTAAAGAGAACTGCCTATTGTGAACTGGTGGGAGGTTGTAAAAGGAAAGGGGTTCAGGTCCACTGTTGTCAGCAGTGAGGTAGCCTCACTCTGACAGCTGAACCTCAAATCACTGTCTCTGCTCTCAGCTGATCAAGACCTTTCCCGATTCTCTTCTGTGATTGGCTGAGCTTCAGGCCTTCCCTCAGTGCATGTTTCAGTGTCAGGGGTGAAGGTGGAGCTTTGTGTGTGTCAGGGTGAGGCCGCAGCAGCCGCCTCCAACCAGAGCACTCAGGTGTGAAACTATGAGGAAACTGAACGTCTTCCTCTTTCCTCAGAAGTGATCCGTGCGCATCTGGACTTGTTTCCACAGATGTGCTTTAACAAAGTGTGAAGCTGAACTCTGAGCTGTGACAGTGTGAGCAGTGTGAGAGTGTCAGTAGATGATCAGCAGAGGAAAGTGAGAGCTGCTGTGAGCTGATGTCCTGAAGGGCTTTTAAAGAGTCTCTGAGTTTGACAGGAACATGAAGATGTTTGTGGTGTTTGTGATCCTCCTGCACGGTAAGTACACCTTCCTCTCTCTGCTCTCATCATCATCTCTCTCTCTTTAATGTGTTGAAGTGCAGCAGGAGGAGATTTCCATCAAACACTGGATTCTGATTCAGATCAAACTAACAATCCAAAGCAGCAACTTTCAAATCACTGGATTCTTCTTGGTGGCTTTCAGATGAGCTCATGTTACAATCAGCTGCTGTGTGTGTGTGTGTTTGCTTCCTGTGTTTGTTGTACTGTCCTATGAATAAATCAGATTCCTGGAAATGTCCAAACTGTTAGTTTGTTTTGCTTAAGTTTGTATTTGTTCTACGACTGCTGTGTGTTGTTGTGTAGCTCTGTGCCTCCCATCGTCTTGGACATTAATATTCTCATGAGTGAATCAGAAAGTCCAGTAAACTGTGATTATTATTTTATTTTTTTACAATAGTTTCAATACAATTAAAGTATCAGGTGTTTATTTTGTGTAGGTTTGTACTTGTACTGCAATGCTACAACAGTGTATTTCAAGCATTTGTAAACAACTTAACTTGTTCATCACTTTAGCATTTCCAGCTGTTTAATCTTAGATCTGTAGTTTATAATAATATCTCTTAGTTTGATATTAAATGAGTCTTAGAGTACTGCACAGATGTGTGATGAGGTCACACTTTAAGAGTTCGTTCTGTAATTTCTTTGACCATCAGTGACTCTGATTGAATCTGTTTTTTCATGGAGAGACTAACTGTAAAAGTTGTCTCTTTCATGCCTGCAGATAAATGTCAGTACGGTGTTAAACTGAAGGCAAGCAGTTAATTTGTGTTTCTGTTTGTGTGTTCATCTCAGTTTCCCAGCATGCCCTGGCTCTGGTGGTGGAGGTGAATGAGGGGGAAGACTATGTCCTGCTGCCCTGTCAGTACTCCGGTATCATACCTGAGACAAATCCCACTGTGACGTGGACTCACAACGATCTTGATCTGAAATCTATTCACCAACGAGGAGAAGGAGGAGATGATCTTACAGGACAAAACCAGCGTTACAGCAGACGCACATCAATGAGGTCTGACGCTCTGGACACTGGAGACTTCAGCCTCACTCTGAGAAAACCAACAAAGACTGACAGCAGCAACTACAGCTGCTCCATCAGCAATGGAAGAGAGGAACAGAGAGTCATAGACATCCAGCTGAAGGTCAAAGGTTAGCAGAAAAACTCCGACAAATGTTGTAATTACTGGTCATAAGTCAGTTCTGTACACAAATGTCAGAGGTTAACTGAAGAAAAGTATTTCCTAAATTATTATGTATGACAGCAGCAACTACACCTGCACCCTCAGTTATAGAAGCCATGGAGTAGAACGTAGACTGACAGACATAGAGCTGGAGGTCAAAGGTCAGCAACTAACCCTGATTGATTTGTTTAAAAAAGTGCCTACTCACATTAACATTCCAGTTATTTAGCATGCAAAAAAATTGAAAAATGTCAAATGAGTGATTTTGTATTATTTTTTGCAGTGAATGAACATGTAAAAGTATCTGTGCACCACTCCATGAGGCTCAGCACACTATCAACTGATAATGGCCACAAAGGGATATTTATATACTTTAGTAATTCTACTGGAAGGATAGAGTCAGAGGAGAGGAATGTAAACACTAGGATAACAGTGTAGTTCACTGTTGTGCTAATGGCTGCTGCTTCTATATGTGATCATTTTTGTTTCTTGTCCTCTCAGACCAGCAGGTGATTGTGAAGGTGGTAGAAGGATCGCAGTCTGCCATCTTGCCCTGCAAAACGACAGCTGACCTCTCACAGGATACCACGGTTGAGTGGACTCGCTCTGATGTAGACTTGATGTTGGTCCATGTGTACTCAAAGACACGTAACACCATCAGGGAACAGGATGGCTTTTACAGAGTCCGAACGATGATGAATGAAGACCCGCTAAGAACTGGAGACCTCAGTCTGACCCTGAAATACCCCACAGATGGAGACAGTGGAGGATACATCTGCACCATCTACAGGGACAAAGACATCCTGAGACAGAAAGTAGTGCTGCAGGTCAAAGGTCAGTGTAGTAAATGCAGGTCAGAGGTCACTGCTACAAGTAAGAGCGTAAGAGTTCAATTTCTTATTTTATTGTTTCTTCTTAGAACGATCTTGGGTCAAAGTTCTCCTGGTTCTTCTTATTTTTGGAGGCCTTTTATATCATTTCCGGCACTATTTCATGTCAGGTGAGTGTCTCCTACTACACTACCCATAATGCCGATGGTTAGCAGGTGTCCTTGGTGGCTCCTTGACTGCGGCTCACACAAACTTGTTCCAGAAGCTGAAAGAGTTGAGAGTTACAAACAGCTGATACAGAGAGCTGAAGAGAAACTTCCAGGTTTGTTCCAGAAGTCAGAAAACCTCCTTCAGACTCAGTCATTGATCAGTGAAACAGCTCCACAACATGACTTTACTAAACAGTGTGTGTGCTTCACTGCATTGATCTGACACAGAGGCTGCATGTGTCCAAGCTGTTCTTCTTCTGTGGTGGTAAACATCAGGCTGACATGGAAACATGTGCTGACAGTAAATGTTCCTCCTTGAGTTGTGCTCAGTCATGTGGTGGAGAGCTTCAGATGTTCAGAGCAGACACATGAGATCTTCATGGTTTCTGTGCTGATGTGTGTGAGACATGGCCGACTGTGGAGGCTCAGTCTGTCTGTTCTTCTGCTCTTCATCCAACATGTCTGCAGCACTTTACAGGACGCTGCAGACTAGTTACCAAAGAACGAGTCAGGAACACATCAGGAACAAACTGAGACACAGTCTCACTGAGACTAGAAGACAAGGAGGGGACAGGGAGGTCATGTGACCATCACAGCTCAATCAATCAATCAATCAATCAATCAATCAATCAATCAGTCCTTTTATTTGTCACATGCAATGTTTACACCTGCAGTCAATGATGGTGGTTTTCCTTTATTGCCAACAACTGCATGTCAATTTCACAGCCGATCTAACAGTCCGTCACTGATCTCTCAATCTCCTGTTTAAGAACTGTGAGCTTCTCAAAGATGTTATCAATTTTGCGCTCAAAGAGCAAAGTCTGAGTCACGAGTACTCACGACAGCCTCGAATTTCTCCAAGTTCTCATCCGTGCTGCGTTCAATGAGCCCATTTTGGGAAGTCACGACTCGTCCCATTTGCTGTTCATATCATCATGTTGTTTTTTGTTGTCCTCTCAGTTTACCAGGTGATGGTGGATTCAGGGGCAGAGTCTGTCCAGCTGCCCTGCAAAACGACAGCTCACTTGCCTCAAGATGCTAAAGTTGAGTGGATGGACAAATACGACAGGAAGGTCCACGTGTATGAGAACGGCTCGGACCAGCCTGAAGAACAGGACCAGGATTACAGAGACCGGACGAAGATGAATGAAGACCTGCTGAAAACTGGAGACCTCAGTCTGACCCTGAAACACCCCACAGACAGAGACAGTGACACCTACACCTGCACCGTCTACAGCAGGGAGGGAAACATCCTGCTGAAGAAACAAGTGGAGCTGGAAGTCAGAGGTCAGTGCTGCAGACACAGGTCAAAGTTAAGTCTTAGTTAAGTCGTAGGTAAAAGTGGTTTTCCACTGATCATAAGAAACATTTGTGGTTTTAAAAAGCAGTTGGAGAATTTATTCTTCTGTAGAGAGGAGTTTTTGAGCAGGGCTGACAGACTGATCAGAAAGAAACATCAGCATTGAAATTCCTTTAGTGTGAAAGCAAACATGTTGGTATTTCATGAAGTCAGCAGAGGAACAGTTTGGATCTGCTGCCTCCAGAGTTTTGTTCTCCTCCTTCATAGTTTGGAGGGAACATTTCTCACTGAGTCTGGCTCACACTTTATGTGGAACACAAATGTTCCTGAAAACTCACACTTACAACAAGAAAGCCATCATCAGTCGAGCTTCACTACCAGAATTGACAACATCAACAGCTAAATAAAGAACAGCGCCTGCTTTGTAATAAATGAATACATGTCTAATTTCTTTCTCCGTCCTAAGCACTGTCGGGTTATGAAAGTAGCCATGTTGATTACAAAATAAATTAACTTCTAACTGGAATTTCAGTGTTTGTAAAAATGTAAATTTCCATAGTTAAGTTATTTTGCTTTGAACTTTTACACTGACTCAGAGGTTTTAGCTAATCCTGCTTCCTGGGACAGAGACCTGCTAACAGGTTGAAGCTGGTTAACCCTTCCTTTCATCTGTTTGCTTGATAAAGCTCCTTCTGTCTGCTTAAGGATCAGAGGGTAAAATGAGAAGTTCTGTGTGACTAAACAAACACCTGCTGAACTTTGACCTCCAGGACAAAACCAGATAGTGGTCCCCCTCTGAGATTTCCATAATTAGCACTTAGACAGTGAGCTCTGATCTGAGCTGCTCTGTGAACACAAATTGGGCTTTGGACTTTTGATGAACCTCCAACACTCAGTGGAACTACAGACGGATGATTCAAACAGGAAGTTTCACACAAAGAAAAATTAGAAAGAGAAAGCTGAATGTCTGTAATGGTGATCTGCATAGATCAGAGAATCATCCAATATTGAATCAGCGAGGATGCATGACTTTGAAATGATCAACGTTATTGATCCCACAGAACAGCTCAGAGATGAGCTGAGTGAAACCTGAGGATTTAATGATGTTGCTATAGAAACGTTGAGATAGAAAAAAAAAAAGTACTGCTTCAGGTCAAAGGTTAGTACATGACTATGCCAGAACTCAGCTTGTGACCATATATAACACATTTGTTATTTTCTTTAATGTTAAAATTTTATGGATCATTTCAGTTAAATCAAAACTATTTCCTTCTGAGAAGCTACAGTTTGAGTTGCCTCGTACACTTCTCAGCCAAAAACTAAACAACGTTCTGCTACTTGGTTGGACGACCAACAAAGAGCAACACTGACACTGTGTTTCTGTCCATCATCAAGACACATTTATTCACACTGTCAACTGTCTAATTAAGCTAATCACATGTTTAGACCAATTAGTGACTCTGAGGTGCCTGTAGGTGTAACTGCTGATTTTGAAATCACATAAATACACTTATATTTTTAAGTGTTTTCATAGTTAATTATTACTATTAATGTATATTAATGTATAAAATTGTCAGCAGATTTTCAAGACTTGTCTTTGTAAAGTACAATTTGAAAAGATAGAACTAACACCACCCAACCCCCACCCACCCAGACTCACCCAGCGATGAGATAGATTCACCAGGGGCAACGGGGAACAACCACCCTGAAGACCTCAGTCTGACGCTGAAACACCCCACAGATGGAGACAACTCCACCTACACCTGCACCGTCTGCAGCAGGGAGGGAAACATCCTCAAGAAACAAGTGGAGCTGAAATTCAGAGGTCAGTGCTGCAGACCTCTGTCTTTGTTTTCTGTTTCCAGGCAGCTAATGAGAAGCTGATTGAAGGTAAACGTGGCTTCCAATTCAAAAGTGCCTCTTTGAGTTTGGAGTCAGAGTGAATCTTATGGAGTCAGTGCAGCATTTCTTTGCTAAACATGCCAGGCGAGTGTTTCCTTTAGGTGGAGAACACAGGACACCGACAGCAGTAGCTCAAAGCTTTGAGGACACACAGAAATATGATAATGAGTGGAAACTCTGGTGGTTTTAAACAGTAGCTGGGGAATTACTTCTTCTGCAGAAACTAATTAGTGGGGAAGAAAGACCATGATTTAGGTCCTTGCAATGTGAAACCAAACACGCTGTTTTCAGGTAGTTAATGTGGAGATCTTCACATTAGACCCAAATCAGTGTGGAGTATTATAACAACAGGATTCCTTGTGCATACTTGTACACGAGTGTTCATATGCGAGTATACCCCCAACACTCCAGGAGGATTGCCAGGATTTATACATCGGGGAAACCAAACAACCTCTGGCACAACACAGAAGAGCTACCTCATCAGGCCAGGACTCTGCAGTCTATTTACACCTACAGGCCAGTGGACACTCTTTCAAGGATGAGGATGTACACATTGATTGATCATTGATCAGTGGTTGCTGATCAATGGTCATACAGTGGCATATTAATGATCAAGGAACTGGCCTCGTAGTCCATTGTTCATTTACAGAGATGGGCAGTAACGCGTAACGCGTTACTGTAATCTGATTACTTTTTTCAAGTAACGAGTAATGTAAGGGATTACTATTGCAAAAACAGTAATTAGATTACCGTTACTTTCACGTAGGAACGCTGCGTTACTCCCTTACTAAAACCGTGATTTTTTGCGAGAATGTCTCATGACAGTGACGTAAGCGAGTGCGACGTTCGTGACAACAGCTGTGTGCAGATCATAATATATCAAGTGCGGGACAGAGTGTAGCATGCAGCGTTCAAAGTGTGGAAGTACTGACCTTATTTTGAGTTTGATTCCATCAAAAGTGACAAAAACATTAGTGTCCGTTGTGCGTGGGAAGAAAACTTCTTTTTACAGCGAAAAAAACCCCTAAACTTCCAAGCAAGCAGCGAGTGTACTATGACGTAATGTGAAACTCACAGAGAAACTCGCGGATTCTTCCACTGACCGCTGCAGCACACCTGCACCAGGGTAAACCTCCGCCTAACCCACTCCTGCTTTACAGGTGAAAATAGAGCAACAGGACCGCTAGTCTTTGATTTTATTTATTTTCTGCTGTGTTTTACTTTCATCTATTTGAAAGAGTGAGTGTAAACACAAAAAAATATTTTATTTTAAATGCTGGAATGTGCAGAAAATAGGTTTAATTGTTAAACAAATTTCTTCCAGTCAGAGAATGTTGCATATAATTAAGTTTTTGCTTGATGCATAATGTTAAAAGATTTAAAGTTTAAAGTTTTAAAAAGAGACGTTTCCATTTGATTACATTTTGTATGATGGATTATGCAGAAAAAGTAGAATTGGGCTGAAAGATCTATCGCTTTGTGGAGGTAAGCATCAACGACACAGAGCTCTCAGTTCTCACTCCTTCTTTATTCGTCTCTCTATATTAACTGCACATATCGCGCCACAAAACCGAGGAACACACTTCCTCAACACTGGGTGTGAGTGGAGCCCTCTAGTGGTCCACCACACATGCCCCCCCCGAACACCCAGCAGAACTAGTCCAGGACCCGGGGCTTAAGCAAACGGCCGGAACGGCTGAACCGGGGGGGTGGGGAACTGACAGAGGGCAACCCAGCCCGGAAGCGAGGTTGGCACTGGCGGTCAGAAAAAGCTGCAGAAGACTCGGACTCCGTTGATTGTGGGTCGCTCCTGGGGGAAAAAACAGAATCCATCAGCCCGGTGGCAGGTGGGCGGCCGCGGCGAGGGGCCTGGGCCGGGACCACCTGATCCTCATGCATAACATGTGCAGGCTTAAGTCTGTCAACAGAGACAACCTCCTGCCGACCGCCAAAGTCCAAAATGAAATGTTTGTTGCCTGGTTTAAGAACCCTGTATGGCCCGTCATATGGGGGACTGAGCGGAGTCCTATGGGCATCGTGCCTGACGAAAAACGAAAGCGAGCAGAGTCCAACGAACTCGGAACAAAAGTGTCAGGCAGGCAGTGGGCACAGGACCAGGAACAGGAAATGAGTCTCGTGGGGGCGAAAAGGCAACAAAGAGGTATCATAACATGGGGAGGGCTCTCAGGTAAGAATTCCCGGGGACCCGGAGGGGCTGGCCGAGACCAGTTCAGCCGGGAAACCCCGAGGTCTTCTTTAGCCGCGCTACGCAATCCCAGCAAAACCCACGGAAGACGGTCGACCCAGTCGCCACCTGTTAAGGAAGCCCGGAGCGCAGCCTTAAGAGACCGGTGAAACCGTTCACACATCCCGTTAGCTTGCGGGTGGTATGCTGTGGTGCGGTGGACCTTGACCCCCAGGCCGTCAGCCATGGCAGACCAAAGCTCAGAAACAAACTGGGGGCCCCTGTTCGAAGTAATGTCAGCAGGGGGACCGAAACGTGAAACCCACGTCGACAAAAATGCTCTGGCCACCGTCGCCGCTGTCGTGGACGCCAGGGGTACCGCCTCCGGCCACCTGGTGGTGCAGTCCACCACAGTCAAAAGGTGCGTGAAACCCTGTGACTGCGGCAAGGGACCAACCAGGTCCACATGAACGTGATCGAAACGCCTACCGGGGATACGGAAAGGTTCGAGGGGTGCCTGTGTGTGCCAGTGGATTTTCGAGCGTTGGCATGGGATATAAACCGCCGCCCATTCTTTCACCGTCTTGCGAAGGCCCGGCCAAACGAACCTGGCGCTGACCAGCTTGACCGAGGCCCGGACGCGGGATGATGAGAGGGCATGCACCGAGTCAAAAACACGACGACGCCACGAAGGGGAACCACCGGGCGGGGCGGCGGTGGAAACGTCGCAAAGAAGGTGCGGACCGCCGTCCCACACCGGGGTGTCCTCCAGCACGAGGCCCGTTTTTGCTGACTGAAGGGCCAGGATGTCCGGGTCAGCACGTTGCTCGGCGGCCATGGCAGCGTAGTCGATGCCGACATACACCGGAGAAACCAACACACGTGACAGACAGTCAGCGACGTGATTGGACTTACCAGCCACGTGCTGAATGTCTGTGGTAAACTCTGAAATGGCCGCCAACTGGCGCTGCTGGCGTGTGCTCCATGGGTCAGAGACCTTGGACATCGCAAATGTCAAAGGTTTGTGGTCAACGTACGCAGTAAAGTTGCAACCCTCGAGGAAAAAACGAAAATGTCGTGTGGCGAGGTGCAGGGCCAGCAACTCCCTGTCAAAAACACTGTACTTGCGTTCGGCATCCCGGAGCGTACGACTGAAAAAGGCAAGCGGTTGCCAGAGACCTGAAACCCGCTGTTCCAACACCCCACCCACTGCCACGTCGGACGCGTCGGTGGTCAACGCGATCTCCGCCGATGGAAGCGGGTGTGCCAGCAGGGCGGCGTCAGCCAGCGCAGACTTGGCTGCGGAAAACGCATGGACGCGTTCCGGCAGCCAGTCAACCGGATCTTTGGCTGTTTTACCTTCTAAGGCAGCATAGAGTGGCTGTAGCAGGTGGGCAGCTCTGGGAGAAAGCGGTTGTAAAATTTATCATCCCCAAGAACTCCTGCAACGCTTTAACCGACATGGGCGCGGAAAAGCTGAAACGGCCTGGACTCTGTCGAACAACGGAACCACACCTTCAGCGGAAATGCGGTGCCCGAGGAAATCCAGAACAGGCAACCCAAACTGGCACTTGGAAGGGTTGATGATCAGGCCGTGCACTGCCAAACGCTGGAAAACCTGGCGCAGATGGGACTCGTGCTGGCTCGCTGAGCAGCTGGCCACCAATATATCGTCCAGATAAACAAAAACGAACGGCAGCCCACGCAAAACCGAGTCCATCAGCCGCTGAAAGGTCTGGGCGGCACCTTTCAGGCCGAACGTCATGCGCAAAAACTCGAACAAGCCGAAGGGGGTAATGACAGCGGTCTTAGGAACGTCTTCGGCGCGCACGGGAACTTGGTGATACCCCCGCACCAAGTCAATTTTAGAAAAAATCGACGTTCCGGCAGGATTGGCAGAAAAATCCTGAATGTGGGGGATGGGGTAACGGTCATTCTCCGTGGCATTATTTAAACGGCGGAAATCTCCGCATGGCCGCCACCGACCGTCTGATTTGGGCACCATGTGAAGCGGAGAGGCCCATGCACTGTTCGAACGCTGTACAATGCCAAGGCGCTCCATGGCTGCAAACTCTTCCCGAGCGACGGACAGTTTCGCGGGGTCGAGGCGGCGCGCGCGCGCGCGAACACCGGGGACCCGACTGTGGGAATATAATGCTCAACCCCATGCTTCGTTACCATGCCAGAGAAATCAGGGACAGACAGCGATGGAAACTCTGAAAGCAAACGCTGAAAAGCATCCCCAGAGGTCACTACATTAGCCCGAATCAGGGGTTCGGCGGCCCGAGTAAAACAGGGTAGCGAAGAAAACGAGAGAGCATCAATTAAACATCTGTTAGCAACATCAACAAGCAGTCCATGAGCGCACAGAAAATCAGCACCTAAAATAGGTACAGAGCTAGCGGCAACAACAAAGTTCCACTGGAAATCCCGGCCATGAAAACAAACAGTCACCAACCTTTCCCCAAACGTTTTGATGGGAGAGCCATTAGCTGCCAGGAGCTGCGGCCCACAGTTCGTTGCTAGTCCGTCGGCAGCGGTAGGGGGAAGGAGGCTCTTCTGGGAGCCGGAGTCCACGAGAAAACGTCTCCCGGAGCGCGAGTCCTCTATGAAGAGCAGCCTTTCTGTATTGCCAGCGGTCGCGGCTGCTACGGCGCGCGGGCGGGTCCGTTTCCCTGGGCCGTGAAAGCGCAAGGCGGCAGGCAGCGACGCGCTCTGTCGCCAAAACGCTGATGGTAGAAACAGATGTTCTTTCCGCGGTGCCTGCGTGTAGCAATCCCTGCCGTCAGCAAGGGGGCGGATGCTCCGGGGGAGGCAGGTGGAGGCGTGGAAGGCGCCGCCGGCGAGTCCGTAGCCAGGGCGTGAACGTTGAAAGTGCGGCTAGCCAGGAGAATGCGATCCGTTTCTTCAGCCAGGGAGCGATAATCCTTCGCGGGCAGAAGCGGGGAGTTTGCGAGGACAGCTCTCACGGCGGCCGGTAGCTGGCGGAGGAAGAGGTGGGCGAAGAGGAATCCCCCGTCATCCGGCCCGAGCAACGATAGCATGTTCTCCATGAGCTCGAGCGCGGTACCGCCACCCAGGCCTGACAGGTTGAGGAGCTTGTCGGCTCGTTCAGCGTCGGAGAGGGCATAGCGCCGAAGAAGCAGCTCTTTAAGGGCGGGGTATTTCCCTTGGGCGGGTGGGTCCCGGAGGAGTGTCATCGCGCGACGGGTGGCCAGCGGGTCGAGCGAGGCCCCGCGAAGGGCGAACTGAGCCTCCACGTGTATGAACCATGACGGGGGGTCATGGAGCCAAAAGTCCGGCAGTTTCAGCGCCACAGCGAACGTAGCTGCAACAGGAGGCGGAGGACCGGCGGCCGCTGATGCCTCCATAGCGGAGTCTGCGTCATCTGCGGCCCGTTGCATGCTCGAGTCAGGGGTCACCAATGTGGAGGTAAGCATCAACGACACAGAGCTCTCAGTTCTCACTCCTTCTTTATTTATTTATATAGTAAATTGTGCAATAATCTTTCTGGCATCGTTGTATTTTTACTCAGTTGTATATAGCATTTGTATTCTATTTTTATCTTATTGTATATTTTATTCTATTTTATTCTACTGTATATAGTATTTTATTTTATTCTATTCTGTACAGTTGTGTACTGTATTTATTCTTATTTTATCTTATTCTAATTTTTCCTTCATAACTTTTGCACTGTCCACTTCCTGCTGTGACAAAACAAATTTCCCACGTGTGGGACTAATAAAGGTTATCTCATCTCATCTCTCATCTTATTCGTCTCTCTATATTAACTGCACATATCGCGCCACAAAACCGAGGAACACACTTCCTCAACACTGGGTGTGAGTGGAGCCCTCTAGTGGTCCACCACAGCTTTATCACCTATTCAGGTTGTAAATCGTGTTTTTAAAAAGTAACTAAGTAACTAAGTAACTAAGTAATTAATTACTTTTGAAAATAAGTAATCAGTAAAGTAACGGGATTACTTTTTCGGGGAAGTAATCAGTAATTAGTAACTGATTACTTTTTTCAAGTAACTTGACCAACACTGTTCATTTAGTGGGCTGGTTTGAGTGTAGGTCTGTGTCAGTGTGTGTGTGTGTGTGTGTGTGTTCCGTGTTCAGCCGAGAGAAAGTGTGTTGAATGAGGGGAGAGAGAGTCACGATGAACAGTCCTATTATCTAAAGGAGAGTTTTGTCAGGGGGTGCCAGGGGGGCCGCATGAGATGAAGATGGTAGTTGTTTTGGTTAGTGCGAACAAACTGCATCCAATTTTACAGTAGTCTATGTCCGTCACTGGTCACCAGGTCTCTCAATTCCCGTTGTTCTTCTTCAAGATGTTATCCATATTGCAAAGCCATGAGCTTCTCCAAGATCCTATCCATATTGTGTTCAATAAACACAGTCTGAGTGCTCACAGCCCTGCCCATCGTCTATCATGTGGGCCAGCCTTGTGGGATTTTGAACAGCTGTAGCTGCTTTTGTTCTTCGATAAGTCAGGTCCAATCAAGCTCCAATCAGCCAGAACTCTGTTATCATGATTCCAAATTGGTAGATGTCGTTCAATGTCCTCCATTCAGAGTGTCGCCAGACAAACGACGCAACCGACCATCAAGTATCTGGCAGCAAACTTCTCTACAGGACAATTAGGCTCTCCCAAGCCCAGGAGGGTGTCAAGACCAGTTGATCAAATCCATAATTCTTCTTTATGTTTTTAGAGAACAAGTCTGGGAGACTCTCTTAGGGTTAGAGAATTAGAGAAGGGTTAGAACCACAGTTTTTTGAATGTGGACTAGCAGTTTAGCTGCTGGTGTAATGTTTAGGAATCAGCTTAATAAAACCAGGGGAAGAGATTGGAAACACTGGAAATGGTGGACTGGAGCCGTCCTCCTGAATTACTTCATTTTATTCATTCTAGAAACTACTCTGCAGGAGGATTAGAGTAAAACCTTTTCATGCTCTATGCAGGCAATGCAGATGCACAGGGACCTTTTAGCCTCCAGACAAAGTAACAAATCCTCTTCACACATTTGTTCAGCATCTCCAACAGCTCAAAAAGTTGCTTTAACTTTCTGTCCTGTTACCTTCTGCTCTGATCTGCTTCTCTTCTTCAGCTTTCAACTCTGAAAACTTGCTGCCGCTGTCTGTACAGCTCATCTTTTGTTTGTTGTCCTCTCAGTCTGTCAGGTGGAGGTGGATGAGGGGGTGGAGTCTTTGGAGCTGCCCTTCAAAACGACAGGAAACCTGCCTAAAGACGTTGTAGTGGTGTGGAGGGACAGTGAAGACAGGAAGGTCCATGTGTATGAGAACGGCTCTGACCAGCCTGAAGAACAGCACCACGATTACAAGGACCGAACAAAGATGGATGAAGACCTGCTGAGAACTGGAGACCTCAGTCTGACCCTGAAACAGCCCATAGAGAGAGACAGTGGAGTGTATAAGTGTATAGTCAACAGCAGCAGTATCATCCAATACAAAATAATCCCGCTGAAAGTCAAAGGTATCTGTCTGTCTCTGTCTTCATGTTCATATTTAAAGATTCTTTAGTTGTCATGTGCAGAGTTATACAAGTACAACACACAGAGAAATGTGTCCTGAGAAGCTGCTCAACTGTGCAACAAAACAAGAAAGAGAACATTATATACAGTGAGTGAATTATATATATTATATAAATAAAATAGCACACGGCAGCACGGTGGCATGGTGGTTAGCACTGTTGCCTCACAGCAAGAAGGTCCTGAGTTCAATTCCACCATCAGGCCGGGGTCTTTCTGTGTGGAGTTTGCATGTTCTCCCCGTGTTTGCGTGGGTTCCCTCCGGGTACTCCGGCTTCCTCCCACCGTCCAAAGACATGCAGTTTGAGGGGATAGGTTAATTGGATAATCCAAATTGTCACTAGGTGTGAATGTGAGCGTGAATGGTTGTCTGTCCCTGTGTGTTGGCCCTGCGACAGACTGGCGACCTGTCCAGGGTGTACCCCGCCTCTTGCCCTGTGACAGCTGGGATAGGCTCCAGCGACCCTGGAAAGGATAAGCGGAAGCGAATGGATGGATGGATATAAATAAAATAAAACAATCTGTAAATTTACGTTTGAATCTCAGAATGTACATTGCATGAGTGTTAAAGTGTCCTGTGCCGTAGTGAAGCCAGAAGGATTGATTGTTAATTAGATTGTTAATTTATTTCAAACATGTAAACAATATACAGGTACATCTAGAAAAGAAAATAAGAGAGAAAGAAAAATACTAGATCAGACAGAATGTGGTAAGAATGAGTCCTGTCTCAGTCACGTATGGTGGGGGGGCGTGTCCTGATTTACCACACAGATGGCCTAAGGATAGAAGCTGCTCTTGAGTTTCTCTGTTTTTGCGCACACAGTGCAGAACCTTCTGCCTGATTGCAGCAATTGGAAAAGTTTTTTGCTGGGATGTGACAGGTCCTTCAATAGCTGGGCTGCTCTAGTCCAGCACCTACTGGTGTAGATGTCCTGTTGGGAGGGGAGAGCAGCCTTGCAGCAGCGTTCTGCTGTACAGATCACTCTCCGAGGAGCTTGTTGGTCCTTAACATAGCTGTTCCCATACAAGGATGCGATGTTCTGTGTGAGGATGCTCTCCACAGCGCCTATATAGTAGGGGTGGGTTTTTATAATTGATTTATCGATTAAAATCGATTCTGGCTTGGATAACGTAAAATCGATTCATTAAAATCCTGAATTGATTTTTTAATATAAATTTATTTTGTTCGAAATGCCAGAATCTCTGGTGAAATCTCACAAAATTTCAACAACCACCAAACAGCTAAGACAGTAAATGAGAGCAGGAACAAAGACGTAAACACACAGCGCGGATCAGAATCAGTGAGATGTCGCCTTTCTCACGGTCGGGGCTGAAAGCCGACAGCTCGCTGATTCTGATCCGTCGGCGGGTCCGCGCTTTGTGTTCACGCCCTTTCTGCGCTGATTCTAAAGCTGTTAGTTTTATCTCTCTCCAAACAATATTGACCGAACCAGCAGCAAAAGAAGATCCAAACTATGCTTCACATAAACAACAACAACTCTGACTTTTACTCTTTTGCTTCCACCACGACGCACAGCTCTCTCTCTCTCTCTACTCCAACAACAGTTTCCCGTCTAAAAATCTGTTTTCGGCATTATTCGCTTGCTTGTTACGCTCAAGTCTACCGTTGTTTACAGCGCTGTCTGCCGCTGTTTTTTTTCCTTTTACATTCTTCCGAAAAGAAAACCTCATTTCTTCTGTTCAATACTGAACAAATTTAAACTTTTTAAAATTATGCAAAATGCAAAATGCTTAGCCGTGTCTCTAATAAAACCGCTGGAACGTCAGAGGTAAAGTTCATATGTTGATTAATGGTTTTCTTTTGTTTTTCGTACTGCAGAATATTTTTATAAAATCCCAGGCCAGGAAAACCACCTTCATGTTTTTCTGTTTTATCTTCAGCTACTTTGACACAAAGGCATCTGCTGTGACGCTCACACCTTTGATAAAGTCTTGCGTGTGCCAGCTTCCTTTTTATTGATACAAATCGAATCGTGGATAGAATAGATTCGGGACCTTGTGAATCAGAATTGAATCGATTCTAGAAATCAGTCACGATACCCAGCCCTACTATATCCGGTTGTTCAGTGATGACGCGACGAATCCTACTTCCGGGCCTAAAGTAGTCTGCGTTTAATATGGGTTTTGTGTTGTTAACATGTTTAATGCTTTGTATTTTCTTCTATTTAATCTCAAAAAGCTCCTAAAAAGAGTCAGTGATCACCGTTGACCTCCCTCGGCTTTTATTACCGCTAATCATTTATTTAAGCTCAGTTTTTAAAACCTTATGATGTAACTACAGCACGGCCCATGCAGCAGTATATGAATGACTACCTCGTATTGTGGATGGATTATCTCAGTTGTTCTCCTGGCTGAAGTTTGGTCCTTTTACAGCATCCTGCCATGTGATTACATTTGTTCCTGACCACCGAGAACCCTCACGTTAACTTTTATCGAGTGGAAAAAAAGTTAGCTTGTTTATATTATGCTAACGTAGCTGTGTCGCTAGCGGTCACGTAGCACATCATTATATACCAGCTAGCCAAACTTCAGTAACCCGACAAACGTCACTGCTGTTTAGTTTTCTGTCTTCATTTATGTTGGAAGTGATAGCAGAGCTGTACGTTTGAATTTGTTTCTAAACCCCCGCAGTCAGGACATGCTATATTGTATTTAGATGGAAGCTAGCGAGCTAACTTCCTGCTAACTTCTAACTTCGTTAAATGTCATAAATTCTGTTTTCATGGATGCCTGGATGTTAAACTCAATTGTTACACCTGGTAGAGCAGAACGCTGATCATTTTATTAAAGATGAAAGACTTTAGACAGTGTTTTAACTCTCAGTAATGCCACAGTGATCATTTGATATATGGACCTGCAGCAGAGTTTAGGCCCAGACACGGCTAGTGACGTCAGACTGAACAACCGGATAGAAAGGCCCAAGGATCACTGGAGAGACCCCAAACTTCCTCAGTTGTCAAAGATGATATTTGTGTTTGTGTGTGTGTGTGTGTGTGTGTGTGTGTGTCTCTGACTGTCTTGTGTTTCCTCTGCAGGGAGAGTTCAGGTCCAGGATCAAACAGGGGACATCAGGAACAGAAGCAGCTCCATTGATCCGACTCCTCTGATGGCTGATCAATCAGTTTGATCTGTGTTTTCTTTGATTATTGATCAGTGATGTCAGAGTGGAGTCAGTGTGATGTTGTTGTTGTGTGTTTGAGACTTTTAGTGTCCATGAAGGTCTCTGCTGCCGTAGATCCTCTGAACTGTGACAGAGGTCTCACTCTGGAGGAAACTCTCAGCACTTTCCAGCAGCTCCTCCATCATGGAGGACGTTCCCTCACTGCAACAGGTGGAGGAGAGAGGAGAGGAAGCACAGGTGGATCCTCTGAGGAAGAGGAGCGTTCCTGCAAACCACATGATCACATGACCAGAATGGTATAGCTACAAAGTCAGATTAATGGGTTTGCAGGTGTCCTTAAAGTCAGATTCCTCACATCATGTTCACCAGGGAGGACAAAGGATAACTGTTTGCTGAGCTGAGCACTATATGCAGTCCGCCTTTGTTTTCGCGTCTTCGTTCACTTTGAAATAGTTCCACACGGCTCACTTGTTTCACCTTCTCCCAGCTCCGAGCTGCAGCCGGGGCCTGGGGGCGGGCACTCGGCGCATGTGATTAACCCCTTACATGTCGCTCAAACATAGACAGGTCTCAGACCGTGGTATCGGTCCCCAGTGTCGGGGGACTTTTAACGAGTACTTTAGAAAATGTGGTATCGAGGCTGATACCAGATACCGGTATCGATATCGATGCATCCCTAGTGGTGAAGTCAACAAAAAACACATTTCCTGTTTGTATACATTTTTTACAAATAAGATATTATGGGAGAAGGAGGGAGGAGTGTGCATAACACAGGATGAATGGACTCAAATATGGAAAGAACAATGGAAATGCACTACCTCACAAAGATGGAGGGAATTTGGATGGAAAATTTTGATTAGGTTCTTTATCACCTCTTACCAAAAGATTTATTATGATGGGAATCCCCCGTATGCTGGAGAAAATATAGACACAGATGACCTCAAGATGAGCTTAACATTAATTACTTTTATAAATATAATATTTGGGTTAAATGAATGAAAACTTTGTTTTTCTAATAATTCTTGTGACTCCTTCTGCTTTTTCAACTTGGTTCATCACACAGCCCTAAATATTTGTTTAATGTCCTGGTCAAATATTACTCCAAGGTGTTACTGGAGGCCAAGGTAATGCCATCCAGAGCAAGTATCTGGTTAGATACCATATTTCTAGGTATTTTAGGGCCAAGTATAATCAGCAGCATACAGTTAGTTGTCACCCAGGTCTTTATATCAAGCTCTGCTGTGTTCAAGCTATTAATTACTGCGTGCAGGAGAGCCAAAACACACATCAAACATTAAAGTTCAGTTATGCCAGCTTTAACCTTGGGATGCCTCAGCTTCTCTTTTATATCCCCCACACTCAACTCTCTGCATCAGGAAGCTCCTGCCACTGGTCACCCTGGGAGTTTCGTCCTTCTACACCCTAACAGTTAGCAGATAACGTAGTGAAGCATCGCCAAGCAGTTTTCACAAGGTCATGCTGACACAAAATTTGACTCTGACTTTAAACACTGGTCACTTCAAGTGTTGCTCTGATATACAGGAAATGACATCACGGCTCAAACTCTTTGTCAGTAAATCATTTCTTTATTTAACATATAAAATTTTGGTTTAATTGTTGCAGGATTTCATTACACAAACAAGCTGAAAAAAAAACCTGCAGAACACATGGATCAATGCATTCTTTAAAAATATAACAGGAAACAGATTTCTTAATCAAACTGCTGGAACAAAGCGAACCACTCAACACAAACACTACAGTAGAACAGTTTAGAAAGCTTAAAATGTAACAAGAGGCACATTTTCATTCATAGGTGCCTCATCAGATCTTTACAGAAGACTCCACCTGAACTCTGTGGAGCCTGATCTCAAGGGTTTAAGTCTGACCCTGAAACCAGAAGAGGATCTTTCTGTCTCTGCAGATTCACTGTGATCCAGAGATGGCAATGATTTCAGTCCTGCATCACGCTGATGTTTGCACAGAGAAGATAATTTAGTAAATGTTTTTGAACATTGGTAACAGTAAACTTCATAATCATTATGCAAATTTTTACTCTGTGAATGGTACTCATGGCCATTGACCCGTGGTTGTTGATCAATGCTCATAAGAATTTGCATATTAATGATGAAGAAATTGACCTCACAGCCCATTGTTCATTCATTGGGCTGGTTTCAGTCGTTATGCAAATGTACTGTTTACAAGATTAACGTAAAAGCAGGAATCAAGACGTAACAGTTTATTTGTAACATGGAATCGTTTCTGAGTGGAGTATGAACTGAGATTACTCAAACTCTTTCACAGATGAAGTTCTCTTTCATGTGTCTGCATTCATGCTTAGTATGATCACATGATTGTGAAAAGGTTTTGTCACAGTGTCTGCACTTGTATGGTTTCTCTCATGTGTGGACTCGTTTATGCTTTTCAAGCTGACATGCACTGATGAAGGATGACCCACACTGTTCGCAGACATGCTTTTTAACGCCACTGTGAAGGAGTTCATATTGTGTGAAGTCCTTTGAAGTGGTGAAGCCTCTCCCGCATTCTTTACAGTAGTTCATTTTGTCTCCAGTGTGTCTACGTTGATGTATTTTCAGAGTCCTTCAATGACTTAAAGTTTTTCCACAAAGGTCACAACAAAAGTCTTTCCCACAGCGATGACAGGGTTGAGAACTTGATCCATCTGTGTCGCTCTGCTTCTAAACAAAAACACAAAGACAGTGTAAGTCAGTCCTTCAACATTTTTATCCTGAACGTCACCTGAAATAAAGAGCATCTCTGCCAAAGTCCAATTACATTTTACTGTTTACATTATCACACTCAGCTCAATTTAATGTGCTATAAAAACGATAAGAGTAAAAACATTAAAGTAATACTAGTTTAATGCTACAATAACAATAACACAATTCTCAAACACTATCCCTAAAAACCTGTGATTAGAGTCTGAATAATCATTCAGAGCTGCCTTTCCATGCAGTAGAATTGCTAACATGCTAACACACTTTGATGAGCAGAGTTGTTTCAAACAGTCGGGCTGACAAGATAAAAATATAAATACATACCTCACAGTAACTGCACTTGTAGAGTCTTTCTGGTGTGGATCTGTTGGTGTGCTTTCAGGTAATGTGGAGATTTAAAAGTCTTCTCACACAGGTCACATTTATAAGGTCGTTCCTCAGTGTGGGTAAACATGTGACGTCGTAACTCTGTGTTTGTAGTAAACTGTTTACCACACTGATCACAGCTGTACACATCATGTCTGGTGTGAATGCGTAGGTGAATGCTTCGGCTCCCTATCAGGCTGAAAGTTTTTCCACAAATGTCACAGCTGTACGCCTTAATGCCAGAGTGGGTAACTAGATGACTCTGTAAGCTCTTACTGTGAGTAAAAGCTCTGCCACACTGATCACAGGTGTACGCTTTAACTCCACTGTGGATGAGTTTGTGTGTTTTTAAGCTTCCAGACGTGGTAAAAGACTTTCCACAGTCTCCACAGCTGAACGGTCTCTCTCCACTGTGGATTAGTTGGTGTGTTTTTAAGCTTCCAGACTGCGTAAAAGACTTTCCACAGTCTCCACAGCTGAACGGTCTCTCTCCACTGTGGATGAGTTGATGTGATTTTAAGTTTCCAGACTGGGTAAAAGACTTTCCACACTCGTCACAGCTGAACGGTCTCTCTCCACTGTGGATGAGTTGGTGTGTTTTTAAGCTTCCAGAGTGGGTAAAAGACTTTCCACACTCGTCACAGCTGAACGGTCTCTCTCCACTGTGGATGAGTTTGTGTGTTTTTAAGCTTCCAGACGTGGTAAAAGACTTTCCACAGTCTCCACAGCTGAACGGTCTCTCTCCACTGTGGATGAGTTTGTGTGTTTTTAAGCTTCCAGACGTGGTAAAAGACTTTCCACAGTCTCCACAGCTGAACGGTCTCTCTCCGGTGTGGATGAGTTTGTGTGTTTTTAAGTTTCCAGACCTGGTAAAGGACTTTCCACAGTCTCCACAGCTTAACGGTCTCTCTCCGGTGTCGATGACCTGATGCATTTTTAGGGAAGCTTTCACAGTAAAATCTTTCCCAAACTCGTCACGGTTGTATTTTTTTCTTCCACTTCTTTCTTCAACAAAATTGTCGGCCTCCTGAGAGCGCTGACTTCTCGATCCACGTTGGTCCTGCAGTGACAGAGACAAAAACAGAGGCAGTGATTTGTGGGAAATACATTATTCTAACCGGGCTTTTGTTAGTGGTATTTTGTGAGCTTTTATTAAATAAGTATTTATACTTATTTTCTCCGCCCCTTTCGTGAGTGTGGACGCTTCCTCTCTTTGCTCTTCAAAGGCTTTGCTTCTTTTATTGATTTTTATGCTGATTTTTTCCCTTTTTTCTAAATGAGCTTACCTGCGAGAGCTTCTGGACACTTATAGATCATTAGGACTAAAGTGTTCTTAACAGAACAGCAACATTTTTAGTTACCTTATCCTCAGCGCTCCGTGTGTCCTTGGCCTAGACACAGCTGAAGCCTGATTACAGTGTCTGGACACCGAACAGCCTCAATAGCCTGGAAAGGTGCTAACCGCTAGGCTAACTAGCAACAAGATGCCTTCCCTCTCCACAGATGACTACCACAGCCTCCTGCAGAAGATTGCAGTACTGGAGACAAAAATTCATCGCTTAGAAGTAAATGTGGAGGTAAATGGACTGTGTGGAAATGAAACAACCTCGCCGTTGATTCAAAGCAATGGCGATGAGCAAGCTAGTACACAGTTAAGGAGCACAGATAACATGACCAAGAAAGTAGACTCTGTGCATTATAATAAATCCTCAAGCAATAATCCCCCCTTGGACTGTCTTGGTGCAAAACCAAGACATAAATCATGTCTCCTGGAAGGGGGAGGACGTATCACATGCAGAGCACAGCGAGCTGAAATCTCTGAAACCGACTGGCCTTCACTTCCTACGAGACAGAGAAGCTCTTCTACCCCTGTATACGGGAGGAAACAGGACTGGACAACCGTGAATAGGAAGGTTAACAACAAACCTCCAAAACAACTGAATGTGAAACTGCAGAACAGATTTGCTCCACTATCAAAGGACCCTGGATCTTGTTGGGAAGGAAGTATTATTTTTTGTTATTTTTATTATTTCCATCTATTATTTTATTTTTATTAATTCTATTTTTATTATTTTGTCATTACTGTTGCATCATAATCATATAGCAAGCCTTTGCATTGACACATTTATTGAAGTATTGATACTGCATTCATAGGTTTAAATATACAGTATTAGCCTTTAGTACAGGTCTAGTAAGAATCACTTTAAATTGCTGAGCTGCAGGGACAGGAAATATACTCTGTGCCAAAAGGAGACAGGAAACACTTCTGCAAGGCTTGCAGAAGTAAAACTGAAAGCAGAGTCTGAGTGCAAGTTGTTTTGTCATTTTGTTATGCATTTATATCTCTGATTAAGCTTTGATTAAGTTTTAAGTAGTGGTATTAGATTGAAACATTTGTTTTATACATTTTACATAGAAGTTAAGATCATCACAACACAGGATGGCCTCAGCCTGGTTGCCTAGGCCGAGGTCAACTAAGGTGCAGAGAGCATATGCACACTCTGTGCACGCACAGGCAGACATACACACACATACACACACACATACGGTTTGGGTGTAGGTGAAAGTTGAGCATGCTTCCTGTGACTGATGAAGAAACAGAGGAGCTGAGCTGGCTTACGGGAAACCACCGGGGAGAAGATGGAAGCCGGTGTCCTTTTACTTTTGTCACAAGTTGTCAAATAGAACATTTGTGGTTTTGAAACTGATGTATGTGATGACGCAATGAGGGGGCGTCACTAAATATACTCTGATGCATATAAAACTGTATTTTGAAGTCTGGGCGAAGAGATTTTGATGCTGTTTGTATACAGTGTCCATCTCCCACGCCATGCGTGTGCTTCATTAAAAATCATTCGTTGACTCCAACTGACTGGGTCAGTGTGTTATTCGATCTCCCACATCTCTCTCGTCCTCAAAATGAACCTTAACAATCTATATCGGACAACCATCCACCTAAAAGTAGCGAAGTAAAGTCTGAAAATCTGTTGAAAAGTAAAGGCCACAGGAAAGCTAAAGGCTAGGCCTGAAACTCTGATTGTGGGTGACTCTGCCGTAAAGGATGTACAAAGGATGTGCGGTAAGAACACTAAAGTCCTCTGCTTTCCTAAGGATATGGTCAACAACCTGAAGGAGAGAATTCTTCAGATTGCAGATGAATATCCAACTGTGACAAACATTGTTCTGCATACAGGGTCAAACGATGTGTCCAAACAACAGTCGGAGGCTCTGAAACGGGACTTTACTGGATTATTACATACTGTAAACTCTCTGAATGCAGCTGTATTCATCAGTGGACCTGTACCGCCCGTCAGAGGAGGAGACGAGAGATTCAGCAGGTTGTTTGCACTGAATAAATGGCTCATATCAGCATGTACTGACCACTCAGTGCATTTTATCAACAACTTTAATATTTTTTGGGAACGCAGGCATCTGTTTAAAGCAAACGGATTTAATTTTAACAAGTCAGGGGTGAAACTGTTCACCTCCAACTTGTTTTATTCCATACGTCATCCATCTGTGCTTGGTGCCAAGGCTGAGATAAACGAGGAGTTATCTCATAAAGAGGAACAAACAGTACTCCAAGAACAGACAAAGCCCAGCAGAAACCTTGAGGAGGAGCTCCATCTGCCTCCACCCGGGAAGAGCCTCAGAAAGGAGAGATGTCTGAGGCAAGAAGAGGGGTCCCTATTTGCCTCCAACTCTCTCAACAACACCAACGACCAGGACCAGGGACCACGACCTTCCCCAGTCCCCGGAACCCCTGACAGGCCATCACCCTCCTCCCCCTCCCTTTCTCCCTCATCCCCACACCTGAAATTCACTGAGGAGATGATGGAGCGGGTCAATGCTGGGCTCAGATCTACCCCGGCCCAATCCCTTTTGTCCCCCATAAACCCCCACCAGAGAAGCCAAGGTTCGCCATCGAGCCCCGCCCTCAACAGAGCAATCGAAGTTACATTTGCAGCCTCTCCCCCTTAGTTCCTCCTTACCACCTTCATGCTCTGTCTCTGCAGTCTGATGTGTGATGTGTGGAGGGTCCAGGCTGTGAGGATTATGGCAGTGGTGACTTTTCCCAGGAGAAGCTGGGACCCTGTTTATTAGAAGGTTTTAAAATTTCAGTACTTTTAGGTGACAGAAGGAGACATGTGGCCTGGTCAAAACACAGAGAGCTGCACTCTAAAAGATCTTTAAGTATAGTAAACATACCTTGTGTGCCACAGACTGCTCCCAAACACAAGGGGGCAAATAATACCTCTAAAACACTTAAGTTGGCTTTATTAAACGTTAGAGCTTTAGCTGGGAAAACATATTTAATTAATGATTTAATCACTGAGCACAACCTTGATTTTATGTTTTTAACTGAAACTTGGATGGACCAAAGTAACAGTGGAGCTGTTCTCATCGAGACGACCCCTCCTAACTACATCTTGATGCATTCTCAATCATCCAGGAAAGTAAATCTCCAAAAGTTGAATCTGTTCATCTGGACGTAGCGTTTTGTGGGAGAAACGTTTCGTCACTCATCCAAGTGACTTCTTCAGTCTCAGCTGACTACAGGTTTCCCCAAACCTTATAAACAGTACATTTGCATAATGACTGAAACCAGCCCACTGAAGGAACAATGGGCTGTGAGGTCAGTTCCTTAATCATAATTATGCAAATTCCATGACCATTGATTAGGGCTGCACGATTAATCGTTAGAAAATCACGATCTCGATTCATACTTATGTGCGATCTCATTTCCAAATGACAACGATTTTTTTTTAAAAAAGAAGAAAAAAAAAGACGACGACGATTGTACCGCATTTTGATCCGGGACGTAATGTGCATGAAAACAAGCGCTCACTCTTCCTGCTCAACAAATGACAAGGGCGGAGCCTTATACCACGTGATACAGAAGCTGTGCCGTGATGCTCAAATTGGCAGGAAAAAAACAACGGAGAACACGTCAGGGATGACGAGAAAGTGACAGGAGAAAATCCGTCCCGGTCAACCACCCAAACGGGAACCTTATACAGCGCTTCCCTATACCCGTCGAACTTCCGCAGGCACAAAGAAATTACGGAGGCTATTACTTATCACCTGACCAAAGATATACCAACACTGTGCAAAACGAGGGATTTAGGAAAATGATCAACACCCTAGATAAACGCTACACAGTGCCGTCCCGCAACTATTTTTCTATTGTTGCACTACCTGCTCGGAATTTCAAGCAGTACAACCACAAAATGTGAGGCATTTATTGTTTTATGTTTATTTATTGTTTTTATGTTCAGTTTCAACTGTTACGAAGTTGATGTGCAGTTAATAAGTGCAATAAATATTTATATTGGAAAAGAAAATCATGAGAGAATCGTGATCTCAATTCTAAGCAAAAAAATCGTGATTCTCATTTTATGCAAAATCGTGCAGCCATACCATTGATCAACAATCACTGACCAAAACCCACTGATCAAAGAACACTGATCAATGGCCATGAGTACCATTCACAGAGAGTTGGGGAATGGCTGCAATCACAGCATTGTAAGATGGCGAAAGATGTACCCTTAGGCCCCCTCCTCGATTCAGAGATGGTCTTTCCCTTTTCACGTAAATGGCCTCCTTGACTCCGCGCTCAAACCAGGAGCACAAACTGGGTGTCATCAGGACGCTACAACACAGAGCGAACACCGGCTACATAGGGGATGACAACGTTGTTGCGTCTGTCTTTCTTATCCTCCCTCGCTGGTGTCTGATCTTCTTTTCTGTGACTCTTTGCTGACTTTATGAACACCCAGTTAGGATAACCACATGTTTTGAGTGCTTCCTTTACGTGTGTGTGTTCCTTCTTTTTTCCCTCAGGCTTAGAGAAAACATGTTCTGCCCGGTGGTGTAGGGTCCTGATTACTCCAAGTTTGTGTTCCAGAGGGTGATGGGAGTCAAAGAGGAGGTACTGGTCCGTGTGTGTGGGCTTCCGGTAAACTTCAATGTTGAAGTTGCCGTTCTCTTCAATGTGCACGGCGCAGTCCAGGAAAGGCAGACAGACTGTCTGCCACCAGCGAGGGAGGATAAGAAAGACAGACGCAACAACATTGTCATCCCCTATGTAGCCGGTGTATCAGAGAAACTCAGGAGAGTTTTCTCCAAGCACGACATCCCAGTGTACTTCAGACCCAGCAACACACTCAGACACAAACTGGTTCACCCGAAAGACAAAACTCCAAAACACAGACTGAACAACGTGGTGTATGCTGTACAGTGCAGCGAGGAATGCCCAGACCTCTACATTGGAGAGACCAAACAGCCACTTCACAAGCGCATGGCACAACATAGAAGAGCCACCTCCACAGGACAAGACTCAGCAGTCCATCTGCATCTTAAGGATAAAGGTCACTCTTTCGAGGATGCCAATGTTCACATATTGGACAGAGAGGACAGATGGTTTGAAAGAGGAGTGAAAGAGGCCATCTATGTCCACTGTGAGCGACCATCTTTGAACAGAGGCGGTGGTTTACGACACCAACTGTCTGCCATCTATAATCCAGTTTTGAGATCCCTCCCCAGACGCCTTAACGCCCACTCACATCCTGGGCCATCTGACCTCAGGAAATCACATGATAGGGTGGGGCCAGGTTTCACAATGAGCTCACCCGAAACCCGGGCTGATTAGGTCCCATACCCGCTTTCACACCTTGGTTCATGTGATTAGAGGATCACCAGGGGGTCCTTTGTCCCTCTTTGGGGGGATACTCCCACTGGGTTTAAATCTGGGACTCTCGGCCATTTGACCTTAGAACTGAAGAAGCTTCTCGGATGAGAGGTGAAACGTCTTCAAGCAACTTAAAGAAGTCCAGACGCTTTTCTTTGCAAACTCCTTTGACAACATATCAATCTGTCAATCCTTTCCGTGTCCGGGCCGGGTGAGGTTTCCCGTGTTGAGTCAAATTAAGCCGCAGGCTCCACTCCTCTGGCTCACCCCGAGCCGCGTGCTGTCCACCCTTACAGTGATCACACGGTTGCTGTAACAGTAGCCTACAATCAACGGCTGCAGCCCTCCTGCTGCCAGCTGTACACATCAACACCAAAAACAACAACAGCACAAGCAGCGCACAGGTTTTAAGCTGGTGAGGCATCATTGTAGATGCAGTGAAGGTGAGTCCATCTCACCTGCAGCAGCACCACGAGCCGCCACAATAATAAGACCTTTTTTATTTAATTATAAATAAATTCTTTCTCCTAATTATGTCCTGGGTTTTAGCTAATTAATAATACCAAAGGAAACATCACAAAAAACACTTAAGGTCATGAAAATTAATTGCGATTTAGTAATTCACTGAGGCATCCACCTTATTTATTTAAAAGTATCGTATCGGTATTGGTATCGGCGATACTGGCCCGAATTTACTTGGTATCGGATCGATACCAAAATATGCAGTATTGCACACCACTACCATCAAGCGGTGCAACTTCGTAGCTGAGCAAAGTCGTACTGAAACATTTGACAGATTTTCGAGCACCGTGTACATAAAATTGTTTCGAGGTCAGTAAACACAACCAGAGTTACATAAGGTACATAAGGGGCACTGTCGAACAAAGGATTGATTTTAGGTGTGCAGTATTTTATGCCCGCTAGCATGCTCTACCAAAAATAGGCTTTGTTGTGTATCTGACAGAGACGAAAGTCAAACTAGTTCCACACCACTGAAGTTGCAGCATTTTACAAACCAGTTCTGGTTCATCCGTTTCATTTAACGACCACTTTCTCTTCTTCGCCGCCATGTGCTTATGTAAACATATGCACTGCGCATGCTGCTTTTACCCATATTCTATCCAATATTTCATTTTCCTATCATTGCCCAAAATTACACCGGTATTACCGTGAACGGTATGATATAGCCCAGCCCTACACGTGTCAATATTTATGTCTCCAGATTGTTTGTATAGTGAGCTGTTAAGAGATTTTGGGGTTTTTATTATGTTATGCTTAAAAGTACGTTTCATTATCTAAATGTGTTTGCTCTTTTCAGTATTCAGCTTAAACTCTGTGCACACTTTGTGCAGACTCCTAAATGGGAAGTTACACTCTGTACTCAGAGTCTGCACGCAGCAGCTATTTTATCTCTTCCTGTATCACTTCCTGTATGTGCTTTCAATAAAAGACTACTTCTTTATGCTGCAGGCGAGAGTCTCTCTGAGTCTCCCCGTGTACACGTAAAACCTGTCTCTGAGCGTTTTATTCCGACCTGGGTTGCAATTCAGGAAAACTCCTGACATGAGCCATTAAGACTGTACTCTTGGTACAGTTTTTATTTTTGCTGCTTTTGTCTTACACTGTCAAATAAACACAGATTTGCAGCGTTTGTATGTGTGTGCAAAAGCAAATGTGCCAGGCCTCAAAGACAATGGGTGGTTTGCACAACAAAAGCAGGATGTGAATCGAGCATATGACCTGTACAAATCTCAGCAGGGGTGATCAGTGGCGGTCCTAGCCTGTTTTGGCGCCCAGGCGAACACTCCCTCTGGCCTCCCCCCACACACACACATAAAACATATTAAGGATTATACATTAACATAAAACTGTTGTCGGAACCATACTGAATTTCGCCAGAGAAACACACACACACACACACACACACACACACACACACACATATGAAGAGAGAGAGAGAGAGTATGGATTGTATGCAAACGGCTACCAAACAGCCATCATAATTCATCATACAATGAGAACAGGACAAATCAACAATTGACAATGATTAATTACTATTAAAGTCTGTAACATAATGTCTTGTTTGGAATTTAGTCTGTTACTGTTACTATTTTTACCATTTCTTATTGGAGCAACTGTAACCCACATTATTTCCTTAGGGATTAATAAAGTATGATTCTGATTGTTTCAGGATGACCTGCCATTATCCAATCACACATCTGCTTATGTGTATCTTTTGCTCGTTTCTCCTCCTCTTCTTTTCTCTTTTTTCTAAACTAAGCACCTGATGGCTTTGAACTTTTCTTGTCCATCTTCCATTTTGCACTCCATCCTCCAACCCGAGGATCACCACAACATAACCTAACAGACCTACACCTTAGTTCACAGATTCACTTTGTCTAAGGTGTATTTTTGGGATTTCACACAACCCAGGATTCAAATCATGAATACATAATGGGCTTGGATTTACATTATTATGAATGAAATGTGCTCTATTTGGAAGCAGCCGGCCCCCTCTCCCCTTTCGACGCGTTGTGTGTGAGACTTTAAATCATCAAACTGTAAATTATAAATATTAAATTGTCATTGATCCCTTTACCCCGAGTCCTAAAGTGTATATTTATTTTCTTACTCTTCTTACAGTTATTATTTGTTTACTTGCACTGCTGTAACTGGAGCCCCGTCGTCTCGTCTCTCTATATACTGGACTGTATATAGCGGAGATGACAATAAAGTTTACTTTGACTTCAGCAGCGAGTAGGCGCACCGAGGGCTCTCGCGCTCACTTTTCGCGTATTGAATTTCGAAAAAACACCGGTGCAAATTATAAGTCTGTATCATGATGTCTGGTGTTTTCGTGTTTGTTGGTTTGTTTTTATTTTGTTTTATTTTGCGAGTTGATTATATGCTGCTCCAGCCAGCCAGAGAATCCCCCGCCGCCCCGCCCTCTCCTCCCTGTGCCGCAAGCAGCAGGTGCACCTCGCAAACGGAGGGCGCCCTTACTCCCAGCAAATGGGCGATAGAAAACCGATCGGTGCCTATGCCATTCCCAATATGCGCTGGCATGACGTCTGGGCAGCATGAGTACAAGCAATTTTTTTTTTTTTTTTTTGCCGATGCCCGTGATGCCGCCCCCCACCACGATGCCGCCCCGGGCAACCGCCCGTGTCGCCCGTATCTAAAACCGCTACTGGGGGTGATTAACACCTCGGGACTTGCACCAGAAAATAAAAAAGTCAGTAATTCTAGTAGGTGTTGGGTTCAAGGGATTTCTGCAAATGTGCGCAGGGTTAGTAAATCTAGTGTTGAAGTTAGATCGGTGCTTACCTTTAGATGAGCCCACAAACCGAGAGAAACTCCGTGATGAAGCTGGAACTCTTTCCAAACACAGGAAACAGGTCAGGGAGCAGAGACCCACGTGGTTCACGCTGATCTCAGCTACGATCCAGGAGACAAGGGTGTGCAGATCGATGCAGATATCGATCCAAACGTTGGTAGTGGTATATGATCGATACTTTAGTTTGTTTCTCTCCTGGAGGTTCACTATTTACTCGCTGTGGATGAAACAGCAGCTCTGTCTGTGTGAACACCTCTTCTTATGCGGCAGACGCACTTTGCTCCGCCCCTTCTTCCTGCCCTGCTGGGATTTGTTACTGTGCCGTCACGTGACTCAGATGCGCTCAGAAGACGCATTTGGACTGCAGAGAGAGAGAAAGAGGAGCAACATGTGGAGATATTTTATGACTGTAAATGAAAATGCTGGAGAACAGCTGGAAGGCTGTCAAGCCACAGGGGACCACAACAAGCTGTAGAGTTCAGCTTATTTTTCACACCTCAGTTAAATGCTTTGACTGAAGTCTCACTGCACACACTCAAACTTAGTGTTTGTGTACACCTTGGTCATTATAACCTGACACTGATCAGTGCTGCTCTGACGACCACACTCACATCCATGTAATCATTTAACTGGGATGATCTGGATTTACTGCACAATGCTGAATGTGTCCTTACAGTACAGGGAATAACTCTCTCTGTGTTCCTGTAGAGAAACTCTGGGTTTGTGTGCTGACGAGCATCACTCACAGTATGATACAAAGGCTCACTCATACCTTTCCACACATGTGACAAATTCAAAAAGATGCTGAAACCTTTAGAACATCATAAACTACACATTGTTGTACTCTTTTAGGATGGAACAGCTTTCAGATTTATTTACTCTTAAAGCATAAAAGATGTTTTTAAGAATTTTTCATTCAAGAGGAGAATGTTTAAATAAGTCATGTAAATGAGAATTTCAAAGTTGGTGGCTGCAGTATATACAAATTGGTGTATCTCAAAAATAAAACTATGAAGACACTCAAAATTAATTTGGAAACTGTTTTATGCAACTTTTTTACATTTACAATTTTCAGGGATGAACCTCTGAAATTACTTTAACTAGAAATTTGTGTAAAAATACCACTATTGCAATTTATTTAGTTACTGATGACTTAATGCATACATATGATTAAAATTTGGGATATAATGGTTGTATTGATGTATAGCAACTTAAAATACTCCCAGAAATGGCACTACAACATGTAAAAATATAAAGATAAGCTCAGGCGGACTGGGTTCTTTAGTAGGTCTAAAGGGTCAAACTGCGTCCTCACATCATGAATATGAAGGGTTGTAGTGGGAGAAGGTGGTGTGAAATCCTCATAGCTGTGGAGTGAGGAGGGGGCTCCTGTGGGTGAAGTCTTTGATGGTGGTGATGGCTCTGTGCTGGTGGGAGTGGGGAGGTGGGGGGATCAAATGTTTGATTAAACGGATGAAAAAGGCGTTTCTTCCATATAATTATCACTTTTTAAAATCTTTAGCAACTTCAAGTTTGTCAGTGTGCTGAGGTCACAGAAACGAGAAAAGAAGTTTGACACTTCAGAGCACATGTGTCAGACTCACACATCTGGCCCGGCAGACATTTATATCTGGCCCGCGAGATCATTTTATATAGATTTATTATTATTGTTATGCATGGCCCGGCAATATGAGGTAATAATAACACACAAACTACAGATCCCATAATGCAGCGCTGCAGCCTCCTTACTGAACGCTAGGCTAACTGGGAACATTCCCGCGTCAATCAAGTCCAACGTGTGTTAGCTAGCACCTCACAATGGCGAAGAGAAAAGTTGATTCTGAAAACAGAGCCTTTCAGCACCGGTGGGAGACTGATTGTTTACAAACTTTGCTGGTAAACCCGTGTGTCTTATTAGTGGAGCTAATGTGGCTGTAATTAAAGAATTTAATTTAAGACAAAACTATGAGACAAAACGTCAGGTTTATCTGAAAAACCTGAATGCAGAGCAGAAACTACAGAAAGTAGAAGAGCTAAAGAAGAATCTGACATTTCAGCAGACTTTTGTCACCAGAGCAAAATCACAAAGTGAAGCTGTTGTGAAAGTTTTATTGTAGCAGAGGAGAAAGCCAAATCAGCCCGGACATTTACCGAAGGAGAGTTTCTGAAAAGCTGCATGATGAAGGTGTGCGACGTCTTGTGTCCAGAATTTAAATATCAAAAATAAAAGTGCCAGCTCTACCACACACGAGAGCACACTAGTCCGCGTACACAACGAAGAATAAAAAAAGAGGGTGACCTGCAGTCATGACACAACAGGCGCCACCATGCAGCGATGAACTGCATTACAACACGCCACTGCTGAGTAAGTGTATTTGTAATGTTTTATCATCGTAAGTTTGATCAATAAACAAGTTCAGGGCGCTGAGAGTTTAGTTTGGAGATAAGAGCTGTTTGAGCAGTGCAGCTCCCTCAGACAATACATATGCCAGTGAAAGTAAAACCAGTTAACCTGGAAGACAGGACACTGCTGTTCACGTGAAACCGAAAGTAAACAGTGTAGCTGGTGTTTCTCCCTCCACTGTGTTTTATCCACGGCTCCAAATATGAGATATAAATCCCCAAATATTAAGACAACAATGAGAAGTATTTGGATTTAACGGGTTGCTGTTTCTTGCAGGAGATTGAAGATGCTGCTGTTGCTCCTGCTCCTCACGAGCGGTAAGAAACTCTTACTATGTTATATACTATATGTAAACAATGTTTATCTTGCACTCAGACCGAAGTTTGATCATTATCGCACAGGTAGATACACGCAGTGTGTGAAATTACCGATGTAATGATGGCTTTAATGTAGGAGAGCGAGGGGTGGTGTGAGAAAGTCTGGAGCGACTTTGTGTTGAAAGTTTGAGCTTTGAGAGGCTAACTAGCCGTGCTAAGCTAGCTCGGTGACAGGTCATGGCTGCAGATAAAAGGCTTTATTGACAGGTGTGATAATCCTTTATATCACAACATCATTCTCAGACAGGTGACAGGAACATGCAATGAAGTGGACACCTATATCTGCTATTGTTGCCAAAGTGTGTCAATGTTAACTGAAGCTGCGAGTCCCAGTTCTGCCCTGGTCCTCCTCCATTAGGACATGCCTAGAAAAAGCTCCGTTTGGAGGCATCCTTGTAAGATGCATGAACCAGCTCAGCTGGCATCTTTTGATACGGCAGGACTCTAAGCCTAAATCATAATATAAGATGAGTAACAGTATGGTGGACATTAGGTAAGGCTGCACTTTTTGCAGCGATCTTGTTTAGAAAACTATTTTTGTATGAGTAATATGTTTTCTTTTTGTCTGTTAATAATCTTGTTGAACTGCACATGATTATTTGCAGCTAGCAGGTTGTTAATGCTATCCACCAAGTCTAAAAACAGCATGTTAATACTTGGAGATCCTGAAGGCTGCTCCAAAAATGATGACAGGTGCTTTTGTTTGTGTAAGAAAGCTCCGCAGAACAGATGCGACACTTAACCTGCATAAAATGAAATAAATAATTTACACTGCAAGTCACATTGCTGTTTTTCCTATTCTGATAGATTACACTGAAACAAAGACAGACAAACTATTACCTTATTTGCAGTTAAAAGATCAAAATGATCCCACACAGCAGAAACATTTATTTTTCTTTCGGGCTCCATTTTGTAACGGAGAGATGTGTTTGTATTTGTTGTAGAAAGATATGTATTTTTTTTTTTTATCTTTGCGAGAGTACTTTTGTGTGTTTTTTGGTGGTGACTCATTCCGTTAACAAATGCGGATGCGATACCTTTTAAACACAGTTTGGCGCGTTGGCAATAAGCGATACAGCAGCTGTATCGATCACGTGACTTTTTCTTAAAGCGACGCACGCACCGATACAGGTTTCGCTCTGTGAGCTTGATACAAGCGTCGGTGCGTCAGTGTTGCTGGACCCATCACTAGTTTTTTGTATATTTGTGCACTAATTGATGCCATAGGCCAAGTTGTAATTTGGCATAGTAATTAGTGCAGCCATTGTGAGTTGCAGTTATTTGTCTGTGCAGTCTGTGCGTTTGTTTAATAGTTGATCCCATGTGCTGATTTGTATATTGGACAGTTGCATGTGGAATAAAAGGAGCAAATGTTACAGAAGTGTATTTTATGCGTTTATTGTTGCGCGTCATCTGTGTCCTCATGTTCAGCCTGCCGCAGCCTTTGGTTGGAGGAGCTGCAACAGTCTTGATTAACCTAACAGAAAGATTTCCAATGGACCGAACCTTAAAATGAAACAACAAACATGAGCAGGAAAGTAAACTAAAATAAGATCTTACTGATACAGCCTCTGTGGTATATGGCATTGCATTCTTTTAGGTGTGCAGAGTTGTCTTCTCTTCTCAGGGAGACAAATGTCAGTAGACTTTTTACATATTGTCCATGATGGAAACTCAAGATTTCTTTTAAAACACTGAAACATTCATTATGATCCCTCAATTGTCTGTAGCTGTAGCACCAGTTCATAAATTCCAGTTTAGTTACCACTCAAAGCAAAGAGTAGTGAGCCACATTAGTGAAGTCAGAGGTCAGAAATGCAGAAACTTGTCATTTGCCATGAGTGTGACTGCTATTGGTCCAATATTTGATATTGTGGTTTCTTGTCCTTTCAGATCATCAGGTGGAGGTGAAGGTGGAGGAAGGCTCAGAGTCTGTCACCCTGCCCTGCAAAACAACACCTGACCTGCCTGAGAACACCAGAGTGGAGTGGACTCGCTCTGACCATGAACTCTTGATAGTTCAGGAGTATTCAAACAAAGGTGGCAAACTTATGAAACAGGACAAGTTTTACAGAGACCGAACAGAAATGAATGAAGACCTGCTGAAAACTTCAGTCTGACCCTGAAACAGCCCACAGAGAGACACAGGAGGATACATCTGCACCATCTACAGGGACAAAGACATCCTGAGACAGAAAGTAGTGCTGCACTATGTCAGAGGTCAGAGCTGGTGGACAGTGGCTCAGATTAACTTCAGAATTCAAAGGTCATAATTTATTTATTCATTTATTTTTTGTTTCTCCACAGAAAAACTTCCACTTTGGGCCACAGCTGTCGTAGTTCTTCTTGTTCTTGTGTTTTTTGGGGGTCTCACATATAGATTTCAACACTATTTCATGTCAGGTGAGTCTCTCGTGCCAGACACACTAGTGGTTAACAAGTGTCCCCTGGTGGCTCCTTAAGTGTCACTCAAAGGTCCAGAAGTTGAAAGAATTGCTGTCCTTCAGCTTTCTTTAAAACTCTGAAAACTTGCTGCTGCTGTTTGTACAGTTCATGTTGTTTGTTGTCCTGTCAGACTGTCAGGTGCAGGTGGAGTCAGGGGTGGAGTCTGTAAAGCTGCCTTTCAAAACCAAAGCAAAAAATATACCTGAAGATGCTAAAGTGGAATGGAAGGACAGATACAACAACAAAGTCCATGTGCACCAGAATGGTTGTGATAGGATTGAAGACCAAAGCCCAGCATACAGGAAGCGAACAGAGATGAACCTGCTAGAAACTGGAGACCTCAGTCTGACCCTGAAATACCCCACAAACAAGGACAGAGGCACCTACACCTGCACCGTCTACAACAAGGAGGGAGGAAAATTCCAGATAGACAAACAGGTGGAGCTTAAAGTCAGAGGTCAGTGTGCACTTAGTTTTTACTTGTATTTCATATAATATTAACTTGATTCACTGATGATGATGGGAAAAATGTTGTGCTTCTGCAATATTCTTTATATTGAGACCAAGTCGTGCCATCAAAGTGCCTTTGTTCACTTTGACTCTGTCCCCAAAAGTAATCAGTTAAATGAGGCACATTGTGTCTGTGCCAGATCTTTTGGCTGAATGAATATACTGAGGCTATACACATTCATTAATTACCTGGATTATATTACTTTGTCTTCATTTGGCTGCTCATTTTAAAGGTTGCCACAAGTTATCCTCCTACATCTCCCCCTCTTCCAGCATCCACCCCTAACAGCCTTGCTGCTCTCCTTCTGTCACAAATCACCTTTGATGTTGATCTCCACCCAATCCACCCCGCCTGCATTCTCCTTTATCACCTCCCTTTGCATTGTCCATTCCTTTCAAGGGTTGACTCCAGGTAGTTAAACTCATCTACTTTCACTACTTCTGCTACTTCCATGTTCACCTTCCCACCTGTCTGCCTCTCATGCATGCACTTGTATTCTGCTATGCTTCTACTGAAGGTGCACATCACCCTTGTTTGTGAAAATCAGTTCTCTCTAAAGTGAGAGGATACTTGTTAAACAACAGGATGTGTTAGAAAGTCTGATCACAAAGGTCCACTGCCCTCTTTTCTTTCCACTCTTAATCGTTCTCATACCTGCCCTCACTTCCTCCTTACTAATCCTCTGAAATAATGAAGCACTGTTTCCTTTATCTGTGCTTCTCACTCTTTCATTTTCCTCATTCATCAGCCTCTCAAACTACTTCCATCTCCTCAACACACTTTCTTCACTCGCTGGTACATTTTCATCTTTATCTCTAATCATCTTAACCCAGTGGTTCCAAACCTTTTTTTGCTAACCCCCCTTTGTTTTACAAGAAAATCCATTGCAGTTTATTTCACACATGAAACCTTTGTAAACATTTGAACAAATAAAATTAAACATCAATAAATTGCAGGTTCAATAAAATAAACTCTTTTAAATGACAGAAAAACAAACCATCTTCATAGTGTGATTCTTTTAGGTCCTCCGTGTAAAATGGAGTGAAAAACATAAACAACTCTGTTAAGAGATTTCTTAGGATTTTGGGATTTTTATTATGTTATGCTTAAAAGTACGTTTCATTATCGAAATGTGTTTGCTCTTTTCAGTATTCAGCTTAAACTCTGCAACTCTGTGCAGACTCCTAAATGGGGAAGTTACACAGGAAGCCTGCAGTTCTATTTTCTCTCTTCCTGTATGTGCTCTCTGAATAAAGACTCTTCCTTTTTACTGCAGCGGGGCGAGTCTCTCTGAGTCTCACCCGTGTACACGTTAACCTGTCTGAGCGTTTTATTCCGACCTGAGTTGCAATACAGGAAAACTCCTGACAAACTCCCTCAATGGAAAAATCAGAAATTAAAGGTTTGTTGTGTAAAAATAACACATTTAATCCTGACATCGTTTTAGTGGCTGGTGTGAGCTGCTTGTTGCTGCAGATCTTCTCAAACCTGGGTGGAGTTTTAAAACCGCCACTCTGAGTTCATTTTCAATGTCCAGCTATGAACTGTATAATTTATTTATTTATTTATTTTTATATTGATTGAAGCCACAGCAGAAAAGACTACCTCACATAAGTAGGATGTGATAAAAGAAGTATGGCCAGCCTCTCTTACCTAGCAGTGGGTAATCTTTCTCCACTCCAATCCAAAATGCAGAAAGGGTCTGCTGCAATTTACCTCCAACTGATGAGGAAGAAAAAGCTTCTGCTGCCTGTTCAGCTCATGTTGTGCTTGGTTGTCCTCTCAGTCCCCCAGGTGGAGGTGGATTCAGGGGTGGAGTCTGTCCAGCTGCCCTTCAAAATCAGAGTTCGTCTGATTAAAAAAAACTCCCTAAAGTGGAGTGGACGGAGAACAAGAAGAAGGTCCATGTGTATAAGAACGGCTCTGACCAGCCTGAAGAACAGCACCAGGATTACAGAGATGAATGAAGACCTGCTGAAATCTGGAGATCTCAGTCTGAAACTGAAACACCCCACAGACTGGGACACAAACACCTACACCTGCACCGTCTACAGCAGGGAGGGAAACATCCTGCTGAAGAAACAAGTGGAGCTTAAAGTCAGAGGTCAGAGCGTACATGGTTTTGCCTTGGATTTGATATTTGATATCATATTCATTTTTGACCTTTTTAAACAAATTTTTTTTTTTCTCCAGCCTCATTTTTTTTTTTTTTAATTTTTAACTAGAAATGCAGCAATGAGAATTATTGCAATACAACAACTAAAAATAATGGGTCAGTTACTGATGATACTAAAAACATTTTATCTGACCGTTTTGGAAAGCCATATTAAAGCCATATAAAGTGATGGCTGTTGACTAACCTTTTGCTTCGCTGCACCCAGATTTTTCAACCGCATCAATTAAGACCACATTTTTACATTTGCACTTTTTCAGGGGGAAATTGCCATACAGACAATATTGATTTGTAAATGATTAACAATCTTGTCAACACAAAGTTCTTTATTTGAAGCAGATTTCTACAAAATTTAAGTTACTGAAAAAGTGCTTAAAGTGCTTTGGCAATATTGTAGACAATGATAAACTTGATCATCGTCTGATGACCTTTTTTGCTGCTGCCTGCCACTTAAAGGCAGTGGGGAGAGGGGACACTCGGGCAGTGCATTTATCACAGCATACAATGTGTTTTCTGGATCCACTGTGTATCAGTATTGCCGGCCATGGTCTTTCCACACTCACCATAGTAAATGCAGTGCATCATGTTGCCAGCTTTATAACAGATAACCGCCTTAAAAATATTCTGCAGAAGAACCAAGACTGAAGAAAACCATGAATGAACATCTGAACATTACCTGATGCTGCTGCAGTGAAGCAGAGGAATGTTACAGAGGTTTGATTAGAGACACAGCTAAGAGTTTTGCAATTTGGCATAATTTTTAAAAGTTTTAATTTTGTTAGTATTAAACATTTTTGGGGAAAAGAAGAAAAACAGCGCTGAACCCAATGGTAGACTGGTGCGTAATAAGAAGAAAGATTGTGCAGAAAACAGAGATTTGAGATGGGAAACTGTTCTTGAAGTACATTTGGGTCAAAGAGGGACAAAACCTGCAGTTCAGAATCAGTGAGATGTCGACTTTCAGCCCCGACGGCACGAACACACCGAGAAAGCCAACATCTCAGCGCTCTGTGTTTGTCTTTGTGTGGAATCTGTTTACCTGCTCTCATTTACTGTTGTAGCTGTTTGGTGGTTCCTGAAATAGTTTGTGAGCTCCTGGAGTTCCTGGCAAAATTAATTTACATTGAAAAATGAATTCAGGATTTAATGAATTAATGTTGCTTTATTCAAGCTAAAATCATTTTAAATCAGTTATTGAAACCCAGCCTACTGCTCACCTCTGTCTATGCGCCTGCATTTTCAAACATACACACATGTAGGCCGACAGGACTATCAGAGAGGTCCCACCCCTGACGACCTTTGGTTGGTTTAGACCACGATATGGTAGATAGACCATGATATACGCGAAAGGCTGGTGAGACCTACGATTTTCTTTTAGTTGCACCACTGAGAAATTAAGTCGCAAATGTGAACAAATTGATCACACTCTAGAGCCCTGAAAGGGAACGGGTTTTTTGTGTAGCTCAGTCTGTTTCAGATTTCCATCACACCAGCTTAGGCTTCATGCTTCAGGTGAGTTTGGGAGAGGTCAGTTCTTGGCAGTCTGAGGGCTGCTTTAGCCCCTGATCTGAAGACGGCACCCCTAATTCTTAGATGGTTTTAAAACCTGATATATTGTGATTCATATATTCAAATGTTTTAAGTTGGAGTTGATTATATTCAGCAATCGTCTGAGTGATGCAGCTGTTTTCTCCACATCAGTTATTTTAATTGTGTGCTTTAAGTGTGGATGCGTGTCACCTTGTTTATAGTCCAGTTCATGTTGCTCACTGGTATTTTTCCACATCTTCCAGTGTTACATTTAGCTTAGTTTTACTTTGTAGTCCAAGTGCTTTGAATTTTACCCAATTTCTCGAGGCTTTCTTGGCTATGCCAACATTGCATTTGTTACATATCCATGAAGACATGAGATCCATTTAGCTTCCTGTTTACAAACCTTAAGTTTGCTGCGGGTTTCTTGTTGGTGAAACAATGACATAGTTTGTCCTGGTGCATTGTTCCAAGTCTGCAATCCTGCTCTCCAGGTACACTATCTGCTGCTTCTTCCTCACATTTTTAATACAGAGCAACTTTAACTTCTTAACAAAGTCCAATATACTTTTCTATTACATCCCAACAGCAGAAATATCTGCTGTTAGGAAGTAAAAAGACTTTTTACTGAAAGACTATTGTCAGCTTCCTCAGTCATCTGTGTCCTCGTAGGCCCAACATTATCTAGTGAACAAGCTCGGTTAGCTGTGAACTAGTCAGCTTAGAATTGATTTTAGTTTGAATATCTCAATATCGATTCAGTAAAATCCAGGATTGATTTTTAAATATGAATGTATTTTGCCAGAAACGCCAGAATCTCAGCTCAAAGCTAAAACAGCAAATGAGAGCAGGTAAGCAGATTCCATACAAACGCGTAAACACAAAGCGCAGACGGCACATACATGGACACACTGTGCTGAAAGATGACAAATTATAACATTTCTGACTGTTTCAGTCAAAATTGAAGTGAAACGAACCAGGATCAAATCGATTATAGAAATCAGTGATGATGCTCAGCCCTGCTGCAGACTAGCAGCTTCTTGGCTAGTCTGCAGCGAGTTCTGCTACTCTGAGTCCAATATCCAGTATCAGAGTCACAATCCAGAGGGTCACACCAGAGGTTTTGAACACTTGATTATTTTTCAGATTGATTTTCAATCTCCAAAAAATTGCTTGTATTTTATCACCTTGCATTGTCTATTGTTTTGTTCAGTGTTATATTGAGTGGTTTTCACTTTGACAATTTTGCACTTACTTGGACTAAGAGAAACATTTCATCCCATGAAGGGAAATTGAACTTGAAAGTCTAAATATGTTTACCTTCTTTCATAGGACGCCCCTCATGGAACAAGTTCTTGATTCTCTTTCGAAGACAGCAAGTAAAGCTTTGAGTCTGGACATGTGACAATAACACTTCTTTTAGCAAATGGTTATCTCTGCCACTGACTGGACAGAGAAGAAATGCAGCACTGTCTTTGTTCAGTGGAGAAGTCGGACATATTTCAGACTTTAACTAGTCAAACAACTCATGTTGTTCTTTGTTGTCCTCTCAGTCCCCCAGGTGGTGGTTGATTCAAAGGTGGAGTCTGTCCAGCTGCCCTTCAAAACCAGAGTTAACGTGTCTGAAGATGCTAAAGTGGAGTGGAAGGACAGATACAGCAGGAAGGTTCATGTGTATCATAATGCATCTGACCAGCATGAAGAACAGGATGAGGACTATAGAGATAAAACAGAGATGAATAAAGACCTGCTGGAAACTGGAGAGTTCAGTCTGACTCTGAAAAACCCCACACAGGGAAACATTGGGAGATACACATGTTACGTCTGGAGAAAGGGAGACATGATCAGATCGAAAACAGTGATGTTAAAAGTAACAGTTTCTCGGGTGCCATTGTCTAGATATTGAACTTTGGTTTTATTATAGTAATTTCCTCTTTATGATAGAATGAACTTTAATGTCCCCTTGTTTAAATTTGGTGTGGACTCTAGGATTGTCACAGAATCTGCCTTTACAAAGTCAATAGACATTAAAAGAAAAGAGGAATAGATAACAGATAAATAGTGTGTGTGTGTGTGTGTGTGTGTGAGAGAATTTAAATAAAATCCAGAAGCTGTGCCTTGATCATCACAGAAACCTGGCTTCACCCAGGAGTACCTGAAGCTAGCGTGTTGTATGCTCCCTCTAGGTGCAATCTTTCAGAAATACAATATCGCTTCTCACAGTTATGCTGATGATATACAGATCTACTTTGAACTAACTGATGATCTCTGTCTCTGCACTGTTTGTGTGAGGTCAAATAATGGCTCTTAAGAAACTCTTATCTTTAATGATAAGAAAACAGACATCGTGGTATTTGATAGTAATATCCCTCGCGGCCAACTTGGTGATGCCTTTGGTTCCCTTGCCAGTTCCATCTCTGACACTGTTAGCAATTTGGGCGTGTTGCTGGATAGCTCTTTTAAATTTGATGAACAAGTGTCTGCTGTAAATAGATCTAGCTTCTACCAACTGCATCTCATTTCTAAGACTAGGCATGCCCTCTGACTGGAACTGGGAGGTTTGCCTCTATTACTGCTGTTCTTGCTGATCTGCACTGCACCCATTAAATATCATATCCAATTTAAAATACTGCTGCTTACTTTTTAAATTATCAACAACACAGCGCCGAGCTACCTTATCGAATTCCTTAGATTGTCCTTGTTAGAGCACTAAGATCATCTACTGGTAATCTTGGTGCAGCCAAGATCTTGGCTGAAATCTAGAGGTGACCGTATGCGTTTGCCTTGGCTGCACCTGATTTGTAGACTTATTCTGTTTCTCTTTTATACATTTCTTTTATGCTTTGGTGCTTTTACCATGTTTTTATTTGATGTGCATTTCATTGCTATTTCTGTGTATTAGTGACATCGACCTGTTAGCATATTTTGTACTTTGTTTTGGTCTTGCAATATTTATGTTCTATTTTCTGCTTTTTTTTTTGTTAAGCACTTTGGTATAATGTTGTTTTTTAACTGTGCTCTATAAATAAAGTTGTATTGTAACAAATGTAATTTTAAAGTGTTTTGAGACACTTCATCTTCTGTCTATGACAGTCTAACACAGCCCTCTGTCCCTGAGAGGTCTCCAGTCCTCCCCATCACCTTCATGGTAGACCACACCACATGCAGCAGATTAGATTTTGCCTGCCATACCACAATGATATGCCGTACCTTACTATGCTGTCCAGTGCAGCCTGGTAGTACAAAACCATTACTTTCGGATCAACTCCAAACACCCCTAGTCTGCTTAAAAATGCAGTTTTAAATGATAACACTGATGTTTGAAATGGACATTCCAGCTAAAGAGATAATCGACGTGAATGCCACGGTCGATTAGACCTGGTTGGGATTGAGCTGGTTTCTTCATTATGAATAAGCACTGGGGTGCACCATCTCCTCACCAACAGACAAGTGTTTGTTTGTGTTTGTTGGTCAACTGTTTGTACAATCACTTATAAAGAGTAAACAGGACTGGTAAACTAACGCAGTGGTTTTTCTGGATCTTTGGTTTTATTTAGCTTTTTCTCAGTTTTTAAATGAATCATGGCTCCACGCAGCCTTTGAAACACATGTTCAACAACAAGCCACAGAAACCTTCATCACATTAAGTTCCTCTTGAGCCTCTCTGTTTTTGCCCGGATGGTGCACAACCTTCTGCCTGATTGCAGAAGCTGGAACAGTTTGTTGCTGGGATCGGAGAATAAAATGATCATTGATATTGTTTTGGCAAACGTGAGATGAACCTGTGTGATTGTTTTGGTCTGCAGCTGTTTTCTTCTTGGGATTCTCCCAGGATGAAACCAGGGTTCCTACTGCTTTAGGAAAGTTAGATTTAAGCCTTTTTTTGTCACTCACAATGAAATTTAGGACCAATTTAACAATAACTAAAAACACATGAATTCATTCAGAGTTATAGACTAAACAGGGGTTAGAGGTCAACATGTTGAAATTTGCATGTGATCAGTGATGAGGGGTTTCTGTATTACCCCTGACATGCTATTTATTTTACAGTCAGCAGACTTCAAGTCTGAAAGACTTTCTTCAAAACATACAACATGCCTCATACACACTTACACTGCTGCTTTTATCCATGATGATTCTAGCTCACAGACAGGAAAAAAGAAAATCATGTCTTTGAATGTTTGAGACATTTTAATAACAATTAGTCTTATTCTGAATTTTTATGGATCTGATCTGAAGTCTGAGGTGTTTCTTTGGATGATGTTAAAGACGGAGTACTGTCTCCTCGGTAACCTGGACCTCTGAAGGTTTGGGTTTTTTTTTCTTACTAACATTAAAAACTGAAGAAAACCGCAGTTTAAATTTAACGATTCAGAGTCAGTATTTTGAAATCTTAAAATGTAAATTATGAACCTGCAAATCACCAAAATCGGTTCACTTCTATTACATCATCTCTGGTCAGGTCCTGTCAGGTTACAGCTAAAAATCTAATACAAGACCTGGTCTGAATCAAAATCAGTACCTTCCTCCTGATTTATGTGTTTATGTATTTATGTATTCTAGTCTTTTCCCCTGTCCTCTGCCCTTCTACCCTCTCCTCCAGGCTGTCCTCAGGCCTGTAAGATGCTGCTGTCATGTTGTCAGTCAGGTTCTTTCTGAAAGAAGCAAACATGAAGATCAGAACTAAACACACAGACAACACACTGGTGAAACTGGAGCTAAAGAAAGACCAAACAATTCAAAATAATGAAACATTGAAAACTCACAGCAAACAGAACTTGGAGTAATCCAGTAAGACTGGAACTCTACATGCTGAGATAGCAAACAAATCAAGAACTAAAACACAGATCACAAAGTAGAAATCAACATTATCAATAAAGACAGAAATCAGAGATTCAACTATATCACGAGGCTTCAGATGCACTTTTAGAATATTGTTGAAGAAAAAAATGCTTACAATTATTTGAAGTATTACTATACTTGTGCTGTTTTCATCCTGCAAAGCTGTTCATGTTCAACATGACTGATGGAACAGATCCACACAGTCATTCAGTTTGTTTGGAGGAAGCAGCTCATCTGAGGTCATGTGATTATCAGCAGGTTTCAGTGGAGCTGATTTAACTCTTTGGTCCAACAGAGCAGCTCAAACAGAACTGTAGAGATGAGCTGTGTTGATCCTGAGGACTTAGTGATGTGTAGAAATAATGAAACCTTGATGTGTGACAGTTTCTGAGGCTCCAGGTTGAAGATGTGTTTTAAATCCGGTGCTTTGTTGAGAATCATATTGTCCTACAAAGAAACCGATCCTGACAGAAGACAGGATCTGTGATCAGAACTCCTTGAACTCTCTAATGTTTCATTTTAGGTCCACAAACACTTTCAGCAGTAAGTAGATCCACACTGACAGGAGACATGACTGTGAAGCAGCACCATCAGACTCTGATCGTCTCCAACATCTTTAAAAACTGCTTTGACTTTTTAGATCTCTGTCCTGTTACCTCCTGCTGTGGTCTGCTTCTCTCCTTCAGCTTTCTCTATAACTCTGCTGCAAACTGCTGCTGCCATCTGTTTAGCTCACGGTGTGTTTGTGTCCTCTCAGTCTGTCAGGTGGAGGTGGAGGAGGGGGCGGAGTCTGTCCAGCTGCCCTTCAAAACCACAGAAAACCTGCCTGAATGATCCACTAGAATGATTATGTTGGATTATGTTTCAACAGCAAGCAAACTAAATCTAGTTTCAACCAGTCTGGGCATCAACAAGTGGGAAAATTAGATTTATGAAACTGACTTAGTAGCCTTGATACTGTTTTATTGGTGATACTTTAACGCGACGTTTCCATAAATTTAATTTGCGACTACTCTCACTTCTAAACTCATCATCATACACAGACACTAATAACTGGAGCTCCAGGTACCACAGTTTACATTAGCAACAGTTTAATCTTTAAGTACCTTCTATCCATTTCTTCCTCTTAACCGGGGCAGCAGCCTAAGCAAAGAAGCCCAGTCCTCCCTCTCCCTCCCCAGCCACCTCTTCCAGCTTGACTGGGGAGCACCAAGACGTTCCCGGGCCTCCTTCCGGTGGATATATGCCCAAAACACCTCACCCAGGTTAAAGCTCATTTCCACCACTCGTATCTGCAGTCTCGTTCTTTCAGTCACTACCAAAGCTCACGACCACAGGTGAGTGTAGGGACATAAACTGACCAGTTATTTGAGAGCTTCACTTACATTCAGCCACATTCCAGTGTGAGTCAGTGATGCTCTTTGATTCTGACAGTCTGGAACAATGAGGTTGTACATTTTCTTCTCACATGTAATTCTGATGTGAATAAAATATCACTTCAGTGATTCAGTTTTAGAGGTGCTTTGACTAGAAATGAAACTTCATTGTCTGACTGTGTTGTGTCCCCTCTGCAGGGAGAGTTCAGGTCCAGGATCAAACAGGGGACATCAGGAACAGAAGCAGCTCCATTGATCCGACTCCTCTGATGGCTGATCAATCAGTTTGATCTGTGTGTTCTTTGATTATTGATCAGTGATGTCAGAGTGGAGTCAGTGTGATGTTGTTGTTGTGTGTTTGAGACTTTTAGTGTCCATGAAGGTCTCTGCTGCCGTAGATCCTCTGAACTGTGACAGAGGTCTCACTCTGGAGGAAACTCTCAGCACTTTCCAGCAGCTCCTCCATCATGGAGGACGTTCCCTCACTGTAACAGGTGGAGGAGAGGAAGCACAGGTGGATCCTCTGAGGAAGAGGAGCGTTCGTACAAACCACATGATCACATGACCAGAATGGTATAGCTACAAAGTCAGATTCCTCACATCATGTTCACCAGGGAGGACAAAGGGTAACTGTTTGCTGAGCTGAGCACTATATGCAGTCCGCTGTGGTGGCAGATTTCTTTTCTCATGTATTAATCACATATTTAATCATATAACATTAGTTATAGTTATATCACTTTCTCACTTTACTATAGTAAGAGCACTCCTGTTACTAGTTTACATGCATGTGTAATGTTAACACAGTGAGGCCGTTGTAATGGGAGACATTATACAGATAGTGAGACTCCTTCTGCTTATCAGGGATGTAAATCCTTAGGTGAAGGCTAAGCAGAAAACAAGGTCATAATTCTCTCTGTGAGGGAGAAGGTATGGTCCCCCGTGAGAGGGGCCAACATGTGAGAGTTTGAGGAATGTTCTTTGTCTGTGTCTCTGTATATAAGATGTAAGGGCGGTGGCCACAATTCAGAGATGATCCTGGTGTTTCACTGGGATACTCTCTCCACATTGCAATGTGTTCATTAAACCCACTTCAAATCAAGCTCACTGGGTGTGATGCAGGTTATTGTTAAAATTTCCACAACACCGCCTTTGTTTTCGCGTCTTCGTTTACTTTGAAATAGTTCCACACGGCTCACTTGTTTCGCCTCGCCTTCTCCCAGCTCCGGCATGGGGGCGGGCACTCGGCGCCTGTGATTAACCCCTTACATGCCTCTCAAACATAGACAGGGCTCAGACCGTGGTATCGGTCCCCGGTATCGAGGAACTTGAGTACGAGTACTTTAGAAAATGTGGTATCGAGGCCGATACCTGATACCGGTATCGATATCGGTGCATCCCTAGTGGTGACGTCAACAAAAAACACATTTCCTGTTTGTATACATTTTTTACAAATAAGATATTATGGGAGAAGGAGGGAGGAGTGTGCATAACACAGGATGAATGGACTCAAATATGGAAAGAACAATGGAAATGCACTACCTCACAAAGATGGAGGGAATTTGGATGGAAAATTTTGATTAGGTTCTTTATCACCTCTTACCAAAAGATTTATTATGATGGGAATCCCCCGTATGCTGGAGAAAATATGGACACAGGTGACTACACCTCTGATATTTGCAGGCAGAATTTTAAACCTTGAGTGAAATGGGGTCAATGCAGTTCTTAAGCATTAGTCAGCTGGGAAAGACTCGCTCACAGCTGACTAAATGCCAGATTTTCACTTCAGGAAGCACACAGCCCCACTCCACTGTTGGCCAACACCCTCAACGACTTTTACTGCCGGTTTGATGAGACATCAAGCAGCTTTCACAACTCAATAGAGAATTCCCCAACAATAGAGACACTTTGGTCACTCATGGTAAATGGTAAATGGACTGATTCTTATAGAGCACTTTTCTACTCTCCCGGAGTACTCAAAGCGCTCTATACAACACTCCACATTCACCCAGTCACACCCATTCTCACAAGCAATACCTCTATACTGAGTGCTTTCTAACTACACTCACACACATTCATACTCCGATGGATGCATCGGAGAGCAACTTGGGGTTAGTATCTTGCCCAAGGATACTTGGCATGCAGACTGGAGGAGCCTGGGATCGAACCTCCAACCTTGCGATCAGTAGGTGACCTGCTCTACTTCCTGAGCTACAGCAACCCCATCCCCCCACCTTCCCCACTCCCCCCACAACAGATGCTATGAAAGACTTCACCCACAGGAGCAACCTCCTCACTTCAAACCTATGAGGATTTCACACCACCTTCTCCCACTACAACCCTTCATATTGAAGATGAAGCAGATGTGAGGAAGCACTTTAACCCTTTAGAGATACTAAAGAACAAATTCAATTCAATTCAATTGTATCTATATGGCGCCAAATCACAAGAAAAGTAGCCTCAAGGCGCTTTATATTGTACAGTAGATACAGAGAAACCCCAACAATCATATGACCCCCTATGAGCAAGCACTTTGGCGACAGTGGGAAGGAAAAACTCCCTTTTAACAGGAAGAAACCTCCGGCAGGCTCAGGGAGGGGCGGGGCCATCTGCTGCAACCGGTTGAGGTGAGAGAAGGAAAACAGGACAAAGACATGCTGTGGAAGAGAGACAGAGATTAATAACAGATATGATTCAATGCAGAGAGGTCTGTTAACACATAGTGAGTGAGAAAGGTGACTGGAAAGGAAAAACTCCTCGTGTGTCATAGTGGTCTGATCAGACAATATATTTACCCTTCTGTGTCATTTCATGTTTAGGTCAGTTATGTTTGTTTAGGTCAGTTATATTTCTTTGTGCAGTCATTTGGTTTGTTAAGTTTGCAGTTCTTTGCCTGAGTTCAGTTTTGTTTCTTTGACATTTTTTATGAGCTTAACATTAATTACTTTTGTAAATATAATATTTGGGTTAAATGAATGAAAACTCTGTTTTTCTAATAATTCTTGTGACTCCTTCTGCTTTTTCAACTTGGTTCATCACACAGCCCTAAATATTTGTTTAATGTCCTGGTCAAATATTACTCCAAGGTGTTACTGGAGGCCAAGGTAATGCCATCCAGAGCAAGTATCTGGTTAGATACCATATTTCTAGGTATTTTAGGGCCAAGTATAATCAGCAGCATAAAGTTAGTTGTCACCCAGGTCTTTATATCAAGCTCTGCTGTGTTCAAGCTATTAATTACTGCGCGCAGGAGAGCCAAAACACACATCAAACATTAAAGTTCAGTTATGCCAGCTTTAACCTTGGGATGCCTCAGCTTCTCTTTTATATCCCCACACTCAACTCTCTGCATCAGGAAGCTCCTGCCACTGGTCACCCTGGGAGTTTCGTCCTTCTACACCCTAACAGTTAGCAGATAACGTAATGAAGCATCGCTGACACAAAATTTGACTCTGACTTTAAACACTGGTCACTTCAGGCGTTGCTCTGATATACAGGAAATGACATCACGGCTCAAACTCTTTGCCAGTAAACCATTTCTTTATTTAACATATAAAATTTTGGTTTAATTGTTGCAGGATTTCATTACACAAACAAGCTGAAAAAAAACTGCAGAACACATGGATCAATGCATTCAATAAAAATATAACAGGAAACAGATTTCTTAATCAAACTGCTGGAACAAAGCGAACCACTCAACACAAACACTACAGTAGAACAGTTTAGAAAGCTTAAAATGTAACAAGAGGCACATTTTCATTCATAGCTGCCTCATCAGATCTTTACAGAAGACTCCACCTGAACTCTGTGGAGCCTGATCTCAAGGGTTTAAGTCTGACCCTGAAACCAGAAGAGGATCTTTCTGTCTCTGCAGATTCACTGTGATCCAGAGATGGCAATGATTTCAGTCCTGCATCACGCTGATGTTTGCACAGAGAAGATAATTTAGTAAATGTTTTTGAACATTGGTAACAGTAAACTTCATAATCATTATGCAAATTTTTACTCTGTGAATGGTACTCATGGCCATTGACCAGTGGTTGTTGATCAATGCTCATAAGAATTTGCATATTAATGATGAAGAAATTGACCTCAAGCCCATTGTTCATTCATTGGGCCGGTTTCAGTCGTTATGCAAATGTACTATTTACAAGATTAACGTAAAAGCAGGAATCAAGACGTAACAGTTTATTTGTAACATGGAATCGTTTCTGAGTGGAATATGAACTGAGATTACTCAAACTCTTTCACAGATAAGATAAGATAACCTTTATTAGTCCCACACGTGGGAAATTTGTTATCTAATTACTAATACGTTAGTTATAAAAAATTATGAGAAAAAAAGATAAGAAAGAAAGAAACTCAGAACGAGCAGAGCTGCTGTAACAGGCTGCAGCACACGGGGGGCGCCGTGATGAAGTTCTCTTTCATGTGTCTGCATTCATGCTTAGTATGATCACATGATTGTGAAAAGGTTTTGTCACAGTGTCTGCACTTGTATGGTTTCTCTCATGTGTGGACTCGTTTATGCTTTTCAAGCTGACGTGCACTGATGAAGGATGACCCACACTGATCACAGACATGCTTTTTAACGCCACTGTGAAGGAGTTCATATTGTTTGAAGTCCTTTGAAGTGGTGAAGCCTCTCCCGCATTCTTTACAGTAGTTCATTTTGTCTCCAGTGTGTCTACGTTGATGTATTTTCAGAGTCCTTCAATGACTTAAAGTTTTTCCACAAAGGTCACAACAAAAGTCTTTCCCACAGCGATGACAGGGTTGAGAACTTGATCCATCTGTGTCGCTCTGCTTCTAAACAAAAACACAAAGACAGTGTAAGTCAGTCCTTCAACATTTTTATCCTGAACGTCACCTGAAATAAAGAGCATCTCTGCCAAAGTCCAATTACATTTTACTGTTTACATTATCACACTCAGCTCCATTTAATGTGCTATAAAAACGATAAGAGTAAAAACATTAAAGTAATACTAGTTTAATGCTACAATAACAATAACACAATTCTCAAACACTATCCCTAAAAACCTGTGATTAGAGTCTGAATAATCATTCAGAGCTGCCTTTCCATGCAGTAGAATTGCTAACATGCTAACACAATTTGATGAGCAGAGTTGTTTCAAACAGTCGGGCTGACAAGATAAAAATATAAATACATACCTCACACTAACTGCACTTGTAGAGTCTTTCTGGTGTGGATCTGTTGGTGTCGTCTCAGGCAACGTGGAGATTTAAAAGTCTTCTCACACAGGTCACATTTATAAGGTCGTTCCTCAGTGTGGGTAAACATGTGACGTCGTAACTCTGTGTTTGTAGTAAACTGTTTACCACACTGATCACAGCTGTACACATCATGTCTGGTGTGAATGCGTAGGTGTGTATTTCGGCTCCCTATCCGGCTGAAAGTTTTTCCACAAATGTCACAGCTGTACGCCTTAATTCCAGAGTGGGTAACTAGATGACTCTGTAAGCTGTGATTGTGAGTAAAAGCTCTGCCACACTGATCACAGGTGTACGCTTTAACTCCAGTGTGGATGAGTTGATGTGATTTTAAGTTTCCAGACTCGGTAAAAGACTTTCCACACTCGTCACAGCTGAATGGTCTCTCTCCAGTGTGGATTAGTTGGTGTGCTTTTAAGTTTCCAGACTGCGTAAAAGACTTTCCACACTCATCACAGCTGAATGGTCTCTCTCCAGTGTGGATTAGTTGGTGTCTTTTTAAGCTTCCAGAGTGGGTAAAAGACTTTCCACACTCGTCACAGCTGAATGGTCTCTCTCCAGTGTGGATGAGTTGGTGTGTTTTTAAGCTTCCAGACTGCGTAAAAGACTTTCCACAGTCTCCACAGCTGAACGGTCTCTCTCTGGTGTGGATGAGTTGGTGTGCTTTTAAGTTTCCAGACTGCGTAAAAGACTTTCCACACTCGTCACAGCTGAATGGTCTCTCTCCGGTGTGGATGACCTGATGCATTTTTTGGGAAGCTTTCACAGTAAAATCTTTCCCAAACTCGTCACTGTTGTATTTTTTTCTTCCACTTCTTTCTTCAACAAAATTGTCGGCCTCCTGAGAGTGCTGACTTCTCGATCCACGTTGGTCCTGCAGTGACAGAGATACAAACAGAGGCAGTGATTTGTGGGAAATACATTATTCTAACCGGCCTTTTATTAGTGGTATTTTGTGAGCTTTTATTAAATAAGTATTTATACTTATTTTCATACACACATTGCAAATGTCAAACTTGCTTACAGACACAGATAAATATTAGACTTGTTTCTAGGGCAAAGATTAGAGACATTTGGCTGTGCCTGTACGCCTGCTCAGTGAGATTAGCACAGAATGTACTCTGGATGTTTCAGAGACGTGTACGAGGAGAAAAAACAGCAGGTCCCGCTGGTGCGCCAGCCTCCGGCTCACCCGAGCCGCGTGCTGTCCACCCTTACAGTTAGATCTGCACGATTTTGCATAAAATGAGAATCACGTTTTTTTTGCTTAGAATTGAGATCACGATTCTCTCACGATTTTCTTTTCCAATATAAATGTCTGTGAAGGTTCTCAGTCATCCAGGTCATCGTAGTCAAAGGAGTTTGCAAAGAAAAGCGTCTGGACTTCTTTAAGTTGCTTGAAAAATTTTCAAGCAACTTAAAGAAGTCCAGACGCTTTTCTTTGCAAACCCTTGACTTCCAATATAAATATTTATTGCACTTATTAACTACACATCAACTTTGTAACAGTTGAGACTGAACATAAAAACAATAAACATAAAAACAATAAATGCCTCACATTTTGTCGTTGCCGCTAAATGTTGTACTGCTTGAAATTCCGTCTCCACCGTTGCTCAACACTACGTGTATAGAGCAGGTAGTGCAACAATAGAAAAATAGTTGCGGGACGGCACTGTGTAGCATTTGTCTAGGGTGTTGATCATTTTCCTAAATCCCTCGTTTTGCACAGTGTTGATGGGAGCCATATCTTTGGTCAGGTGATAAGTAATAGCCTCCGTTCGACGGGTATGGGGAAGCACTGTATAAGGTTCCCGTTATTGATGTTTGGGTGGATTTTCTCCAGTCACTTTCTCGTCATCCCTGACGTGCTCTCCGTTGGTTTTTCCCTGCCAATATTAGCAGCCAGCGTCTGTATCACGTGGTATAAGGCTACGCCCTTGTCATTTGTTGAGCAGGAAGAGTGAGCGCTTGTTTTCATGCAGATTAAGTCCCGGATCAAAATGCGGTGCAATCGTCATCGTCTTTTCTTTTTTTTTTTTTATCGTTGTCATTTGGAAATGAGATCGCGATTTTCTAACGATTAATCGTGCAGCCCTACTTACAGTGATCACGCGGTTGCTGTAACAGTAGCCTACATTCAACGGCTGCAGCCCTCCTGCTGCCAGCTGTACACATCAACACCAAAAACAACAACAGCACAAGCAGCGCACAGGTTTTAAGCCAGCGAGGCATCATTGTAGAGGCAGTGAAGGTGAGTCCATCTCACCTGCAGCGGCATCGCAGACCACGAGCCGCCACAATAATAAAACATTTTTTATTTAATTATAAATAAATTCTTTCTCCTAATTATGTCCTGGGTTTTAACTAATTAATAACACCAAAGGAAACATCACAAAAAACACTTAAGGTCATGAAAATTAATTGCGATTTAGTAATTCACTGAGGCATCCACCCTATTTATTGAAAAGTATCGTATCTGTATTGGTATCGGATCGATACCAAAATATGCAGTATCGAACACCACTACCATCAAGCGGTGCGGCTTCATAGCTGAGCAAAGTCGTACTGAAACATTTGACAGATTTTCAAGCACCGTGTACATAAAATCGTTCCGAGGTCAGTAAACACAACCAGAGTTACATAAGGCACGCGGGATTATAAGGGGCACTGACGATTTTCAGAAAAATCAAAGGATTGATTTTAAGTGTGCAGTATTTTCCAAAAACACAGTAATAACGACGGCCCGCTAGCATGCTCTACCAAAAATAGTGCTTTGTTGTGCATCTGACGGACGAAAGTCAAACCAGTTCCACACCACTGAAGTTGCAGCATTTCTACAAACCAGTTCTGGTTCATCCGTTTCATTTAACGACCCGCCATGTGCGTATGTAAACATATGCACTGCGCATGCGCGTTTTACCCATATTCTATCGCAATAATTCATTTTCCTATCGTTGCCCAAAATTACACCGGTATTACCGTGAACGGTATGATATAGCCCAGCGCTACACGTGTCAATATTTATGTCTCCAGATTGTTTGTATAGTGAGCCATTAAGACTGTACTCTTGGTACAGTTTTTATTTTTGCTGCTTTTGTCTTACAGAAAATAAAAAAGTCAGTAATTCTAGTAGGTGTTGGGTTCAAGGGATTTCTGCAAATTTGCGCAGGGTTAGTAAATCTAGTGTTGAAGTTAGCTCGGTGCTTACCTTTAGATGAGCCCACAAACCGAGAGAAACTCCGTGATGAAGCTGGAACTCTTTCCAAGCACAGGAAACAGGTCAGGGAGCAGAGACCCACGTGGTTCACGCTGATCTCAGCTACGATCCAGGAGACAAGGGTGTGCAGATCGATGCAGATATCGATCCAAACGTTGGTAGTGGTATATGATCGATACTTTAGTATGTTTCTCTCCTGGAGGTTCACTATTTACTCGCTGTGGATGAAACAGCAGCTCTGTCTGTGTGAACACCTCTTCTTATGCGGCAGACGCACTTTGCTCCGCCCCCTTCTTCCTGCCCTGCTGGGATTTGTTACTGTGCCGTCACGTGACTCAGATGTGCTCAGAATACGCATTTGGACTGCAGAGAGAGAGAAAGAGAAGCAACATGTGGAGATATTTTATGACTGTAAATGAAAATGCTGGAGAACAGCTGGAAGGCTGTCAAGCCACAGGGGACCACAACAAGCTGTAGAGTTCAGCTTATTTTTCACACCTCAGTTAAATGCTTTGACTGAAGTCTCACTGCACACACTCAAACTTAGTGTTTGTGTACACCTTGGTCATTATAACCTGACACTGATCAGTGCTGCTCTGACGACCACACTCACATCCATGTAATCATTTAACTGGGATGATCTGGATTTACTGCACAATGCTGAATGTGTCCTTACAGTACAAGGAATAACTCTCTCTGTGTTCCTGTAGAGAAACTCTGGGTTTGTGTGCTGACGAGCATCACTCACAGTATGATACAAAGGCTCACTCATACCTTTCCACACATGTGACAAATTCAAAAAAGATGCTGAAACCTTTAGAACATCATAAACTACACATTGTTGTACTCTTTTAGGATGGAACAGCTTTCAGATTTATTTACTCTTAAAGGATAAAAGATGTTTTTAAGAATTTTGCATTCAAGAGGAGAATGTTTAAATAAGTCATGTAAATGAGAATTTCAAAGTTGGTGGCTGCAGTATATACAAATTGGTGTATCTCAAAAATAAAACTATGAAGACACTCAAAATTAATTTGGAAACTGTTTTATGCAACTTTTTTACATTTACAATTTTCAGGGATGAACCTCTGAAATTACTTTAACTAGAAATTTGTGTAAAAATACCACTATTGCAATTTATGTAGTTACTGATGACTTAGTGCATACATATGGTTAAAATTTGGGATATAATGGTTGTATTGATGTATAGCAACTTAGAATACTCCCAGAAATGGCACTACAACATGTAAAAATATAAAGATAAGCTCAGGCGGACTGGGTTCTTTAGTAGGTCTAAAGGGTTAAACTGCGTCCTCACATCATGAATATGAAGGGTTGTAGTGGGAGAAGGTGGTGTGAAATCCTCATAGCTGTGGAGTGAGGAGGGGGCTCCTGTGGGTGAAGTCTTTGATGGTGGTGATAGCTCTGTGCTGGTGGGAGTGGGGAGGTGGGGGGATGATGGACCAAAGTGTCTCTATTGTTGGGGAAGGTGGAGGTGTCAAGGCTGCTTGATGTCTCATCAAACCAGCAGTAAAGGTCGTTGAGGGTGTTGGCCAACAGCAGGTCGTCAGTGGAGTGGGGCTGTGTGCTTATATCCTTACTCTCATTTCCCTTAGCGTATCTGTAACATGCAACTTCTGTCGGTGCTGTGCTACTGGAAACTGAATTTCCATCACACTATATGTTGTGATGATCTCAGTTCAGTCATGGTGTGTTCTGCAATCCTGCTGAATGTGTTCCAGTCCCATCGACTGTGTATGAGCGTACAAACAGGCGTGTGGCGGGGATGAATCGGAATGTCTTGAGCCTCAGCATCACAAAACCAGGATGACCATAAATGTTTCTTGTCCTGTTGGATGATGATAAGACTGTGACATGGGATGCCACCTTTGGTCTTGTGATGAAGCAAAGCTCAGGAAGAAGTGTGATTAAATTGTAGCCGCATGTGTGCTGCTGAGAAGGATGTACAGGTGTACCTGCTGCCAAATCCAAGCCTCCTCAGGTTAGTTGTAGTTGCAGAACGCTGTAGGACTGAGACAGCTGAGGCATCAAATGTTTGATTAAACGGATGAAAAAGGCGTTTCTTCCATATAATTATCACTTTTTAAAATCTTTAGCAACTTCAAGTTTGTCAGTGTGCTGAAGTCACAGAAACAAGAAAAGAAGTTTGACACTTCAGAGCACATGTGTCAAACTCAAGGCCTGCGGGCCACATCTGGCCCGGCGGACATTTATATCTGGCCCGCGAGATCATTTTATATAGATTTATTATTATTGTTATGCATGGCCCGGCAATATGAGGCGCTAATAACACACAAACTACAGATCCCATAATGCAGCGCTGCAGCCTCCTTGCTGAACGCTAGGCTAACTGGGAACATTCCTGTGTCAATCAAGTCCAACGTGTGTTAGCTAGCACTAGTGATGGTGAGATGAAGCCTCATGATGAACTGAAGCTTTCCACTGAATTGGTCGACTCATGGTTCGAAGCATTGTGATGATTCATTTGCTCTACTGCGCCATCAAGTGGACAATTCAAGTGAAGCGGGCTCTGTGATTATAATATAATGATGTGTAAACCTCTAAACTGAATAAATAAATTGTTTTCATGGTTATTTATCCCGAATATTGCCTCAGTATGAGTGATACAAAAGTGAAGGTGGAAACTATCAGGACAGAGTTTTGGTATGATTGTGTAACTGTTAGCCTCAGACAGTCAGTCAATAGAATAATTCAGATCATCGATCAGTATATTTGCATATTTTTATAACTATAAAAAGAAAGCTGACACTTTCGAGACTTTATCTAATGTGTAAGCATCACAGCAGATGCCTTTGTGTCAACATAGCTGAGGCTAAAACAGAAAAACGATTTTATAAAAATATTCAGCAGTAGATCAAATACGAAAGAAAACCATTAATCAACAAATGAACATTACCTGATGCTGCTGAATTGAAGCAGAGCAAATTATAGAGGTTTTATTAGACACACACCTTAGCGTTTTGCAACTTTGCATAATGTTAAAAAATTTTAATTTGTTTTGTAGCCTATTGAATGGCAGAAATTAGGTTTTCTTTTCAGAAGTATGTAAAAGGGAAAAAACAGTGGCTGACAGCGCTGTAAACAACGGTAGTCTTTTGCGTAACAAACAAGCGATTGTTTGTTACGCAAAAACTTAAGGAAGGAGGTACATACAAAAGGCTGCTTTTTGTTGATGGGAGCAGTGCAGAAGACGTAGCGTGACCTCAGGTTAAGCGGTATGTGCTGAATCATGTCCGCCAGAAACTTAAAGTCGTCAATGTTGCAGACAAAATACAAACCATCCACATGAGAGAGGCTGACAAATATGTCAACAAGGTTGGATAGCGTTGCATCGGGCAGATGGTAAGCAAACATCTCTATCTGCTCTGCAGTTGGATGGAGTCCTGCAGTCTCTAGGATCGACAGAGTGACTGAGTATTTCTTTGAGGACGGGGAGATCGTCTCTGTGCATGGTTGTAACTTCTCCCTCTTTAAACTTGGAGGAGAACCTCCCAGCACGGCCAGAGATCTGCAGAGCCCGAGAAGTGCTGATGGTCTCCATCTATTGAACAGATTTTTAGACGGGAAACTGTTCTTGAAGTGTGTGTGTGTGTGTGTGTGTGTGTGTGTGTGTGTGTGTGAGAGAGAGAGAGAGAGAGAGAGAGATGTGCATGAAGTGTGATTTTATCCTGGTGAAAGCAAAACAGCAAAAGAAAGGGAAGAGAAATAAAACCTGCAGCTTCAGAATCAGCGCAAAAAAGGCATAAACACTGGACCCGCCGACGGATCAGAATCAGTGAGCTGTCAGCTCTCAGCCCCGACCGTGTCCGCGCCGTTGGGAGAGAAAGGCGACATCTCACTGATTCTGATGCGTCAGCGGGTCCGCGCTTTGAGTTTACGTCTTTGTGCAGAATCGGTGTACCTGCTCTCATTTACTGTTTGGTGGTTGTTGAAATGTAGTAATATTTATATTAAAAATCGATTCAGGATTTTAATAAATCGATATCACGTTATCCAAGCTAGAATCGATTTTAATTGATAATCAAAACCCGCTCCTATAGTAACTGTGTAATCATGCTTATGTACATCTGGATAATGACACAAATAATGACAGAATGACAGATGATGATAATGACAGAAATCAGATTATAGGATCTGTAGTGTTGTTTATTTATATTATGGTGCTTATCATTTGTGATATTTATTACTGTGTGCAGACTTTATTAGGAGAGATGAAATAAAAAAAAAATCTCTTCCTTGCTGGTTCCATCGAAGAAGTTTAAGTAACTATGTAACACGTACGTAATCCAATTCCACAACACAGTGTGATGGAGAAATCAGCTGTGTTTTGCTGCCCATTTTATTTCGAATCTGGCGCGAACCGGTGAACCAGTCCCTGAATCAGTCACGTGGTACGGACTGCCCGCGAGGCCTCGAACTTCACTGCATACGTAATCAAAGCAAGCCTCGATACGCGCTTCACAAAAACGCCCCCGAGATTACCCGACGCACGATTCGACGCTTCGACACACAGGACACATCACTAGCTAGCACCTCACAATGGCGAAGAGAAAAGTTGATTTCTGAAAACAGAGCCTTTCAGCACCGGTGGGAGACTGATTGTTTACAAACATTGCTGGTAAACCCGTGTGTCTTATTAGTGGAGCTAATGTGGCTGTAATGAAAGAATTTAATTTAAGACAAAACTATGAGACAAACGTCAGGATAAGCTGAAAAACCTGAATGCAGAGCAGAAACTACAGAAAGTAGAAGAGCTAAAGAAGAATCTGACATTTCAGCAGACTTTTGTCACCAGAGCAAAATCACAAAGTGAAGCTGTTGTGAAAGCAAGTTTTATTGTAGCAGAGGAGAAAGCCAAATCAGCCCGGCCATTTACCGAGGGAGAGTTTCTGAAAAGCTGCATGATGAAGGTGTGCGACGTCTTGTGTCCAGAATTTAAATATCAAAAATAAAAGTGCCAGCTCTACCTCACACGAGAGCACACTAGTCCGCGTACACAACGAAGAAGAATAAAAAAAGAGGGTGACCTGCAGTCATGACACAACAGGCGCCACCATGCGGCGATGAACTGCATTACAACACGCCACTGCTGAGTAAGTGTATTTGTAATGTTTTATCATCGTAAGTTTAATCAATAAACAAGTTCAGGGCGCTGAGAGTTTAGTTTGGAGATAAGAGCTGTTTGAGCAGACAATACATATGCCAGTGAAAGTAAAAACCAGTTAACCTGGAAGTTAACCTGGAAGACACAGACACTGCTGTTCACGTGAAACCGAAAGTAAACAGCTGGTGTTACTCCCTCCACTGTGTTTTATCCACGGCTCCAAATATGAGATATAAATCCCCAAATATTAAGACAACAATGAGAAGTATTTGGATTTAACGGGTTGCTGTTTCTTGCAGGAGATTGAAGATGCTGCTGTTGCTCCTGCTCCTCACGAGTGGTAAGAAACTCTTACTATGTTATATACTATATGTAAACAATGTTTATCTTGCACTCAGACCGAAGTTTGATCATTATCGCACAGGTAGATACACGCAGTGTGTGAAATTACCGATGTAATGATGGCTTTAATGTAGGAGAGCGAGGGGTGGTGTGAGAAAGTCTGGAGCGACTTTGTGTTGAAAGTTTGAGCTTTGAGAGGCTAACTAGCCGTGCTAAGCTAGCTCGGTGACAGGTCATGGCTGCAGATAAAAGGCTTTATTGACAGGTGCGATAATCCTTTATATCACAACAACATCATTCTCAGACAGGTGACAGGAACATGCAATGAAGTGGCCACCTATATCTGCTATTGTTGCCAAAGTGTGTCAATGTTAACTGAAGCTGCGAGTCCCAGTTCTGCCCTGGTCCTCCTCCATTAGGACATGCCTAGAAAAAGCTCCGTTTGGAGGCATCCTTGTAAGATGCATGAACCAGCTCAGCTGGCATCTTTTGATACGGCAGTACTCTAAGCCTAAATCATTGTAACTGTCCCTGAGACAGTTAAAATAAAGTTGTTTATTTCATATGTTTCTGTGATAGAGAGATGCTTAATAATTACAAGATAAGTTGATAAAAGTGTAAAATTGATTAAAAAACATGTCTAAAATATGTGACAAAATATGGGTTTGTTAAATATGTAAAGTTTGTATGAGGTAGAGTTTGTAATGGTCACATGACCAGAGTTTGGTTGAGAGCACAACCATGGCACGGTGGAGCTAGCATGGATACATGGCTACATGGCTACAGATGCATCTACAGCCTCAACGTTAATGTTATTCTGCATGTGGTCCAAGAGGCGCACACGGTATGGTTTCATGTATATTGTTTGTAATGTTGCATACGTGTTCTACACTGGTAATGAGAGAACATTTTTTTGATATCCATTATTGTGCATTTTTTCTGTTCTGCTTGCACAAGACTGTTTATGGACACTGATAAGAGAGACTGATAAGCTCAAAGCATTTATGTTGTAAACTTTGTGTTTCTTCAGTTTTCACGGTGTCTGAAGACAATAAGAGTGTGTGTGAGAGAGAAATAAATTTCCGAAGACATCAGTATGATGCGTGGCCATTCTTTGTTGGACCCCTGTAGTTACAATCATAATATAAGATGAGTAACAGTATGGTGGACATTAGGTAATATGTTTTCTTTTTGTCTGTTAATAATCATGTTGAACTGCACATGATTTATGTGACCGAACAAAGATGAAGAGAAACCTCCTGGAACCTGCAGACTTCAGTCTCACCCTGAAACATCCCACAGAGAGAGATACAAACACCTACACCTGCACCATCAGCAGGGAGGGAAAAATTCTGATGAAGAAACGAGTGGAGCTAAAAGTCAGAGGTCAGTGATGTAGATACATTTGAAAGGTAAAAGCATACTTTGTTTTCATTTGTTTTTCATATGATACCCAATAGTGACCTTTTCTTTAGTCCAATTTCTTTATTTTTGCATTGACAACTCAACAATGAAACCTCAAAGCCAAGGCCTGTAAAACGCTGTAACTAAATATACACTACGTGAGCTGGTTGCAGCAGATGGTAAGATTTGAATGGTGGTCAGTTGTTGAGTGTGTTGTTCCTCTAACCCTACTACTGTGAGTCAGGGGAGTGGAGACGTTAATTTCTTCTCTCAGGTTAGCAGGTTCAGCCTTTCTGGAATGTGAGCTGATTACAGTAACAAGGTCCTCTGGAGATTGCCTTGGTTCAGATACTGTGTATTCTCAAATACACTAGCTGAAGCAATAGGAGTGGGTCAGAAGCTGGAGTGGTCTGATGATCTGCACTGCTGCTTGGATACACTTTCTCACACTTTAATCAGCAGCATTAAGTCGTTTCTGATGCTCTTGGACCCAAATGTGAATGGGGCCTTGTGTTTCGTGTATTACTTTGATATTTCCTTGTCTTATGTTAGTGTATTCTCTTCTGCTTTCCACTGTTATTATATTTTTATTGAGTTAGTTAATACAGTTAATACAACCAGCCACAGCATGAGACCACATTAAAGAACACTATGGTTTCATCTGGATCCAGTGTAAATTTGTGAACCTCGTTGGTGAAGTCAGTAGAGTTTTTGATGTGATGGGGTGTGCTCCCCACAAAATGGGGGTTAGGATGGTAGCTAGGTGCTTTGAAATGCTGTAGGTGCCTTAGTTCATACTGTTAATAATGGGTCTGAATGGGGCCTCTTTGTGGTTCTTTGGATGTTCACATGAATATGGTATAAAATCCCCTGTATACAGGCAGTTGTATGTAGTGGGGCAATGGCTTTTCCCCTTTAATGTTGTTGTAGGCAACTGATGACTTTCTTGTTCTAATTGCTTGTGGGGTCTCATCTTAAGGCTTCATCGATGTGTGGTTGGTGGCTAAGATGAAGAGGACTGGAGTAAGAATAAGAATAAGAACAACTTTATTTATCCCGAGGGAAATTCTTTTGTCATGTACATGCTCAAAGCAGCAGGAGAGACAGAGGAACAGATAAATAAGATATAAGATATACAATATATACAATAAGAATGGTGTACAGTAATATACAGTAGGATAGTGCAAGACATAGTATCGGATAACTCTAACGAAGTAATATACATAACTATATCCTGGTGAATAAATAACTTAACTATCAGTGCAGAGTAGTGGGTTCAGGGTGTGGTGTTGGGGAGGCTAATCATACCTTCCCTATTTCGATAGCGGCCGGGCCAGAGAAAGGAGAGCTGCTGCTGGAGAAAAGCACCAGAGTCAGGGCAGTGTGTGCTGGAAAGTGACACAAATGATAAACTGATTGTGTCAAAAAAAAACTCAAACCCTACAAAACACAGCCACAGAGTCACGTCGGGCCATTTTGGGATTACAATAGGAAATGCTGTGTAGTACTTTTGGTGTGATAATCAGTTGAGTTTAGAACAACAGTGCACCTCCCCTTGTCGGTTAGAAGGGTAGCGATGTTTTGGACTCTAAGAAAAGAAGGCCGTACCATCGCCAGGTAAATTATGAGGTTGGTCAATGGAATTCTTGAACTGAAGACAGTAGCTGAACCCTTCTCCCTGATTTGATTTGCTTCAGGTTGTGTTAGTTTATCAATCCTTATTGCTGCTTCTGTTTCAATATGTGTTCTGTTGCTGGTCACAGTTCCCACTCAGATCGCCCAGTGTGATATCTTTTTTTGCAGTTTGTCATAAAATTGGCATGCACTTGTGAGGATGCCAGATCTGAGGATGCCCCAGCTGTTTGGGGTGGGCAGCCTGAAAGATGCTTTCCAATGCATTCACTGCAAAATATTGCCACTCTCAGAGCGAGAGCAGGCAGCAACGAGTGGAAGGATTCTTTAGAGAGGACCTCTGCCTCTCTTTGCTGCCTTGTAGAAGATGTGGTTACCACAAATAGCGTAAGAGAAACAAGGACCAGTGATGATGTCTTTTGTCTAGTGTCTGTACAGCTCATTTGTGCTTTTTTGTCCCCTCAGTCCCCCGGGTGGAGGTGGATTCAGGTGTGGAGTCTGTCCAGCTGCCTCTCAAAACCACACTTCACTTGCCTGAAAAAGCTAAAGTGGAGTGGAAGAACAGCTCAGGCAGGATAGTCCACGTGTATGAGAGCGACTCTGACCAGCCTGAAGAACAGAACCACTGTTACAAAGACCGAACAGAAATTAATGTGGACCCACTGAAACCTGAAGACCTCAGTCTCACCCTGAAATACCCCACAGACAGAGATAACTCCACCTACATCTGCACCATCTACAGCAGGGATAAAAACAAAATCCTGGTGAAGAAACAAGTGGAGCTGAAAGTCAGAGGTAAGACCATACTTTGTTTTCATCAGTATTTAATATAATAACCAGCTGTGACCTGGGCCCTTGGTTTCTGCTTACACTGGGAAGCAGTTGGATTTTATGTATTTATAAGTCAAATGAAGAAATTTGCCTTTTTATTGCTACAGTGGATCAGACTGAGCGAGATTACCCACATAACAGACAGGTCAGGGCCGGATCTGGTGTCGAGCCAGCACTGCTGGCTGACTTCTGGCATGTGTGGAATTACAGGGATTATTTTACATAGCCATCATCTTTATCATTGCATTAATTATCATTTCATCCAAGCATTTGTTGAAGTTGCTGGCATTATGTTATAATTTGTATTACAGGTGTTATCATAATCACATATTAACAGGTTTATTACAGGTGCAGTTATAACCACTTAAATCGTTGAGTTAAATCTATAATCATAAAAGCTTATATGCTGAGTATATTGTTACAGTAAAATAGTAGCTGAGCAAAGGCCTGAATGTATTCAGCTTCTTGTTGCATTTGAGTTTGCCTAGCAACAGGTGACAGAAGATGGGCCAAAGAGGAGGACAAGTCCATGGGGACCTCATCACCATATTTGGAAAAGGATGCCAGAAAGGGGAACTCCTGTCTCTGTAGTTATCTCTTAAAATTGATCATTGTCTGTAGAAGAGGCAAATAATGTTCTTAAGATGCAAATTATGTGCTTGTAAACGCATGAGGGGGCGTCATAATACCCTGATGTTATAAAAGCAATCTGAAGTGTATTTTTGGGTGGGGATTTACAACTGATGGTTTCCAGTGTACGTCTCCCCACGCTGCGTGCATTCATTAAAATCAATTGTTTGATCGACCTTTTCTGGACCATCATTGTTTTACTCTCGTCCTCAATTTCGGACCCGTAACACATGGTAAGTGGTATTTCATACAGATATGGCCAGGCCTGGCGTAGCTGGCACTGCTTATGTGATGGCATGCCACATCTGGCCCGATTGTGGTTTGGTTTATGTGGCGCAGGCTCATAGAAAACAGGTTTGGCCCAGATCCGGCATCAAACCGGCACTTCTGACTGACTGGTGTCATGGCAGAGTGTATGTCAACCAGATGTGGGCCAGGTCTGGCAATGATGGCACTATTTATGTTCCTATTTTCCTATTTTAGTTAGAAGACCCAAATCCCATGTTGCAATACTATACTGCTGTGGTAGACAATGTTTCAAATGCAGGTTTGACAGGTTTGTGAGTGTACACTTTATCCAAAACCTAAAACGCATGTTTACCACTGCGTGGCTGTAGCTCAGGAGGTAGAGCGGGTCACTTACTGATTGGAAGGTTAATGGTTGAATCCCTGGGTCCTCCAGTTTGCATGTGAATGTGTATGAATGTAGTTAGGAAGCACTCAGTTTAGAGAAAGTGGGTGAATGTGGCATGTTGTATAGGGCACTTTGAGTAATCAGGGAGAGTAGAAAAAAGTGCTATATAAGAATCATTCCATTCATCGTCTGAACAGGGTTTCATCATGTTACTTTTGCATTATTATGTTTGACACATGTTGTTATTACATGGCTTGATTAAGGTACACATTAGGCTGGCATCTGGGGCCAGATCTGAAACTGATCTGGGCCACCAGTGTGTCTGCAACTCGCGTTGTGCTGGCCCATGTGTGGGCCACCTCTGGTAAACCAGATCTGGGCCACCAAAGGGCCGTCATTCTTTGCGGTATGTGGGCCATGTGTAAGCACATTGTGTGGGCCAGATCGGGGCCACACCAAGTGTGCTATCTGGATAATAGCTCTGTTGTAAACATCTGGGGTGAGGACCTGAAGACTCAGTGAATTGTTACAGGATGAAGCCAAAGTTTCGGCAGTGTACTCACAACAACCTGTAGAGTTTAGGTGTTCAATACTGACTACACAAATAAACGACCACTCATAATTTATAACTTTTATGTAATTTGTTTTTTCTTGATCTTAGCTGATCTGCACTTCTTTATTTCTTATTTTTTTTGTTTGATGTTTATTGTATATTTGCTGCTATGGCAACTTAATTTCTCTCTGGGATTAATAAAGTCTGCCTGGTTCTGATTCTGATAATCTACCAAAAAAGTTCAAGAAAGTTGATTATCACTGTGCTGATATTACTGATAATGACTGATGATTACTGACATATCTACCCTATAATATAAAGCGCTTTGATGCGACTGATGTTATATTGAGCCAGCTAACGCAAAGAAAGTGGAGCATGTCAGAGTGGAGCCAGTCAAAGATAATTCATTCAAAGAAAACCAAAGAAAATGTGCTCAGTGCTGCTGCTGTCTGTCACATTAAGTTTTGTTGTCCTCTTAGTCCCCCTTGTTGAGGTGGAGGATTCAGGGGTGGAGTCTGTCAAGCTGCCAATTAAAGCTACACTTAACCTGCCTAAAGATGCTAAAGTTGAGTGGATGGACAGTTCATACAGGATGCTTCACGTGTATCCAAGCAGCTCTGACCAACCTGAAGAACAGGACCGCCGTTACAGAGGACGAACAGAGATGAATGATGAAAATGGAGATCTCACTCTGACCCTGAAACACCCCACAGACTGGGACAGAGGCCCCTACACCTGCACCGTCTACAGCAGGGAGGGAAATATCCTGATGAGGAAACAAGTGGATCTAAAAGTCATGGGTCAGTGCTGCTCCTCTGTGTGTGTGTCTTAATCTGTTATACTATTTAAAGCATTAGAACTTCTGTTGGTGATGTGAATCCAAAAAAAGAAAAAAGAAAAAAGGCATTGGTAGCCTGTAGTTGTTGAGTCTGCAGAAATGTTTGATTTGTAAACTCCTGTGTCCTCGAGGATCAGAGTATAAAATTAGAAGCTCCTTTTAAGCTAACAAACAGCTGCTGAACTTTGACCTCCCGGAGAAAATCAGCAGATTGCTTTGAGCTACTCTGTGAACACAAACTAGACTTTGTGCTTTAGTTGGAATAGACAGCCTTGTATTTTTAGCTCTTAATGTTTGTGAGAGTCCAGCAGACAGTCTGATCCAGTTTATATGTAGATCATGCAGCGATTTCTCACTTCAGGTTCTGATTGTGTTTTCAGAGACTGAATTTTTGTCCTACTTTCTCCATCCTGCAAAGCTGTTCATGTTCAGCATGACTGATGGAATAAATTCACTCAGTGATTCAGTTTGTTTGGAGGAAGCAACTCATCTGAGGTCATGTGATTATCAGCAGCTTTCAGTGGAGCTGATTTCAACTGTTTGGTCCAACAGAGCAGCTCAAACAGAACTGTAGAGATGAGCTGTGTTGATCCTGAGGACTTAGTGATGTGTAGAAATAATGAAACCTTGATGTGTGACAGTTTCTGAGGCTCCAGGTTGAAGATGTGTTTTAAATCCGGTGCTTTGTTGAGTCATATTGTCCTACAAAGAAACCGATCCTGACAGAAGACAGGATCTGTGATCAGAACTCCTTGAACTCTTCTCTTTAATGTTTCATTTTAGGCCCACACACACTCAGCAGTAAGTAGATCCACACTGACAGGAGACATGACTGTGAAGCAGCACCATCAGACTCTGATCGTCTCCAACATCTTTAAAAACTGCTTTGACTTTTTAGATCTCTGTCCTGTTACCTCCTGCTGTGGTCTGCTTCTCTCCTTCAGCTTTCTCTATAACTGTGCTGCAAACTGCTGCTGCCATCTGTTTAGCTCACGGTGTGTTTGTGTCCTCTCAGTCTGTCAGGTGGAGGTGGAGGAGGGGGCGGAGTCTGTCCAGCTGCCCTTCAAAACCACAGAAAACCTGCCTGAATGATCCACTAGAATGATTATGTTGGATTATGTTTCAACAGCAAGCAAACTAAATCTAGTTTCAACCAGTCTGGGCATCAACAAGTGGGAAAATTAGATTTATGAAACTGACTTAGGAGCCTTGATACTGTTTTATTGGTGATACTTTAACGCGACGTTTCCATAAATTTAATTTGCGACTACTCTCACTTCTAAACTCATCATCATACACAGACACTAATAACTGGAGCTCCAGGTACCACAGTTTACATTAGCAACAGCTTAATCTTTAAGTACCTTCTATCCATTTCTTCCTCTTAACCGGGCAGCAGCCTAAGCAAAGAAGCCCAGTCCTCCTCTCCCTCCCCAGCCACCTCTTCCAGCTTGACTGGGAGCACCAAGACGTTCCCCGGGGCCTCCTTCCGGTGGATATATGCCCAAAACACCTCACCCAGGTTAAAGCTCATTTCCACCACTCGTATCTGCAGTCTGGTTCTTTCAGTCACTACCAAAGCTCACGACCACAGGTGAGTGTAGGGACATAAACTGACCAGTTATTTGAGAGCTTCACTTACATTCAGCCACATTCCAGTGTGAGTCAGTGATGCTCTTTGATTCTGACAGTCTGGAACAATGAGGTTGTACATTTTCTTCTCACATGTAATTCTGATGTGAATAAAATATCACTTCAGTGATTCAGTTTTTAGAGGTGCTTTGACTAGAAATGAAACTTCATTGTCTGACTGTGTTGTGTCTCCTCTGCAGGGAGAGTTCAGGTCCAGGATCAAACAGGGGACATCAGGAACAGAAGCAGCTCCATTGATCCGACTCCTCTGATGGCTGATCAATCAGTTTGATCTGTGTGTTCTTTGATTATTGATCAGTGATGTCAGAGTGGAGTCAGTGTGATGTTGTTGTTGTGTGTTTGAGACTTTTAGTGTCCATGAAGGTCTCTGCTGCCGTAGATCCTCTGAACTGTGACAGAGGTCTCACTCTGGAGGAAACTCTCAGCACTTTCCAGCAGCTCCTCCATCATGGAGGACGTTCCCTCACTGTAACAGGTGGAGGAGAGAGGAGAGGAAGCACAGGTGGATCCTCTGAGGAAGAGGAGTGTTCCTACAAACCACATGATCACATGACCAGAATGGTATAGCTACAAAGTCAGATTAATGGGTTTGCAGGTGTCCTTAAAGTCAGATTCACCAGGGAGGACAAAGGATAACTGTTTGCTGAGCTGAGCACTATATGCAGTCTGCCTTTGTTTTCGCGTCTTCGTTCACTTTGAAATAGTTCCATGCGGCTCACTTGTTTCGCCTTCTCCCAGCTCCGAGCTGCAGCCGGGGCCTGGGGGCGGGCACTGGGAAAGACTCGCTCACAGCTGACTAAATGCCAGATTTTCACTTCAGGAAGCACACAGCCCCACTCCACTGTTGGCCAACGCCCTCAACGACTCTTACTGCTGGTTTGATGAGACATCAAGCAGCTTTCACAACTCAATAGAGAATTCCCCAACAATAGAGACACTTTGGTCACTCATGGTAAATGGTAAATGGACTGATTCTTATAGAGCACTTTTCTACTCTCCCAGAGTACTCAAAGCACTCTATACAACACGCCACATTCACACAGTCACACCCATTCTCACAAGCAATACCTCTATACTGAGTGCTTTCTCACTACACTCACACACATTCATACTCCGATGGATGCATCGGAGAGCAACTTGGCGTTAGTATCTCGCCCAAGGATACTTGGCATGCAGACTGGAGGAGCCTGGGATCGAACCTCCTTGCGATCAGTAGGTGACCTGCTCTACCTCCTGAGATACAGCCACCCCCAGCAACAGCAACCCCATCCCCCCACCTTCCCCACTCCCCCCACAACAGATGCTATGAAAGACTTCACCCACAGGAGCAACCTCCTCACTTCACACCTATGAGGATTTCACACCACCTTCTCCCACTACAACCCTTCATACTCATGAAGCAGATGTGAGGAAGCAGTTTAACCTTGTAGAAATACTAAAGAACCAATTCAATTCAATTGTATCTATATAGCGCCAAATCACAAGAAAAATAGCCTCAAGACGCTTTATATTGTACAGCAGATACAGAGAAAAGCCCAACAATCATAGACCCCCTATGAGCAAGCACTTTGGCGACAGTGAGAAGGAAAAACTCCCTTTTAACAGGAAGAAACCTCCAGCAGAACCAGGCTCAGGGAGGGGCGGGGCCATCTGCTGCGACCGGTTGGGGTCAGAGAAGGAAAACAGGATAAAGACATGCTGTGGAAGAGAGACAGAGATTAATAACAGATATGATTCAATGCAGAGAGGTCTATTAACACATAGTGAGTGAGAAAGGTGACTGGAAAGGAAAAACTCCTCGTGTGTCATAGTGGTCTGATCAGACAATATATTTACCCTTCTGTGCCATTTCATGTTTAGGTCAGTTATGTTTGTTTAGGTCAGTTATATTTCCTTGTGCAGTCATTTGGTTTGTTAAGTTTGCAGTTCTTTGCCTGAGTTCAGTTTTGTTTCTTTGACATTTTTTATGAGCTTAACATTAATTACTTTTGTAAATATAATATTTGGGTTAAATGAATGAAAACTCTGTTTTTCTAATAATTCTTGTGACTCCTTCTGCTTTTTTTCAACTTGGTTCATCACACAGCCCTAAATATTTGTTTAATGTCCTGGTCAAATATTACTCCAAGGTGTTACTGGAGACCAAGGTAATGCCATCCAGAGCAAGTATCTGGTTAGATACCATATTTCTAGGTATTTTAGGGCCAAGTATAATCAGCAGCATAAAGTTAGTTGTCACCCAGGTCTTTATATCAAGCTCTGCTGTGTTCAAGCTATTAATTACTGTGCGCAGGAGAGCCAAAACACACATCAAACATTAAAGTTCAGTTATGCCAGCTTTAACCTTGGGATGCCTCAGCTTCTCTTTATATCCCCACACTCAACTCTCTGCATCAGGAAGCTCCTGCCACTGGTCACCCTGGGAGTTTCGTCCTTCTACACCCTAACAGTTAGCAGATAACGTAGTGAAGCATCGCCAAGCAGTTTTCACAAGGTCATGCTGACACAAAATTTGACTCTGACTTTAAACACTGGTCACTTCAGGTGCTGCTCTGATAGACAGGAAATGACATCACGGCTCAAACTCTTTGTCAGTAAACCATTTCTTTATTTAACATATAAAATTTTGGTTTAATTGTTGCAGGATTTCATTACACAAACAAACTGAAAAAAAAAATCTGCAGAACACATGGATCAATGCATTCATTAAAAATATAACAGGAAACAGATTTCTTAATCAAACTGCTGGAACAAAGCGAACCACTCAACACAAACACTACAGTAGAACAGTTTAGAAAGCTTAAAATGTAACAAGAGGCACATTTTCATTCATAGGTGCCTCATCAGATCTTTGCAGAAGACTCCACCTGAACTCTGTGGAGCCTGATCTCAAGGGTTTAAGTCTGACCCTGAAACCAGAAGAGGATCTTTCTGTCTCTGCAGATTCACTGTGATCCAGAGATGGCAATGATTTCAGTCCTGCATCACGCTGATGTTTGCACAGAGAAGATAATTTAGTAAATGTTTTTGAACATTGGTAACAGTAAACTTCATAATCATTATGCAAATTTTTACTCTGTGAATGGTACTCATGGCCATTGACCAGTGGTTGTTGATCAATGCTCATAAGAATTTGGATATTAATGATGAAGAAATTGACCTCACAGCCCATTGTTCATTCATTGGGCCGGTTTCAGTCGTTATGCAAATGTACTGTTTACAAGATTAACGTAAAAGCAGGAATCAAGACGTAACAGTTTATTTGTAACATGGAATCGTTTCTGAGTGGAGTATGAACCGAGATTACTCAAACTCTTTCACAGATAAGATAAGATAACCTTTATTAGTCCCACACGTGGCAAATTTGTTATCTAATTACTAATACGTTAGTTATAAAAAATTACGAGAAGAAAAAGATAAGAAAGAAAGAAACTCAGAACGAGCAGAGCTGCTGTAACAGGCTGCCGCACACGGGGGGCGCCGTGATGAAGTTCTCTTTCATGTGTCTGCGTTCATGCTTAGTATGATCACATGATTGTGAAAAGGTTTTGTCACAGTGTCTGCACTTGTATGGTTTCTCTCATGTGTGGACTCGTTTATGCTTTTCAAGCTGACGTGCACTGATGAAGGATGACCCACACTGATCGCAGACATGCTTTTTAACGCCACTGTGAAGGAGTTCATATTGTTTGAAGTCCTTTGAAGTGGTGAAGCCTCTCCCGCATTCTTTACAGTAGTTCATTTTGTCTCCAGTGTGTCTACGTTGATGTATTTTCAGAGTCCTTCAATGACTTAAAGTTTTTCCACAAAGGTCACAACAAAAGTCTTTCCCACAGCGATGACAGGGTTGAGAACTTGATCCATCTGTGTCGCTCTGCTTCTAAACAAAAACACAAAGACAGTGTAAGTCAGTCCTTCAACATTTTTATCCTGAACGTCACCTGAAATAAAGAGCATCTCTGCCAAAGTCCAATTACATTTTACTGTTTACATTATCACACTCAGCTCAATTTAATGTGCTATAAAAACGATAAGAGTAAAAACATTAAAGTAATACTAGTTTAATGCTACAATAACAATAACACAATTCTCAAACACTATCCCTAAAAACCTGTGATTAGAGTCTGAATAATCATTCAGAGCTGCCAGTAGAATTGCTAACATGCTAACACACTTTGATGAGCAGAGTTGTTTCAAACAGTCGGGCTGACAAGATAAAAATATAAATACATACCTCACAGTAACTGCACTTGTAGAGTCTTTCTGGTGTGGATCTGTTGGTGTGCTTTCAGGTAACGTGGAGATTTAAAAGTCTTCTCACACAGGCCACATTTATAAGGTCGTTCCTCAGTGTGGGTAAACATGTGACGTCGTAACTCTGTGTTTGTAGTAAACTGTTTACCACACTGATCACAGCTGTACACATCATGTCTGGTGTGAATGCGTAGGTGAATGTTTCGGCTCCCTATCAGGCTGAAAGTTTTTCCACAAATGTCACAGCTGTATGCCTTAATTCCAGAGTGGGTAACTAGATGACTCTGTAAGCTGTAACTGTGAGTAAAAGCTCTGCCACACTGATCACAGGTGTACGCTTTAACTCCAGTGTGGAGGAGTTGGTGTGATTTTAAGTTTCCAGACGTGGCAAAAGACTTTCCACACTCGTCACACCTGAACGGTCTCTCTCCACTGTGGATGAGTTGGTGTGCTTTTAAGTTTCCAGACTGCGTAAAAGACTTTCCACAGTCTCCACAGCTGAATGGTCTCTCTCCGGTGTGGATGACCTGATGCATTTTTTTGGAAGCTTTCACAGTAAAATCTTTCCCAAACTCGTCACTGTTGTATTTTTTTCTTCCACTTCTTTCTTCAACAAAATTGTCGGCCTCCTGAGAGCGCTGACTTCTCGATCCACGTTGGTCCTGCAGTGACAGAGATACAAACAGAGGCAGTGATTTGTGGGAAATACATTATTCTAACCGGCCTTTTATTAGTGGTATTTTGTGAGCTTTTATTAAATAAGTATTTATACTTATTTTCATACACACATTGCAAATGTGATTGAATATATGGCAAGAATACCAGAGGCGTAAAACACCAGCTACTGGTAGACAGAACAGTCAGCCGAGACTGCAAGACCAGACTGACCAACCTGTGCACAGCCTGGATTGATTACAAGAAGGCCTATGACTCAATGCCCCACAGCTGGATACTGGAATGCCTAGAATTGTACAAGATCAACAGGACCCTAAGAGCCTTCATCAGGAACTCAATGGGGATGTGGCATACAACACTAGAGGCCAACTCCAAGCCCATAGCACAAGTCACCATCAAGTGCGGGATCTACCAAGGAGATGCTCTGTCCCCACTGCTGTTCTGCATAGGCCTGAACCCCTCAGTGAGATCATTAACAAGACTGGCTACGGATACCGACTACGGAACGGAGCGGTTGTCAGCCACCTCCTGTACATGGATGACATCAAGCTGTATGCCAAGAGTGAACGAGACATCGATTCACTGATACACACTACCAGGATATACCGCAGTGACATTGGAATGTCATTCGGACTGGAGAAGTGTAGTCGGATGGTAACAAAGAGAGGGAAGGTAGTCAGAACTGAGATGATCGAGCTACCAGAAGGCAACATTGCAGACATAGAGGACAGTTACAAGTACCTGGGGATCCCGCATGTTTAATGGGAACCATGAAGAGGCCGCTAGGAAAGCTGCAACCACCAAGTACCTGCAGAGGGTCAGGCAAGTCCTGAGGAGTCAGCTGAACGGTAAGAACAAGATCAGGGCCATCAACACCTACGCCCTGCCCGTGATCAGGTACCCTGCTGGGGTAATAGGCTGGCCAAAGGAGGAGATAGAAGCCACTGACATAAAGACAAGAAAGCTCCTTACCATGCATGGAGGGTTTCACCCCAAGTCCAGCACCCTGAGGCTGTACGCTAAGCGGAAGGAAGGGGCCGGGACTGGTGAGTGTCAGCACCACAGTCCAGGATGAGACAAGAAACATCCACGAATACATCACGAAGATGGCCCCAACTGACAGCGTGCTCAGTGAATACCTCAGGCAGCAGAAACCCAAGAAAGAGGAGGGAGACGAGGAACCATCATGGAAGGACAGGGCCCTGCACGGTATGTACCACCGGCAGATAGAGGAGGTGGCTGATATCCAGAAATCCTACCAGTGGCTGGACAAAGCTGGACTGAAAGACAGCACAGAGGCACTAATCATGGCAGCACAAGAATACAAGATCCATAGAGGCTGGGGTCTATCACACCAGGCAAGACCCCAGGTGCAGGCTGTGTAAAGATGCCCCAGAGACAATCCAGCACATAACAGCAGGGTGCAAGATGCTAGCAGGCAAGGCATACATGGAATATCGATCCAAACGTTGGTAGTGGTATATGATCGATACTTTAGTTTGTTTCTCTCCTGGAGGTTCACTATTTACTCGTTGTGGATGAAACAGCAGCTCTGTCTGTGTGAACACCTCTTCTTATGCGGCAGACGCACTTTGCTCCGCCCCCTTCTTCCTGCCCTGCTGGGATTTGTTACTGTGCCGTCACGTGACTCAGATGCACTCAGAAGACGCATTTGGACTGCAGAGAGAGAGAAAGAGGAGCAACATGTGGAGATATTTTATGACTGTAAATGAAAATGCTGGAGAACAGCTGGAAGGCTGTCAAGCCACAGGGGACCACAACAAGCTGTAGAGTTCAGCTTATTTTTCACACGTCAGTTAAATGCTTTGACTGAAGTCTCACTGCACACACTCAAACTTAGTGTTTGTGTACACCTTGGTCATTATAACCTGACACTGATCAGTGCTGCTCTGACGACCACACTCACATCCATGTAATCATTTAACTGGGATGATCTGGATTTACTGCACAATGCTGAATGTGTCCTCACAGTACAGGGAATAACTCTCTCTGTGTTCCTGCAGTGGTAGTAGAGGAGGGAGGGGAGCCAGGACTGACTGTACTGCCTGTGTGCTGTTTTCAGCTTCACTCACAGACTCAATGGCTTCCAGATCAGAGGAGGATCTCTGCTGTCCGGTCTGTCAGGAAGTCTTCAGAGAGCAGAGCACAGTGCCAGTGTGTCTCATCTGCAGAGACTCAGAAAAACACAACAATCACAGATTCAGACCCATCGATGAAGCTGCACAACAACACAAGAAGGAACTTCAGGAAACTCTGGAGCCCTTAAAGAAGAAGTTAAAGGTTTGCAAAAGAGTTCAAGTGAAGTTTGATCGAACAGCAGAACACATTAAGGTCCAGGCCCGACACACAGAGAGGCAGATTAAGGAGCAGTTTAAGAAGCTTCACCAGTTTCTAGCAGAGGAAGAGGAGGCCAGGCTGGCTGCACTGAGGGAGGAAGAGGAGCAGAAGAGTGGGATGATGAAGGAGAAGATGGAGGCTCTGAGCAGAGAGATAGCAGCTCTTTCAGACACAGTCAGAGCCACAGAGGAGGAGCTGAGAGCTGAAGACGTCTCATTCCTGCACAACTACAAGGCTGCAGTGGAAAGAGTCCAGCGCTGCCCCCTGCTGGATGATCCACAGCTGCCCTCAGGAGCTCTGATAGACCAGGCCAAACACCTGGGCAACCTGACCTTCAACATCTGGAAGAACATGAAGGACATGGTCTCCTACACTCCTCTCATTCTGGACCCAAACACTGTGAGTCCAAAACTCATCCTGTCTGAAGATCTGACCAGTGTGAGACGAGGAGGAGAGAGGCAGCAGCTTCCTGATAATCCAGAGAGGTTTGATGGATTAATCTGCTCTGTCCTGGGCTCTGAGGGCTTTAACTCGGGGACTCACAGCTGGGATTTTGAGGTTGGAGACAGTACAGAGTGGCGACTGGGTGTGTTAGCAGAGTCTGTGCAGAGGAAGCGAAACATGCTGTCTCATTTGTGGAGAATACGTTTATATGAAGGTAAATACTCAGCTCGCTCACCATCAACTCCTCTCACTGATCTCTCAGTACAGAAGAAGCTCCAGAGGATCAGAGTGAATCTGGACTGGAACAGAGGAAAGCTGTCGTTCTCTGATCCTGATACTAACACACACATACACACCTTCACACACACTTTCACTCACAGGATGTTTCCATATATTTGGGCTGGTAAAGTGAAGGTGTTGCCATTGAAGGTGTCAGTGTCAGTGGAGCAGATGAGTTGAGGATGATGATGTTTCTAATGTTGTTTCCTGTCAGTGAATTGAAGCTGTTAAACTGCAGCTGTCCTCCTGCTGCCTCGTTGTTCCAAAGCTCTTTGTTTCTCTTTTAGTTCTCACTGTTTCTTTCTGTTTCTGCTGTCCACCTTTTCACATGGAAAATCATTTCACTGTTTCTCACTGAATGACTCCCCAAACTAGATTTGAAATTCTATCAAGTTTCTAATCATTACAAGTGATTCATGTTTCTATTTGATGTGTGTAAATGGAGATGATTTAGTTTGCTGGGATATGGACTGACATGTGTTGAATGGGAGGAGCAGTTTGTTGTTGTCTTCTTGTCTGTTTATGACAACAATAAATATGTTGTTGAAACAATGATTCATATTTAACTCCATATATGAAATGTTTCTGATCTTTGAATTCTGTTTGATTAAAGACTTTCTTCATGACACAAATGAGATTTCAGTGTATTAATAGAACTAAATAAGCTCAGAGTTGAAAGGCTGGAGTATTATGTACGTGCTTCACTGTCAGTATCTTCAGGGGATTCAAAGGAAACATCAAACTGCTGTAATGAGATAAACTAGTTGGGCTGAACACACTTATCTGTAGTTTGTCTCCATCCAGGATCATCAGAATATAATGAACATGTGTGAAGAGCCAAAAAATGCTGCTCCCCTCTCAGCATGATGAGCTCCAGCCTTTGTTAACAGGACAACAGGAAACATGAGACAACTTTCAGAGACAGTAACCAACTGTGGCCACAAGATGGCAGCAGCTGATCTGACATCCTTTATTGGACAGAACGACTCTGTGACGTCATCAGAGAGACGGCCTTCACTTTGATAGATCTGACGTCATGTCTGCACTGCGATGATGAAAGCTGATAAACACATTGTTATTGATCCATGAAATCACCTCTGTCCTCTCAAGTGTAGCTGTTTACAGAGCTAAAGAAGTCCTTCATCATCAAAACAGACAAACATGGATTTTCTGTATTAAGTGACGTCATCCTCACTCTAACCTCTTACATACATTCTGTTCAGTTTTCCTGCTGTAAGAAATAAACTGTGTGCAAATATAAATGCAGGGAAACATCCATTAATCACAGGTGAGCCGTTTGTTTCTGACTCACATTAAATGAGGCTTCAGGTGTAAATACCTCAGAAGTGTTTCTGAGTTCAGTAGAACCAGACCCAGTCAACCATCATGGCATCCACAGCACTACACAATGCAACAGAAAGGCCTTCATCATCTGCTGAAGCACCTCTGAACCACGACGCTCTCCCTGCATCTAAAAGCTGTTAGTCAGGATGAGATGCTGCTGTGATTGCTCACAGTTTACCTGTGAGATCTTTGTAAATATTGTCTTTGTTTGTGAAGGAAACACCTTTAGTCTGTTTTTATTTGGAGTGCAGATCTGGGCGTCCATCACTTTAACCTGCACACGTTTAGTTATTGAGTGTAGTTGATGTTTGGCAGCATTTTATAAGTGACAGTTCATGAACGGTGCAGGAACAGAGGACGCCTGACCATCCTACCTGTGTCAGTAAGAAAACTTTCATCACAACTTCACAACTTAACACAACTGAAACCTGAATTCTGTGTTGCATAGTTTACTAACAGTGTGTGCTAACACTGAAGTTAGCAGTTTGTTTCCTAAGAGCTGCTGGGACAAACCACAGTGAGCGGCTACAGAGTTTTAGTTAAGGTGGTTCTAATATGTGACCTGTTGAATTATTTACAGGGATTTATTTTTCATTTAAAGCATCATTTGTGAAGTTTTTATGAAGTTTAGTTCTTTTATGTTCTTTGTGTAACGTTTAGATTTTCTTCTCTTGTGTTTTAACTCTTCAGGTTTCCTGTAACAGAGATGTAAACCACCGTTTTCTGATGGTGCTGCACTGTGACATAAACACTGCCACTTTATTAGGTACACCTTGCTGACTGCAGGTTATAACCCCTGCTGGAAACATCCCCACAGATATTGATCCTTATTGACATGACAGCACCACACAGCTGCTCCAGATGCTGCAGGATGCTGGTCAGGGCTCTAAAAGTGAAACTTTACTGAAAGTAATAAACCTGAGAGGAAATAAACTTTGGACTTTAGTAAGCTGATCTCTGAAGCTGTGATGGAGCTCAGTCGGTGTGAAGGCGGCTGCTGTGTAACAAATGTTTGTCTGAGGTGCTGCGACTGATCGTGGTCATGTTTATTTAAAGAAGTCATGATGAAGCAGGCTGTGCAGTCCGAGCTCTTCATCAGTTAACAGTCCTCCAGAGCTGCTGCAGGGAGCTGACTGTCCTCCAGGTGGCACTAAGTGAAAACAGTCCAAAGAAATAAACTTGGACGTTTTTTAAGCCTAAATAAAATGTAAATAAAGTTTATAGATACATTTAAAACCAGCTACACTGTGACTTTACACACCTACATATTACACTGACAGAGCTGACGCCTGATTGGAGCAGTACAGAGTTAGTCTTCTTTTCTGGTTGTGGATTGGTTTGTCAGGATTTCCCCTTTACAGGTTTATATAATACAGTATTATTTAGTTCTGTCTGTCAGGTTTATATTGTTGGATTGTCCTTTATGCTTAGAAATATATAATCATATATGCTTAGAGGTATATAATCAATTGTATAATGATAGAGGTCTGATCCTTAGCAGTCTGCAAAGACTCTGTGTGCCTTCCAGAGTGTTCTGGCATCCACACACATCGTAAGGTCATGAGAGAGGTCGAACCTTCTCTTTCTGATTTATGATATGGTAAACACATCTATGTCTGTGTGAGATGTCATATGTTAATGAACCTATGCATATTCATGGGACCACAATAAAGAGCAGTGCTATGGAGGAGCTAACTGAGAGTGACTGGGGAGGAACAGCGCTCGTGCACGGTTCTCTCCCTCGTGCACGAGATCACACAAAGACTTCTGCCTGGTTCCCAATGCTGTGCTAGCAGCAGCTGAATTGTCTTGGCTGTGACAGCAACAGGTCTGTGCTAGACAGACCTGTTGCTGTCCACGTTTTTCATACTCTTTTTATTTTCATCTAAAAGTTTACTGTAGTAATTTCTTTTGCTGCTTCTTATAATTATTATCAGTTTATTCTTATACTTCTTGTAGGTTTGTTCAGCTTCTATTGTTCTTTTCTTTAAAACTTCTTGAATATAGATGTTCAACACGTTCTCACTCCTAACTCGTCAAATGTGCGACGCATGGTCAGGCTCCCTCTGCTTCACTTATTGACGCGCCGGGTACCCCCCTCGCATCGAGAATTGACGTGCAGGGTCCTCTTAGGCTACGTTCACACTGCAGGTCTTAATGCTCCCATTTTTTGATCAAATACGTTTTTTTTGTCTGACAGCAAACGCGCTCTAGTGTGAACGCTCAAAGCGCCTGCATGCTCAAAAGAAGACGTCACACACAACGCGCTCTGTTTAGACCCAGACCAAACAGTATTGTTTGACTGATGGCCGTTAATATAGAGACCTGTTTCAGACTTTACATTTCCTAATTTTGCTTTAACTTAAAAAGTTATTTTGTTATTGACGGGGGATTTCTAAAAATCACCCCGCAGTTCTTCAGCTGAGACACCTGAGTTAGAAAACACAAACACTGCAGTTGTCTTTACTCGCGAGGACGGTCACAGAGCGCTTGTATTCGCAGGAGACACTCACAGACTCGCGCTCTGTCACTGTCTGCGTTCTTTATTTATATTTATTTATTATTATTATTATATTATATTTATTTATATTATAAATAAATCGTGCCGCAAGAGTTGGGAGTTCGCCTTGTAATCGGAAGGTTGCCGGTTCGAGCCCCGGCTCGGACAGTCTCGGTCGTTGTGTCCTTGGGCAAGACACTTCACCCGTTGCCTACCGGTGGTGGTCAGAGGGCCCGGTGGCGCCAGTGTCCGGCAGCCTCGCCTCTGTCAGTGCGCCCCAGGGTGGCTGTGGCAACAATGTAGCTTACTATCACCAGTGTGTGAATGTGTGGATGACTGGATATGTAAAGCGCTTTGGGGTCCTTAGGGACTAATAAAGCGCTATATAAATACAGGCCATTTACCATTTATACAAGCTTGTGTCTGTGTGTGTACAAAGATAACAGAGTTATTCTAAGAACTCAGAGCTGAGGTTCCCCTTTTCTAAGTCTGCATGTTCCAGAAGAGAGGAAGCTGTTAGTTGGTAAATAAGTTTATCATCACAAAAGTTATTAGGTGAAAAGTCACGTAGACATTTGCTTAGTGATCCTGAAAGAGCACATTTCGTGTAGCTGATAACACAAATACACGATTTTCCTTTGACATTCTGTTTATCAGAAAGTGAAATGTACAATTCAACAGTAAGTAACTACTTGTCTTTCACATTTTCAGTTACTACATAATTAGTTTCACTTCATCTTCATCTTACAAATAGGAAAAGAAGTCTTCATGATCTTCATCGGTTTGTGGTACATTTCCGCATATGTTGTGAACGATAAACTTATCATCTGTGAAATTACAGCTTCTAAACAAGGAATAACACAAGTAAAGAAAAGTAAAATAAAACCAGGGAAACTCCAACGCCGATCAACAGTCTCTATAGAATCTGAAGCCATGTTTAAAGAATGTACAGGTGCAGCACGTGGTGTTGAATAAGATACACAATCCTCCTTTCTTAGCCAGGATCATGTCCAGTGCTACACGATGTTGCATTGCAGCAATTCTGAGAGCGTCTATTTCTTGGTTTTGTCCCTCGTTGACCTTCCAGGATGCTTTGAGGAACAAGCCGAATCTACAGTCCAGTGTCTCAATTCTGAGAACATGTTTTCCAACTCCTGCCCACAGGAAGAGTGAGTTGAGTACCTTTTGTCCAGATGTCCAGAGTTTGAATTCTTCAGGTGCAGTTTACACAAGTCATTCTGAAGGTGTGGTCGGAGATCAGAATTGGTGCACATGTTCCAGGGTGTTTCCCATATATAGTTGGGTGTGTTAATATGCTCGGCATGTGCAGCAGACGTAACAGTCTTTCTCTGTGGTTCTGTTAAACACGTATCTGTATCAGGCATTGTCCATCTCTTTTCTCGGCTCGTGTATTGTTTTCTTCCGTCTTCCAGGGTGGATAGCGTGATGATCAGAGCCAGTTACCACCTGAGAACACGTCATGCTTGAGGTTGGTCACACCCAAATGTATCAGTGAGCCTAGAGTTGGTCAGTGGCAGGAGAGAATGAGAGTGCAAGCTGAGCTCAATCAGCACTCCTCCCTCGCCACTGGACCCACTGGCACCGGGGGAGATTACCTTACACTTGTGCATCTCTAGTGGTCTGGGCTTCAAACTTTCTTGCAGTGGCTCTGATGAATCCAGGATGGTCTCTCTGCAATTTTACAGGCTGTGGGTGTGGTCAATAACACTTGGTATGGGCCCTCCCAGTGGGGTAAACTCCAATTTTTCCTCTGGAGCACCCCTTTAGGACCCAATCGCCTGGTTTCAACCTGCAAGAGACTGGAGAAGAGCCGTACGGCAGTTTATTGTTCAAAACAATATCCTTATTTTCTAGTAGTTTTGCCATCCATTCTGCCAGAGTCATTTCTCTGACAGATTTGTCTAAAGGTTCACTTGTCACTGGTAGAGGAAAAGGTCTCCCATGTACGACCTCAAATGGTGTAAGTTTTTGGGAGCCTTGTGTTAATCTCATCCACATTTTTACTAGGCCTATGCTTTCAGGCCACGGTCTTCCTGTTTCTTCCATGCATTTTCTGAGTCTCTGTTTTATGGCGCCGTTAGTTCTCTCCACTAACCCTGCACTTTGTGGGTGATAAGCACAATGGTTTCTTATGCTGAATCCTAGTGCTTCAGAGACTTTACTGATTACATCATTGACAAAATGTGTCCCATTATCTGATCTTATCAGAGTAGGGATGCCATATGTTGGAATGAAATGATTACATAGACATTTTGCAACTGAGATTGCATCTGTTTTTTTCACTGGATAAATCTCTGGCCATTTTGAGAATACGTCTATAATCACTAGAGCGTATTTTTTAGCCTTGACTTTCACTTAATTCAATAAAGTCCATGTGAATGGTGTGAAATGGATGAGGTAGTGTGGGGAAATGTCCTCTTTTTGTCCTCAGATTGCCTTGTGAGTTGTGTTTTTGACAGATCATGCCTGTCCTCACAAATTCTTTTTGCTGAAGTTTCAAAATTAGTGTGTATTATATACATTTGGCCTAATAATGATCCTTATTGCTGTTTTAGAGGAGCGGTGCTTCAAAGGATAAGATTTCTGCAGATTTCTGTCAGAATCTGCAGAAATCTGCAATCGTGGCTCAAGAGTTGGGAGTTCGCCTTGTAATCGGAAGGTTGCCGGTTCGAGCCCCGGCTTGGACAGTCTCGGTTGTTGTGTCCTTGGGCAAGACACTTCACCCGTTGCCTACTGGTGGTGGTCAGAGGGCCCGGTGGCGCCAGTGTCCGGCAGCCTCGCCTCTGTCAGTGCGCCCCAGTGTGGCTGTGGCTACAACGTAGCTTACTATCACCAGTGTGTGAATGGGTGAATGACTGGATATGTAAAGCGCTATATAAATACAGGCCATTTACCATTATACAGTACAAATAAAATGTTCACGTTTCTCCAACGTTGTCTTCCCAACAGTTTCACTGGAGGGCCAGGAAGCGTTCATGATGTCTCCTCAGGCGCTGATAATTGGCGTCTGTCTTGTGTCAGTGACGTAAAAGACGGATTTAATGCCACATGACCATCAAACAGCAGTCGCTTTCTAAAACATCAGATATGTATCGGATTCAGTACCACATATGAAAGTGACCCAGATCGGATTTGAAAATATCGGATTTGTGCCGTTCACACTGTCACACCATGATCGGATATGGGTCGCATAGGGTCAAAAAAGTCAGACTGATGCGCTTTCGCCTGCAGTGTGAACGCAGACCGACGACAAGAGATTGCTGTGGAAGAGTCTGTTGTCTGTATATTTCTATATTTCCAAAATGACACAGTAGTGACCAGAGGTGGGTAGTAACGAGTTACATTTACTCCGTTACATTGACTTGAGTACGTTTTTGAAAAAAATGCACTTTCAAAGTACCTTTATCGCACCATACTTTTTACTTGTACTCAGAGGTGGGTCGAGTATCCAAAAAATGTACTCAAGTAAGAGTATCATTACTTTAAAATATTATTACTCAAGTAAAAGTAAAAAGTAGTCGTCAAAAAAGTTACTCGAGTAAGAGTAAAAAAGTACTTGGTGAAAAGGCTACTCAAGTACTGAGTAAATAGCGAGTATCTGTTTGAAATGTCCAATTTATTTTATAAATAAATGCTATCAGACAATCAAAAATAAATAAATATACAAATTTTAGTATTTTCAAAAGGAATATATGTAAAAAGATCCACAAAATAAGGCACAACAATTCTAATTTCAAGATTTCAGTTTTTCACAACGTAAATTAAGTAAATCAGAAACAAATGACACAGAGATGCAACAGGTATAATCAGGAAAAGTTTATCCCCAAGGCGGACAGCAGGAATTAAAAAAAAACAACAACAAAAAAAAACATCTGTGCTAAAATTCCACATGAATAGGCATTCTAACAAAACTTATTTTGTATACTAAAATACCCTGAAGTATAGACAGTGGATTAACACAATGTAATATGTAAAAATGTAAAAACTACACTCACAAATAAACACTGAAATCAGAGTAAAACTAATTATAAAAGACAAATACAAATTTCCACTATGTGGATGTACATATGTGTATTGCTCACTTTACCACAAATTGTTTCTTCAGTCAGTGAAATGGTGGTTCAGCTTCAGCTGCGACAGTTTGGCAGTGAACAGGAGTCCTGCATGACAGCTTCTTGATCTGAGGAAAGCCATGCAATAGTTCCACACCTCCAGTGATTGGACAGTGAAAAGTATCTCTCCAGCTCCTCTGCTTCTGGCTTTCCTGACCCCATGGATCCATCATCTTCATCGAATAGGCCGCTGTTTGTGCTGGCCTCATCCAGCTCTGTGTCTAGGTGATGTCTGATGAAGTGGAGACCTGTGGAAAGATGTAAGGTTTTCAAAAGAATTAGGTCTGGTCATTATAGTGCTGTATACACTGCCAAGCTGCAGATGTTTGTTTGGAGGAAGCCTCCAAAAGCTGGCCATACACTGTGTGATTTGGCCCATTTTGAGACGATTTTTCAATCGCGCAACCGTTTTGGGGATCGGCCGTGTTTTGCCTTAATCGTGTGTGCATTGTGTAGTATACATGGGGTAACGATAAGCAGTTCACACCTCACGACCAGCTCCCAATCATCAATCGTATGGTCGCATGATAATCAAACCAGTTTGAAATCCTGTCGCCTCTCACACTGCGCACGCACAAACACAGAAATGAAAGAAAAGGTGGAGCGGCACGGCAGTGCAGTGTGTGATCTGGACACAAGAGATGGAGGCACAACTTGTAGGATGAGGCAAGCTCATCCGAGTACGCAAGCGTAGAGCTGCCACCGGGGCAAAAGAAAAATAGAGCTACAGTATATCACGTTATAACGTAAACAGTTTATTGTTCTAACAACATACCTTTCACGTTTGAACAATATAATATTTATATTGTACGAATGTGATAATTATGTATATTGTAATAACGTGATATTATATTGTTCAAACATTAAAAGTATATTGTTAGAACAATAAAGCTTTCATGTTATAACGTAACATAGCTCTATTTTTCTTTTGCCCCGGTGGCAGCTCTACACTTCTGTATCCGAGGCTTTTCAATGTGGCCTCACAAAATTATCACGACTGCAACAACCATGAAGAGTTGGATGGACATTGCTGCTCAATCACAGTTGCCTGGTCAATGTTTTTCATTAGTAATTTAGCAGAGTTGATGGTGTGTGTGTCTGTGTGAGTGAAAGACAGAGAGGGAGAGCGAGGGACAGATTTTGTATGATAAGCTTCATTTTATGGACGCACCGTTTGAGCACTCACAGCATCAGGCCGGCTAGTGTGAAACCCTGCATCGTGACCTATGAACTTCTAACCTCTGCGATTTAATTGTACAGTTTAAGCAGGAGCGGAATAACGTGACTGAAAAAAAAAAATCGCACAGTGTTTGCCCAGCTTAATGCAGACTGTTTAAACTAAACAAGCTGCTGTTTCACATAATAAACCCTGTCACCCGCAGTATTGCCTTCTGTTTAACAGTTAAAGCAGTAGAGACGAGCTGTTTGCATGTTCGTGGAACTCTAGCGTCATTAACCAGGCTAGCTGTTAGCTTATAGCAGTGGTTCCCAAAGTGTGGGGCCCGCCCCCTAGGGGGGGCGCAGAGCTATTGCAGGGGGGGGCGCGGCATGAAAAGGGAAAAAAAACAAAAACAAAAACAATGCTTGGACACTGCTAGCACGGGGCGCCCACACAAACGCAAAGCAGGAGATGAAGCATTGCTGAATATGTTTCCAAACCAACTTCATTCTAAGCCAAAGACTAGAAAATATGGTGAAGCATATCTTCCCTTTGGTTTCACCTGCACAAGTGCTGAGGTAGGTCTCCCTGCAGAATTAGTTTTCCCTGCATCGGGAGCAGCGCTGGGCTGTTCAAATGAAGGACAAACAGTATCCCACAGTTGTTTATGTTTTTGAACCCATTTTGTAGAGGGTTTTTTTGAAAAATGTATTGATAGCAATGTTGAACATTATTACACAGGAAAAAAAACAACTACATGTAAAGTAATTACATCATGATGCCTCTGCCTTTCTAAATGCAGGGACAGTAATGGCCTGTATATGTAAGCGTGTAAAACCTGCAGAGTCAGATTAACAGTATTTTGTCTCTATCTGCCATTCTGCAATTCATCTCATGTAAACAATAACGTGGCACACAGTGTGACGTGAAAAAGGCACATACCTTTGACATTGCGTGACAAACTCTGTATTCCTTGTCCACAGGTAAACGCAAAAAAAAAAGGAGTTTTAAAAAATCTCCGTTCTCGGTGATTCGATACGCCGTTTACATGTGCCCGAAACAGCTGCGCGTTCAAAAATACCCGTGTAGGTGCGGACGGAGCGTAAAAGAGTTGGTTTTTTATTTTCTTACTACCTGTAATTTATTGCAGATTATTTGTATTTGCTTAATTGTTTAATAAATGTTTGAGGTGTGAAATAAACCGCAATGGAGCAAAATATGGGTGTGTGTGGTTGAAGGATGTGTTTGTGCGTGTGCGTGCGCGCGTGCACGCGCGGGGGTCGGGGGGCGCGAACATTTTTCTTGTTAAACAAGGGGGGCCCAGCAAAAAAAGTTTGGGAACCACTGGCTTATAGCTCACGCTAGCTAACCAGCGAGCAGTTAAAAAGACAGCTGAAGCTGCACAAAACACCCACAAACTTATCTCACTACAACGTAGCACCGAAAATATGACTCGCAGCTCGAGCTCGACACAGCTGCTGTAACATAAGACTGACATCCAGCTAACCACAGCTAAAAAGATATTTAGAGAAAACTTACCGTTTCATCAGGTTACGAGCTGATTTGTTTCACGTTGAAAAGTTGGTTTGTTTTGGCTCTCATTGAAGACACCGACACTGCAGACACAGCTGTTCTTTTGTGCTGCTTTTAAGCGAAACATTCTTTGTATGTGAGGCCAAAGGTGTTCATCCTCTTCAGCTCTAGCGTAGACTCTGCCATCATATTTCTTCTTTCCGTGTGTCGCTACTTTGAAACGCTTGGGCCGCTCCGCCCGCTACGGTTAAACTGGTCATGTGACTGTATGGCCACGTCTCATTGGTAAAAAAGTTACCGGAAACTCCACTGACGGCATGTTATCTAATGTGTTAAACTAATTTTTTTTTTAAAGTAACGAGTCGAATTTTGCAAATGTAGCGGAGTACCGTTTCTTCTTCATAAATGTACTCAAGTAAAAGTAAAAAGTATCGTGCAAAAAAGGTACTTAAAAAGTAAATTTTTTTCAAAAACTTACTCAAGTAAATGTAACGGAGTAAATGTAGCTCGTTACTACCCACCTCTGCTTGTACTTGAGTACATTTGTGAAGAAGAAACGGTACTTTTATTCCGCTACATTTGACAATATTTGACTCGTTACTTTCTTTTTAAATAATTAATTTCACACATTAGATAATGTTACTAATAATAGATCATGCCGCCAGTGGAGTTTCCTGCAACTCTTTCCCCAGCAGATGTAGCCAGGCGGTCACATGACCAGTTATGAACTGTGGCGGGCAGAGCGGCTCAAGCCTTTCAAACTAGCGGACACACGGAAAGAAGAGACAGGAAAACATGGCAGAGGCAACTGTTTCTGTTAGAATTGAAGAGGATGAACACCCTTGGTCTCATCTACAAAGCATGTTTCGCGTAAAAGCAGTACGAAAGAACAGCTTTATAACACGTGTGAGCCAAAATATAATTGTAGTAAAGCTGTTACTGTTTAAACCAGACCTACCCAAAGTGTGTGTGTGTGTGTGGGGGGGGAGCACAAGTGCCAAGGTAGGTCTCCTCAGCACAATTAGTTTTCCCTTCGTCAGAGCAGCGCTCGGCTGTTCAAATCACAGACAAACAGTATCCCACATTCTTGATTTTTAGTTCACAAACTACTCCTGACATTTTGGAGATGTTAGCTCTTTATACAGTAAAGTTACAGCGGGATACAAATAATATCAGGCTGATCCTGCCACGATTTGTTCCCCCTGTTCAAATCACGGACAAACAGTCTCCCACAGCTGTTTATGTTTTTGAACCCATTTTTCACAGAGAGGCATTTTTTGAAAAATGTATTGATAGCAATGTTGAATATGATTACCAGTGTTGGGTAAGTTACTTTAAATTAGTAACTTAGTTACATTACTAGTTACTTCTCTAAAAAAGTAACTCAGTTACTTCAAGTTACTCGTTACTTTCAAAGTAACTAGTTACTAGGGAAAGTAACTTTGGTTTTACTCAGAATTCTCTTGTTAATGTGTTGCTTCCGTAACTGGATACCCAGCCAGATTGCCAGTCTTCTAGCTTGCTTACTTGCCACAAGTGCACTGTGCCACCTACCAACAGAAAGGAAAAATAATGTGCACATTTCCACGAGAGAAATCACGCCTGGACCGTCGTTGACCGCCGCCATGATTCTAGCCTGCTTTTTACATCCAACACAAAAACTGCAGTCGTGGTGCTTTTGATTGTACTCAGAACTTGGAAATTCTGCCTTCTGAATAGGAAGATGTGGGTAACACCAGACTGCAGATGAGCTGCATACAGAGCTGGACTGGGACAAAACAATCGTCCGGGCATTTTGACTAGAGACCAGCCCACCATTATAGGAAAAATCATAAAGCCTTTGAATGAAAACAAACACTGTTGTGACAGTGATGTACACTGTTCTGATGGTATATACGTATCAATCTATCAATTGTTTGTTGTAAGACTCAGATAATTATTTTTTTAAAAGCGAGACATTTTAAATGAGAATAAGAAAGAAAAGTATTTCTTTGTGCCCCCCTTTCCCTGTTAATGCCCTACCTGGCCCCCTGGCAAAACTTTGCTAGACCCGCCCCTGCACAGTTACCAGCTGTCAGCTACATAGAAAAGGATGCTGGTGTTATTTGTCTCTCAGAAACAGTTCATAACTTCCCTTCCACTCATTCATGTTACCTAAAGGTAAACCTGTTTCTCCATCACCTGTTCAGCTCTGATGATTCAGTAAGGACATCTCCTGGTTTCATCTGCATGTTTCCCTCTCACCAGATAACCAAACCGATATCATGACCAGCAGCTTTACAGCTGTGGCTCCAGCAAACATCAACTGATACTAGAAATTAATATTAAATAAATTCTAACAACAGCTGATCAAGCTTAAACGTGCTGCTGTTGTTTAACGCGACCTCCGCTGGTTTCCTCTTTCTGGCGCAAAGTGGGCGATAAATAAACAAGAGAGAAAAGCCAATCAGCTGATCATTGATCAGTTTCGTGATTGAAGTAGAAACAGGAGAGGAGAGAATGAGAGAAGAAGAGGCAGCTGTGCAGCTTCAGCTTTGTGTCTTTTTCATTGTAGCTGAAGTCCGGGACAAACTGTGTTCCTTTTCACCTCAGTACGAAACGCGTAATATTTTCTCTGAATACCAGACGATTCTGTTTTTTACGGGATGGTTGGCAACTCTAATAATTAACTGTATGAACAAAATAAAGTTCAACATCAGTAACATAGCACCCACTCAGCTGTATAGAAACTCCGTCATGCTAGCTCGCAGTACGAAAATGTCAGCATACCGAAAATAAACTCCACCTAAACTTGGTTTATATCTGACTGATAGGCTGCAGGTCATAACTTCTTACCTGAAGTTCAGTTCACCTGACACTCGGACCGGCGGCCGCTTCGGGTCTCTCCTCTTGCCTCCCTTTTCCTTCATCCACCTGCTGGCTTCCACCACTTGCTAATGTTATTGAATCTGTGGAAGCTCCGCGATATCCACCACACGAAGTAACGAGTAACGAGCCTATCTAAATCCCAGTAACGAGTAACGCGTTCCTGGTTTTGGCATAATAACTAGTTACCGTGCTCGTTACCATAATAATAACGTAGTTACTGTAACGCGTTACTTAATAACGCGTTAGTCCCAACACTGGTTATTACACAGGAAAAAAACAACTACACTAAAATAATCACACGTGATGCCTCTGCCTTTGTAAATGGAGGGACAGTAACTGCGTGTAAAACCTGCAGACAGTCAGACTGTCTCTATCTGCCATTCTGCAATTCATCTCATGTAAACAATAACGTGGCGCACAGCGTGGCGTGAAAAGAGGCACATACCTTTGACGTTGCGTGACGAACTCTGTATTCCTCGTCCACACGTAAATGCAAAAAATGACTTTTAAAAAATCTCAGTTTTTGGTGATTTGAAACGCTGGTTACGTGTGGACGAAACAGCTGCGTTTTCACAAATACCCGTGTAGGTGTGGACGCAGCGTAAAAGAGTTAGTACTTTATTTTATTACTACCTGCAGATTACTTGTATTTGCTTAATTGTTTACTAAATGTTTGAGGTGTGAAATAAACCACAATGGAGCAAAACATGGGTGTGTGTGGTTGGAGGATGTGTTTGTGCGCACGAGGGGGGCGGGCAAATTTTTCTTGTAAAACAAAGGAGACCCAGCAAAAAAAGTTTGGGAACCACTTATTTAAACGATGTTAGCACAGAAATATTAGCTTCTGTCATGACTGATGAAGTTACTAGTTAATAAAGTTTCCAGTAAAGTGATTAATCGCAGCCACAGATTGACTGTAAATATCTCGATTTTCTTTAGTGCATCTGTAATGAATATGTGCAAGTTTCAGTGCTTCGTTTAAACTGTATGATACTTATACTGACCCAGGGTCAGTGTAAATACAATCCTAGCTGTGTGAACAAAGCCTGGCTCCTTTAATCCTGCATGACAAACCTCAGGATGCAGGTTATTATGACTCTTTCCTGCTGGCACACCTGTCACACCTGAGAGTCAGCTAGAAGCTTACAGTGACGTGGACATCATGCAAAGACTGCCAGACTCTGTAATACTGTAATAGGCTAGCTTGCCTCTCTGTGGTGAATACACAGTAAAGAACACAGTGTTGGACTGGTGCACAGCGACTGAGGTGTTCATCGTCAGAGTTGGGTTACATCAAGCGTTCCAGAGATTTAAGTTGGTGCTGAAGGATGTTACACACTGTGTTATTTTACTAATCAGAACTTGCCATGTAGCCTATATACACACCAAATGTGTTACATTTTTGCAAAAAGTCCTCAGAAACTGCACAGTGAAGAAAAAAAGTGGCGTTGGCATGGAGAACATTATAGTTTGATGCAGGAGTAGAAGCTGTATCACGCATTCATACATATGAAACGATGTCAGTGAGACAGTTTGAACTCTTGTTAGCAGCTGGGAGCAGATCTGAGGAAGCAGAGGAACCAGAGCAGCATCTGACTGTGTGTCTGAATAGGGAAGGTAAAATCAGGAAAGACATAAAATCTCTGCAAAATCAAACATGCGGATCATAAACATACTGAATCAGTCAGGGCCCAGGTTTATGATGATGGCCTCTGGTGCTGTTGAGCAACAGGGTGTTAATGGAAGAGAAGAGGAAAAGCAGTTCAGAGGCAGCAAGACAGAAGGAAGGACAGGACTGTGGAGGTGAGAGTAGAGACTTTAAACACAAGGACTAAGGCTGGTAAAGGAAGTGCACTCACTGCAAAGTTAGAAAGACACGACTGAGACGGTGTGGACATGTGCATGGGAGGGACAGTGGATACACTGGACAAAGGATGTTGGAGATTGATCTTACAGGCAGGCAGAAAAGAGAGACCACAGGGAAAACTAACCATGCCATTAATCTGGCCTCATGATTCTGAACTTGAGCTGCATTAAATTCTCCTCTCATTTAGTCCCATTCATTTCATTGGTGTGTAAAATCCTGTATTTCCATCCTAAAGTTTAGTCCTTTGTTTGGTTCAGAAGTATCGTTTTCCTCTCAGGTCTAAAGTTGAACCATCTGAACTTCTGAATTCAGTCCCAGAGTTTGTTCTTTTTCAATCAAGAAAGAAAGTGTGTGAAGGTAGAGCCAAGGGTTAAACGGTCGAAGAGATAAAGAAGGTAGAGAGGAGTAATGGGACGTTAAAAGCCAGGCTTTCACACGACTGAGCTTCCTTTCAGTCTCTTGAAAGGAGAAGAAAATCCCAGGCCTCATGTCACCAAGTGCTCACTCAGGGCGAGAGCTCCATTCACTCCTATCAGCAGAGAGAGAGAGAGAGGAGGCAACACTGCTGTAAACTGATTTCAGTATCTCAATAAAAGCCTGCTCTCTGCTTTCAGGAAGGAAATAAAACAGGAGTTCTATAATAAAACAGTGAGTCATGTAACCTGACACTCACACACTGCACACAGCAAGAAAGAAAATAATCTGTAAAACACATCCGTTAAATACAGGTGATCTACTTCTTTACTGTTTTCATGGCAAGTTCGTTTTTTCTTTTTCCTTTTTTATTCCCACTGAAGCTTCTGCTGTGAATTTATCATAAACAACAGAAGTAATGAAGGTTCACAGACTCAGTAAAACATCATGCCAGTGTTACAGGATAAAACATCCACAGCAGCGTGATTTTTAATTCATTAAAAATAAAACCTAACGGTATGTCAGCTTTTATCTTTGCTTGACAGTGTGTTAAACAAACCTGATAACATGAACTCCCAGAAAACCTAAAGTGACCCAAACACATGGTTATTACAGGAAACACTGCAGTCTTTCCTCGCTGTGTTACTGTTTCACAGAATATCATCATCAAGATGTGGTGACAGCCAAACTGTCCAGCAGGTGTCACTGTGGAGACGGTTTCAGGTCGTTTCGAAGCCTCGGTACACTTCTACCAGCACTACTCCACAGCTCTCGCGCTCTGTCTGCAGGGAAACAACACCAGGGCTGCTGCACAGAGGAGATGACAAATGAGTAATCCCTGAGGCAACAACAGGAAAGAGACTCACAGAACAGGTTCACTAGCATGGTTAGAGGAGGAGGGTGAAGGTCCTGGATCCTGGACCCAGCAGGCCTGAGTAAAGAAACAAACACAAAAACACTACATATTCATACTGAGAGAGAAATGGCAGTGACACAGCAGGCCTGGAGGACCATGACACACACGTACAGGCGAAGGATTGTCTGCTGTTTCTTTGTATGTCACCTTGCAGGGAGGAAGAATACCTCACCTTTGCCCTAGAGGTCTTTGCTTTTGTGAGGACCTAAAGAGAACTGCCTATTGTTAACTGGTGGGAGGTTACACAAAGAAAGGGGTTCAGGTCCACTGTTTTCAGCAGTGAGGTAGCCTCACTCTGACAGCTGATCAAGACCTTTCCCGATTCTCTTCTGTGATTGGCTGAGCTTCAGGCCTTCCCTCAGTGCATGTTTCAGTGTCAGGACTGAAGGTGGAGCTTTGTGTGTGTCAGGGTGAGGCCGCAGCAGCCGCCTCCAACCGGAGCGCTCGGGCGTGAAACTAGGAGGAAACTGAACGTCCTCCTCTTTCCTCAGAAGTGATCCGTGCACATCTGGAGTTGTTTCCACTGATCTGGTTTAACAAAGTGTGAAGCTGAACTCTGAGCTGTGACAGTGTGAGCAGTGTGAGAGTGTCAGTAGATGATCAGCAGAGGAAAGTGAAGCTGCTGTGAGCTGATGTCCTGAAGGGCTTTTAAAGAGTCTCTGAGTTTGACAGGAACATGAAGATGTTTGTGGTGTTTGTGATCCTCCTGCACGGTAAGTACACCTTCCTCTCTCTGCTCTCATCATCATCTCTCTCTCTTTAATGTGTTGAAGTGCAGCAGGAGGAGATTTCCATCAAACACTGGATTCTGATTCAGATCAAACTAACAATCCAAAGCAGCAACTTTCAAATCACTGGATTCTTCTTGGTGGCTTTCAGATGAGCTCATGTTACAATCAGCTGCTGTGTGTGTGTTTGCTTCCTGTGTTTGTTGTACTGTCCTATGAATAAATCAGATTCCTGGAAACGTGCAAACTGTTAGTTTGTTTTGCTTAAGTTTGTATTTGTACTACAACTGCTGTGTGTTGTTGTGTAGCTCTGTGCCTCCCATCGTCTATGGACATTTAAATTCTCATCAGTGGATCAGGAAGTCCAGTAAACTGTGATTATTATTTTTTTTTTTTACAATAGTTTGAATACAGTTACAGTATCAGGTGTTTATTTTGTGTAGGTTTGTACTTGTACTGCAATGCTACAACAGTGTATTTCAAGCATTTCTAAAACAACTTAACGTGTTCATCACTTTAGCATTTCCAGCTGTTTAATCTTAGATCTGTAGTTTATAATAATATCTCTTAGTTTGATGTTAAATGAGTCTTAGAGTACCGCACAGATGTGTGATGAGGTCACACTTTAGGAGTTTATTCTGTAATTTCTTTGACCACCAGCGTCTCTGATTGAATCTGTTTTTTCATGGAGAGACTAACTGTAAAAGTTGTCTCTTTCATGCCTGCAGATAAATGTCAGTACGGTGCTAAACTGAAGGCAAGCAGTTAATCTGTGTTTCTGTTTGTGTGTTCATCACAGTTTCCCAGCATGCCCTGGCTCTGGTGGTGGAGGTGAATGAGGGGGAAGACTATGTCCTGCTGCCCTGTCAGTACTCCGGTATCATACCTGAGACAAATCCCACTGTGACATGGACTCGCAATGATCTTGATCTGAAATCTGTTCACCTACGAGGAGAAGGAGGAGATGATCTGACAGGACAAAACCAGCGTTACAGCAGACGCACAACAATGAGGTCTGACGCTCTGGACACTGGAGACTTCAGCCTCACTCTGAGAAAACCAACAAAGACTGACAGCAGCAACTACAGCTGCTCCATCAGTGATGGAGGAGAGGAACGGAGAGTCATAGACATCCAGCTGAAGGTCAAAGGTTAGCAGAAAAACTCAAACAAATGTTGTAATTACTGGTCATAAGTCAGTTCTGTAGACAAATGTCAGAGGTTAACTGAAGAAAAGTATTTCCTAAATTATTATGTATGACAGCGGCAACTACACCTGCACCCTCAGTTATAGAAGCCATGGAGTAGAACGCAGACTGACAGACATAGAGCTGGAGGTCAAAGGTCAGCAACTAACCCTGATTGATTCGTTTAAAAAAAATTGCCTACTTACATAAACATTCCAGTTATTGTTCTGCACTGTAACTCTGGGCCCACTGAGGCCCAATAAAAATGCAGTAAAGGTTTTACCGATGTTCTGGGAATCCATCCTACCTGACAAACCATCCTACCCGTTGTTTCTACATATGCGCACAACACGAAATTAAAGGGCGAACCGTCCTACCTTTATGAATGTGACCTATAAACATACTTTAACAGATAAAATTCAGTGGCAAATCATCCTACCTTTGTTAATAAGAGCGAGAAACATACTTTAACGGGTAAAATGAAGTAGCAAACCGTCCTGGCTTTATGAATATGAGCTACAAGCATACTCTGATGGGCAATGTTAAGTGGCAAACCGTCATACCTACTTACATTTGTGCTGGAATTACTCTGTGACATCAGGAATGTGCATAAACTGCTTACGGTTGGACGTTTTGGCAGGGTAGAATCTCAGAACACCGGCATTAACAAAACATTCATTCCACTGACCTGGTTTAACAAGGTGTGAAGCTGAACTCTGAGCTGGCACCTTGTCTGAGACAATAATCATAGATAAGTTAGCCGCATGTTGCTGGCTCTTTAGCACAGTTTGAAAACCCTGATATGTTTTTCTCACCCGTTAGTTCATCAGGAGGGTGCAAGGTTTGTTTCATCTGAGTGCTCGATTAAGCATGCAAAAAAATGTAAAAATTTCAAATGAGTGATTTTGTATTATTTTTTGCAGTGAATGAACATGTAAAAGTATCTGTGCACCACTCCACGAGGCTCAGCACACTATCAACTGATAATGGCCACACAAGGGATATTTATATACTTTATTAACACTACTGGAAGTATAGAGTCAGAGGAAAGGAATGTAAACACTAGGATAACAGTGTAGTTCACTGTTGTGATAATGGCTGCTGCTTCCATATGTGATCATTTTTGTTTCTTGTCCTCTCAGACCAGCAGGTGATTGTGAAGGTGGTAGAAGGATCGCAGTCTGCCATCTTGCCCTGCAAAACGACAGCTGACCTCTCACAGGATGCCACGGTTGAGTGGACTCGCTCTGATGTAGACTTCATGTTGGTCCACGTGTACTCAAAGACACGTAACACCATCAGGGAACAGGATGGCTTTTACAGAGTCCGAACGATGATGAATGAAGACCCGCTGAGAACTGGAGACCTCAGTCTGACCCTGAAATACCCCACAGATGGAGACAGTGGAGGATACGTTTGCACCATCTACAGGGACAAAGACATCCTGAGACAGAAAGTAGTGCTGCAGGTCAAAGGTCAGTGCTGTAAATGCAGGTCAGAGGTCGCTGCTACAAGTAAGAGCGTAACAGTTCAATTTCTTGTTTTATTGTTTCTTCTTAGAACGATCTTGGGCCAAAGCTCTCCTGGTTCTCCTGGTTCTTGTTGTGGTTTCTGGAGGTCTTTTATATCATTTCCGGCACTTTTTCATGTCAGGTGAGTGTCTCCTACTACACTACCCATAATGCCGATGGTTAGCAGGTGTCCTCTGGTGGCTCCTTGACTGCGGCTCACACAAACTTGTTCCAGAAGCTGAAAGAGTTGAGAGTTACAAACAGCTGATACAGAGAGCTGAAGAGAAACTTCCAGGTTTGTTCCAGAAAACCTCCTTCAGACTCAGTCATTGATCAGTGAAACAGCTCCACAACATGACTTTACTAAACAGTGTGTGTGCTTCACTGTATTGATCTGACACACAGGCTGCATGTGTACAAGCTGTTCTTCTTCTGTGGTGGTAAACAGCAGGCTGACATGGAAACATGCTGACAGTAAATGTTGCAGCAGCTTCAGTAAATGTTCCTCCTTGAGTTGTGCTCAGTCATGTGGTGGAGAGCTTCAGATGTTCAGAGCAGACACATGAGATCTTCATGGTCTCTGTGCTGATGTGTGTGAGACATGGCCGACTGTGGAGGCTCAGTCTGTCTGTTCTTCTGCTCTTCATCCAACATGTCTGCAGCACTTTACAGGACGCTGCAGACTAGTTACCAAAGAACGAGTCAGGAACAAACTGAGACACAATCTGACTGAGACTAGAAGACAAGGAGGGGACAGGGAGGTCATGTGACCATCACAGCTCAATCAATCAATCAATCAATCAATCAATCAATCAATCAATCAATCAATCAATCAATCAATCAATCAATCAATCAATCAATCAATCAATCAATCAATCAATCAATCCTTTTATTTGCCACATGCAATGTTTACACCTGCAGTCAATGATGGTGGTTTTCCTTTAGTGTGAACAACTGCGTGTCAATTTCACAGCCGATCTAACAGTCCGTCACTGATCTCTCATTCTCCCGTTTAAGAGCCGTGAGCTTCTCAAAGATGTTATCAATTTTGCGCTCAAAGAGCAAAGTCTGAGTCCTCACGACAGCCTCGAGTTTCTCCAAGTTCTCATCCGTGCTGCATTCAAAGAGCCCATTTTGGGAAGTCACGACTCGTCCCATCTGCTGTTCATATCATCATGTTGTTTTTTGTTGTCCAGTTTACCAGGTGATGGTGGATTCAGGGGCAGAGTCTGTCCAGCTGCCTTGCAAAACGAGAGCTCACTTGCCTCAAGATGCTAAAGTTGAGTGGATGGACAAATACGACAGTAAAGTCCACGTGTATGAGAACGGCTCGGACCAGCCTGAAGAACAGGACCAGGTTTACAGAGACCGAACGAAGATTAATGAAGACCTGCTGAAAACTGGAGACCTCAGTCTGACCCTGAAACAGCCCACAGACAGAGACAGTGACACCTACACCTGCACCATCTACAACAGGGAGGGAAACATCCTGCTGAAGAAACAAGTGGAGCTGGAAGTCAGAGGTCAGTGCTGCAGACACAGGTCAAAGTTAAGTCTTAGTTAAGTCGTAGGTAAAAGTGGTTTTCCACTGATCATAAGAAACATTTGTGGTTTTAAAAAGCAGTTGGAGAATTTATTCTTCTGTAGAGAGGAGTTTTGAGCAGCTGACAGACTGATCAGAAAGAAATAATAGCATTGAAATTCCTTCAGTGTGAAAGCAAACATGTTGGTATTTCATGAAGTCAGCAGAGGAACAGTTTGGATCTGCTGCCTCCAGAGTTTTGTTCTCCTCCTTCATAGTTTGGAGGAAACATTTCTCACTGAGTCTGGCTCACACTTTGTGTGGAACACAAATGTTCCTGAAAACTCACGCTTACAGCAAGAAAGCCATCATCAGTCGAGCTTCAGAATTGACAAATCAACAGCTAAGTAAAGAACAGCGCCTGCTTTGTAATAAATGAATGCATGTCTAATTTATTTCCCCATCCTAAGCACTGTTGGGTTATGAAAGTAGCCACGTTGATTACAAAATAAATGAACTTCTAACTGGAATCTCAGTGTTTGTAAAAATATAAATTTCCATAGTTAAGTTATTTTGCTTTGAACTTTTACACTGACTCAGAGGTTTTAGCTAATCCTGCTTCCTGGGACAGAGACCTGCTAACAGGTTGAAGCTGGTTAACCCTTCCTTTCATCTGTTTGCTTGATAAAGCTCCTTCTGTCTGCTTAAGGATCAGAGGGTAAAATGAGAAGTTCTGTGTGACTAAACAAACACCTGCTGAACTTTGACCTCCAGGACAAAACCAGATAGTGGTCCCCCTCTGAGATTTGCATAATTAGCACTTAGACAGTGAGCTCTGATCGGAGCTGCTCTGTGAACACAAATTGGGCTTTGGACTTTTGATGAACCTCCAACACTCAGTGGAACTACAGACGGATGATTCAAACAGGAAGTTAGGAATGAAAAAAAAGTACTGCTTCAGGTCAAAGGTTAGTACATGACTATGCCAGAACTCAATTTGTGATCATATATAACACATTTGTTTTTTCTTAAATGTTAAATGTTAAAAGTTTATGGATCATTTCAGTTAAATTAAAACTATTTCCTTCTGAGAAGCTACAGTTTGAGTTGCCTCGTACACTTCTCAGCCAAAAACTAAACAACATTCTGCAACTTTATTGGACGGCCAACAAAGAGCAACACTGACACTGTGTTTCTGTCCATCATCAAGCCACATTTATTCACACTGTCAACTGTCTAATTAAGCTAATCACATGTTTAGACCAATTAGTGACTCTGAGGTGGCTGTAGATGTAACAGCTGATTTTGAAATCACATAAAAACACTTATATTATTTTTTTACCTTATTTTGTGCATAAATGGTTATGTGTGACACTGTATTAATGTATAAAATTGTCAGCAGATTTTCAAGACTTGTCTTTTTAAAGTATAATTTGGAAAGATAGAATTAACACCACCTAACCCCCACCCACTCAGACAGCGATGAGATAGATTCACCAGGGGCAACAGGGAGCAACCACCCTGAAGACCTCAGTCTGACGCTGAAACACCCCACAGATGGAGACAACTCCACCTACACCTGCACCGTCTGCAGCAGGGAGGGAAACATCCTCAAGAAACAAGTGGAGCTGAAATTCAGAGGTCAGTGCTGCAGACCTCTGACTTTGTTTTCTGTTTCCAGGCAGCTAGTGAGAAGCTGATTGAAGGTAAAAGTGGCTTCCAGTTCAAAAGTGCCTCTTTGAGTTTGGAGTCAGAGTGAATCTTATGGAGTCAGTGCAGCATTTCTTTGCTGAATATAACAACTCATTAGAACACAGGACACAGACAGCAGTAGCTCAAAGCTTTGAGGACACACAGAAATGTGATAATGAGTGGAAACACTGGTGGTTTTAAACAGCAGCTGGGGAATTACTTCTTCTGCAGAAAGTAATTAGTGGGGAAGAAAGACCATGATTTAGGTCCTTGCAGTGTGAAACCTAACACGCTGTTTTCAGGTAGTTAATGTGGAGATCTTCACATTAGACCCAAATCAGTGTGGAGTATTATAGAGGTAACAGGATTCCTTGTGCACGAGTGTTCATGTGCGAATATATCCCCAACACTCTAGGAGGATTGTCATGGTTTATACATCGGGGAAACTAAACAACCTCTGGCACAACACAGAAGAGCTACCTCGTGAGGCCAGGACTCTGCAGTCTGTTCACACCTACAGGCCAGTGGAGACTCTTTCAAGGATGAGGATGTACACATCCATTGATCATTGATCAGTGGTTGTTGATCAGTCGTTATACAGTGGCATATTAATGATCAAGGAACTGACCTCACAGTCATTCAGTGGGCTCGTTTCAGTGCAAATGTTTACAAGATTGGGGAAACAAGTCAGCTGAGACTTAAGACGTCAGTTGGATGAGTGACTAAATGTTTCTCCCACTGAAAACGCTGTGTCCAGATGAACAGAATCAACCTTTTGGGGCATGTTCTCAGAGGTTTTCATGTATTTGACCAGATTTTTAGAAATGAGAGCTGCTCCATCCAAAGTGGAATGAATGCCGTCTCTCCTAACAAGACCAGGCTTCCTCCAGAAAGTTTGTCAATTATCTATAAAGCCCACATTTTTGGACACCCCTCAGACAGCCAGCAAGCTAAACATATCAACCCTGGTATGACTGGGGAGGGGACCAGAGACATGTGGAGTAGCAGTTTGGCTGCTGGTGCAATGCTCAGGAATCAAGGCCAGGGGAAGAGATTGGAAACACTGGGAATGGTGGACTTGAGCTGTCCTCCTGAATGACTTCATTTTATTTATTCTAGAAACTACTTTGCAGGATTAGAGTAAAGCCTTTTCATGCTGTATGCAAACAAATCTAAGCTGGATTGATAGGCAGGCTGTGGCTTGTGTTTTTTGTGGTAATCAATTTAAAATCATCACTAGGCTGTTGAGCAATGAGTGACATCCATAAACAGCCTTACGTCATGTCAGGAGGAGAATTATCCCTCACAATCCTTCTAGTGCAGTAAAATCAAAAAGCATCATCTATTCTTCATGAGTGAAATGATGAATCGACTATGTCATGCTATATCACAGACTGAGATCAGAATGATCTCTACTAGACAAGCATAAGTATATTACCTAAGTATCATGATAAAATTAAAATAAAATTAAGGTCACCCAAACAGTAAAATGGCAACACTAATTTTCAAATTGCAATGCTCCATTTAGTTTACTATCAGCCAGATTTGAAGTCACAATTTTAAGATATAGTGCTTTAAAACAGTTTCAGGACAGCACATTTGTGTCATTGTGACTGCACAGTTTAAGAATAATGGCGAATGACACAAGGTAAAATCTTCCCTTCTGTCTTCTTCATGGTCCTCCACATGTATGTTTATCATTCATGCATTATTATTACATTATTATTACATTATTATTGCATTTGTTTACATGTTTGAACACTCCAAACTGTTAAATGCTGCTTACAGAACACAGGTACGTTTAGGCATTTAATCATCAACTGAAATTATTTAGATTTGTATAAAAAATTCTTTAAAAAAAAATTTGACATGCAAAGTTTCAAACATTGTCAGTGTGAATTTTGACTCTGACAATGTCCTTTGAAATCGTTATTATTATTATTATTATTTGGTTGCAAAGCAAAATAAAAAAATATATTTGTATTTCCTGTTGCTACATTGTAGAGGGTGACTTTGCCTCTAAACAGAAAATATGTACAGTCAGGGGTTGAAGTGGATTCAGCAGGTGGCGTAATTTTAAAATTGGTTGTAATGTCTCAGTGTGGGGAAAACAATCATAACTCACATTAATTTCTATTGAGAGCTCCAGTAGATTTCTTTAGTGTGCAGGCTGATCAGCTGACCTGCTGCTCTCTGTGGATGTACACAACTGAATTCAACCAGATGTCAGCAGATGTTTCATGAGCTGTCCTGGCTGATGTCATCCTCTACACTGACACTACACTGTTTATAGTCTTTATATTAGACAATACAAACTTGGTATGAAGGTGGAAATCAGTGAATGGATCTCAGCATCATCAGCTAAAATTCATATGAATCTCTACTACACTTGATGTAAGCTAACTGTGAGCATGAAACCACGGTCACTGTGCACCAGGCACACACTGTTCTTTATTTTTAAAAACACAATGTGACATGTACAGACTGAAGATCTGATTTAAAAATATGAGGACATGTAAGCTTTAAATGAGCAGTCCTTACCTTTAAATCTAAGCTCTCTTCTTCCTCTCCTGTCTTTCTTCTCTTTCTTCCTCTCTGAGTGAAGTTAGCTCTCTTTCTTTTATCTCACTGTGAAGTCCAGCAGCTCCACCTTTAGCTGCAATGCACTGTGACACAAACACACAAAGAGTTTGTGTGTTTGCTAATATTTGTTTAAAAATGTAGTGAGTAGAAGTAAAAAGTAGTCAGAAAAAAAGCCACTCAAGTAAAGTACAGATAGCTGAAAATTGTAATTAAGTACAGTAACAAAGTACTTGTACCTTGTCACTTCCCACCTCTGTCTGCAGCCTGCTATAATCTGAATCTGCAGGTGTCACTTCAGTCACTCCCACTGCACAGTGAATTCACTGACAACATGAAGTTTGTGTGCAGTCAAACTGTCTTCAATTACAGTGGTTTGCAAAAGTATTCGGCCACCTTGAACTTTTCCACATTTTGTCACATTACAGCCACAAACATGAATCAATTTTATTGGAATTCCACGTGAAAGACCAACACAAAGTGGTGTACACATGAGAAGTGGAACGAAAATCATACATGATTCCAAACATTTTTTACAAATAAATAACTGCAAAGTGGGGTGTGCATAATTATTCAGCCCCCTGAGTCAATACTTTGTAGAACCACCTTTTGCTGCAATTACAGCTGCCAGTCTTTTAGGGTATGTCTCTACCAGCTTTGCACATCTAGAGACTGAAATCCTTGCCCATTCTTCTTTGCAAAACAGCTCCAGCTCAGTCAGATTAGATGGACAGCGTTTGTGAACAGCAGTTTTCAGATCTTGCCACAGATTCTTGATTTGGATTTAGACACCAGACAGGTCAGGGATAAAGTTATTGAGAAATTTAAAGCAGGCTTAGGCTACAAAAAGATTTCCCAAGCCTTGAACATCCCACGGAGCACTGTTCAAGCCATCATTCAGAAATGGAAGGAGTATGGAACAACTGTAAACCTACCAAGACAAGGCCGTCCACCTAAACTCACAGGCCGAACAAGGAGAGCGACAACTATTAGTCGTGCACTGCACAAAGTTGGCCTTTATGGAAGAGTGGCAAGAAGAAAGCCATTGTTAACAGAAAACCATAAGAAGTCCTGTTTGCAGTTTGCCACAAGCCATGTGGGGGACACAGCAAACATGTGGAAGAAGGTGCTCTGGTCAGATGAGACCAAAATGGAACTTTTTGGCCAAAATGCAAAACGCTATGTGTGGTGGAAAACTAACACTGCACATCACTCTGAACACACCATCCCCACTGTCAAATATGGTGGTGGCAGCATCATGCTCTGGGGTGCTTCTCTTCAGCAGGGACAGGGAAGCTGGTCAGAGTTGATGGGAAGATGGATGGAGCCAAATACAGGGCAATCTTGGAAGAAAACCTCTTGGAGTCTGCAAAAGACTTGAGACTGGGGCGGAGGTTCACCTTCCAGCAGGACAACGACCCTAAACATAAAGCCAGGGCAACAATGGAATGGTTTAAAACAAAACATATCCATGTGTTAGAATGGCCCAGTCAAAGTCCAGATCTAAATCCAATCCAGAATCTGTGGCAAGATCTGAAAACTGCTGTTCACAAGCGCTGTCCATGTAATCTGACTGAGCTGGAGCTGTTTGGGCAAAGATTTCAGCCTCTAGATGTGCAAAGCTGGTAGAGACATACCCTAAAAGACTGGCAGCTTCAATTGCAGCGAAAGCTGGTTCTACAAAGTATTGACTCAGGGGGCTGAATAATTGCGCACACCCCACTTTTTAGTAATTTATTTGTAAAAAATGTTTGGAATCATGTATGATTTTCGTTCCACTTCTCACGTGTACACCACTTTGTATTGTTCTTTCACCTGGAATTCCAATAAAACTGATTCATGTTTGTGGCTGTAGTGTGACAAAATGTGGAAAAGTTCAAGGAGGCCGAATACTTTTGCAAGCCACTGTATATACAATACAATCCTTTACAGTCAGCAGGGCAAAATTAACAGTATTACTCAAATTCCCATTTTCCTCAGAAACTGTTTGTATCAGTAGAGTCCATATATTCTCCCACAGTGTTTCAAGGGAACATTTCTCGCTCAGTCTCTTTAACTTTGTCTGGAACACAAATGTTCCCCAAAGAGACCACAGACAAACTAACAAATCCTCTTCACACATTTGTTCAGCATCTCCAACAGCTCAAAAAGTTCCTTTAACTTTCTGTCCTGTTACCTTCTGCTCTGATCTGCTTCTGTCCCTCATCTTTCTCTACAACTCTGAAAACTTGCTGCTGCTGTCTGTACAGCCCATCTTTTGTTTGTTGTCCTCTCAGTCTGTCAGGTGGAGGTAGAGGAGGGGGTGGAGTCTTTCCAGCTGCCCTTCAAAACCACAGAAAACCTGCCTGAAGATGCTGTAGTGGTGTGGAGGGACAGTGATGACAGGAAGGTCCACGTGTATAAGAATAGCTCTGATCAGCTTGAAGAACAGGACCAGGATTACAGAGGACGAACAAAGATGGATGAAGACCTGCTAAGAACTGGAGACCTCAGTCTGACCCTGGAACAGCCCACAGAGAGAGACAGTGGAGTGTATAAGTGTATGGTCACCAGCAGCAGTATCATCCAATACAAAATAATCCCACTTAAAGTCAAAGGTATCTGTCTGTCTCTGTCTTCATGTTCATATTTCAAGATTCAAGATGCAAGATTCTTTAGTTGTCATGTGCACAGTTCTATGTCCTGATGTAACACACAGATGGCCCAAGGATAGAAGCTGCTCTTGAGTTTCTCTGTTTTTGCGCAGACGGTGAAGAACCTTAGAACAGTTTTTTGCTGGGATGTGACAGGTCCTTCAATCAGAGCTGCTTTAGTCCAGCATCTACTGGTGTAGATGTCCTTTAGGGAGGCAGTCCTGCAGCAGCGTTCTGCTGTACAGATCACTCTCTGAAGAGCTTTTTGGTCCTTAACACAGCTGTTCCCATACCAGGATGTGATGTTCTGTGTCAGGATGCTCTCCACAGCGCCTGCATAGAAAGGCCAGAGGATCACTGGAGAGACCTCAAACTTCCTAAGTTGTCAGAGATGATATTTGTGTTTGTTGCTGTCTGACTGTGTTGTGTCTCCTCTGCAGGGAGAGTTCAGGTCCAGGATCAAACAGGGGACATCAGGAACAGAAGCAGCTCCATTGATCCGACTCCTCTGATGGCTGATCAATCAGTTTGATCTGTGTGTTCTTTGATTATTGATCAGTGATGTCAGAGTGGAGTCAGTGTGATGTTGTTGTTGTGTGTTTGAGACTTTTAGTGTCCATGAAGGTCTCTGCTGCCGTAGATCCTCTGAACTGTGACAGAGGTCTCACTCTGGAGGAAACTCTCAGCACTTTCCAGCAGCTCCTCCATCATGGAGGACGTTCCCTCACTGTAACAGGTGGAGGAGAGAGGGGAGGAAGCACAGGTGGATCCTCTGAGGAAGAGGAGCGTTCGTACAAACCACATGATCACATGACCAGAATGGTATAGCTACAAAGTCAGATTAATGGGTTTGCAGGTGTCCTTAAAGTCAAAGTTCTCAGAAACAGGAAACTGTCATTCTTTTTTTTGTCACCATGGATGCAGAATGAAACAGAACATTTATGTCATTTTTTTGTTTTGTTTTTTCATTTTATTTATATGTTTGAAGTAAAGCAATAAATCAACAACACATCATTGTAGTATTAAAGGATCTCCACGTGTTTCTCTTTAAACGTCAGTCTCACACAAAGCAGACCAGTGATTTTACTTTACCTCCATGTGATGTGTTGTTTGTATGTCTTTTGACTTCATACTGGTCATACTGGGTCTTGTACAGTTTTGGTTTTGTATTTATTTATTTTAGTTTTGGATTTTTATTTATTTATTTCTGCTTTTGTTTAGTTTTATAATGTTATTTTGTAATGTTGTTCTTTATTTCTATTATATTTTGTTCATTAGTTTGAATTGAGATTTGGTGATTCCCCACTGCAACAATTGGTAGATTTAAGTAACATCAGCCTTCACCAATGGATAATGGCTCTCTTACAGCAAATATTTTTTAGTGTTAGTTTTATTGATTAAAAAACACACTATATCGGATTCATATCGGTATTGGCCGATATCCAAATTTATGATATCGGTATCGGACATAAAAAAGTGGTATCGTGCCATCTCTAGTGTTAATAGTATAAGTTAAATATCTGAATGGGATGCAGACCTGATGTGGCCTGAATCTGTCATCTTTAACTCTTCTGGATCCTGCTGTGCAGGTGGAATCTGGTACAGACCCGGTTTGCTGATCAGTTCTGGGTTTGGTGTTTCTGCTGTCTGGGTAGATCCACTCAGACCGATATAGATGAACTATTATAAATAAAAACAATGTGAGGATCAGGCTTTGCATTTTAGACACTGTACCTTTTAGACAGCTGTTCAAAAACAAACACAGTTAAAGGTTTCAAAGTTATTCATGCCAGAGATCAGAGTGATACTCAGAGTTTGATCTCTGGTACAGACAGCTGGCTGTTCCTGTGTGTGAGTGTATTTGTATTTATTTATCCTATTTTATTTGTCCTAGTTTATTTCCTCACATCCATCTTTCCCCCTTGCTTGCTTCCTCTCCTCAGGCCTGTGTGTGCCTTCATAGTAAACATGAAGATGTCTGCACTGCGCCACGCTGGTTTGCAGAAAATAATGAAAATAAAAGAAGCAAACAACTGCACTTACTGTGAATTTCATCCAGTTGTCTGATACAAATTATAAACGGTGAATCTGCAACAAATCTATTATGGATGACATGTATACAAAGTTATAAAATGCAGCATGTTTTTACCAATAAAATTCTGTGTTTCAGATGAATTTGAGTCAAATTTTTCATGGTTATAAATCTTTCTACTTTTTTGCATTTTCAAATGCAGGACATGAATAACCTTACAATAACTCTGACAATCACTACGCTGTTTAATAATAATTCATATTTGTTTATTAGTACAATCCTGAAAGACTGCTTTACAGACTGATGTGCACACATGTTCAGAAAGAGGCACACTGGATGAGTCCATGGACACGCGACACTTCCTTTAGCCACTCCAGCTTAGCTGTTTTATATTTGTATTTGACATTTTGGCACATTTATAATCTTTAATGTGCTGCTTTCTCCTTCAGTCACAGTGTGGCTGTGAAACAACGCATGAGTGGATATGAACGAAACTTATCAAATACATTGTATTCTATTTCACACACACACACACACACTTAAAAAGAACAGCTGAGCAAACAGGTGTCTGGGGGGCTCTTTTTAGAGAACCGGCTCTTCAGGTTATTTTGTTGCTTTAATTAATTTATTAGTGAAGCGGAAAAAAAGTGCCAGAGAGGGAAAAAAAAACGCCACGACTCGCGATAAGGAGCCGGCTCGCGTCGTTCACGTCAAAGATCCGGCTCTAAGAGCCATTTCGTTCACGACCGACACATCACCATTGGGGGCTTCCTCTGCACACACAGCAGTGCGGACGGTCTCTTCTGGCCTCTTCGCCGTGGATTTAACGGGGCGTGAGGACGGTTTTCTGCGTGTTTACAGGAGGATTAAGCTGTTTCCGCTGTTCCTGCTCCTCATGAAGGGTAACACACTGACTCTGAGCGCTGTTTGAACATATTGTGAATCCGCGGTTTGATTCACACAGCGCGACTGTGTTTGTGAAAGTATGAGGGTGGGTGTGAGAAAGCCCACGACGCTATTGGCTGTCCTAAAAGTCGCTAGAAGCCACTTAATGATGTTATTGCCTAATTTGCATAATTGTCATGCTAATATAATTGTAACCTACGCTGTTGGAGAGAGAAATAACGTTGTGGAAGAGACATAAGGTCAGTAAAAAACATCTTAAATGCATTTAGAATTTATTTAGAACTACAAATTAAATTTATTTTAGCAATTAAATCTTTTTTAATGTTACAATGCTCCTTTATCCGGGCTTGGACCGGCAAAAGTGACCCGAAACAGTCACTCTGGTGGAGTTACTTTGTGTGTGTTCATAAGTAGTTTTAAACTTTATCGTCCACAAAACTGCATAACAGTAAAAGAAGAACTGACTGCGTTACAGTCAGTGAGGGAGCCCTGCCCTGATAGCAGCTGGGGGAGGACTATCCAACGCCTGTGAGAGCTTTGACACGGGCGAGGTGCCCACGGCAGCACCGCTGCTTAGTGAGAGTAAGAGCGATATTCACGAGCGCTTTCACGTCAAAAAGTCGTCATAAACAAGTCTGTAATGACGCCAGAAAAAGTCGCCAGACTTGTTGCTACTCGCGTTTTAGAAGAAAGAAAGTCGCTAAAGGGGTCTGAAAACTGCTAAATATAGCGACAAAGCCGCTAAGTTGGCAACACTGAAGTAACATATGGGGGCGGAGCCAAGTTGCCCTAAAGCGCGCCGTTTGTTCCAGTACTTTATTTTAGGAGAGTTCCCAACTGAGGGAGGCACGTGACCCTGTGTTGCAGGTTAACAGTTAGATTTGTTTACAGACTCCACTCTGTGTGTTCATCGTGTGTGGATCCACAGATTGGTCGTTTTCACGAGCGGTCTTCTCAGTCTGTCAGCGTGTCTGCGGTTTGACATGATTAATGACCTCGGCAAAAAGAAAGTCTCCAGCTCTGTAAATCCACACACTATCAATATTATCTTTAGACGGCAGAAAACACAGTCTGAGGGGGCTGTAGTGACGTGCTAAGAAACTCTCTTAATTAAATTCTCAGTTCTGGAACTCATTTATTAAATAAACTTACAATAAAAAAAATAGAAATACACTTAATCAGCAGCGGTGATGTTTTATATTCCCTATAAGATCTGGGGACCTTGGAAAGGTGTAACGAAGGGCCAGAGAAGAGAGTGGCTGTTAGTGAATCATCCAGCAGGTCGGTGTTGAAGTGTTGAGTTTTAGATGAATCTGATTTTGTCTTTCAGATCAGGGAAGGAATACAGAAGTCAGGAGGTGGAAAAAAAGCAAAAAGGCAAAATCCAAGCAGAGAGTTCAGTCCAGTTGAATAGCCGTGGGGCACAAAGATTACAGGGCAGCAAACGGAGGCTTTTGAGATGTATTGTACAAAGGTGGGTTGATTGATTGTTTGAGATTTACCTTAGAATATAAAGCACCTTATGGTGACTCACAGAACCTTTTGTTATGTTTGTGGTGCACACGGGCCTGTTATGTTGTAAACTGTTAGGCTGGGAAAAGGAGAGACTTGTGGTTAAATCACACCTTAATGTTGCATAAAAGAGTGATGATCACATCATGTGATCATCTCAAATAAAACCCAAAACAGGCAGTGCTTCATGCCCTGTTGGAAAGGCTGTCAGCTGTGTGAGGGAGGCCCCTTGTGGTGAGAGAGCACAGCTGCACTATTGAGCACATGTTCCAGTGTTCAGAGTTTGAGCTAACACATAGCAAGAGCCACCTGGCAGACTGACTCAGCAGGGGATATCTACACACGGTGTGAGTCACTAAAGAACTGTGAGTAGTTGTGGAGCCCTGCCTGGAAAGGACAGTTTTAGTCTTTCATGCCATTTAGACATTTAGTGGATCTTGAAGTTACTGATGGGTTTTCCAGCTCTTTTTTTCGGTTCTTCTCACTAAAAAGAGCCAGATCTTTCAGCTCTGAACCGGCTCTTCAGGTTGTTTTGTTGCTTTCATTAATTTATTATTAACAATAATATAAAATTATGCACAAAGGAATTACTCATGTAAAAAAAAGTGGTTTTCGGTGGCCGCGAGAGACAAAACACGTACAAACTCCAAAACACATTTCTAGCATTAACTGAACTTCAAAACAGAGCTACCTAGATCACTTAAATTACACAACTGAAAGCATATGTGTATTGTTTGTGTATTTATACACAAGCACTCATATATATTCAAATAATTAAAAAAAATGTTCATCTACCTGTTACTACCACACACCAAATCTGGTCTAAGGAGCTTGGAAATAAACCCTATAGAGCCTGTGTGCTTTGGATCACCAGGAGGGCCGGCTGCAATCTGAACCCGACTGGGATGGACTCTGCAAGGGGCTGCAAAGTCACTTGAGTCACAGTTAAGAGTCTCAACAGTGTCTGTATACTTCCTGCACCCCACTATCTGTTGAACTCCAGAGGAATGTGGAGAAGCTGTGGCAAGTGGATGTTCGACCCTATAAAAGTGAAAAGGAGGTGACAAGGTCGAGGGAGGATCATGAAGCCCAGATATTGGAGGCCACACCTTTACTGAGGAGGAAGGATGCACCACTTTTACAGGCCACCCAAGAAGCGACACTGCCCAGCCTGAGGAGTATGGAGAGACGTCTGAGCGAAGACCTGGTTAGGGCTGCTGCATATATGGCAGAGATTGAAAGGTGCCCACTTTAAACACAGTGACTGCAGGTCCTCCTACAGGTGGTATGACTGTAGTTTATTGTCAGTAGTTTATTGGCACATTGTCAGTATATCCTCTACAGACATTTCCACTGCTGCTTATTCTCTGGCTTATGCTAGTTTTGCCCCACTCGGGAAATACAGAACTAGTTTTTGAGGATTGATTCATAACTCCGGGAGAGAAACAAAGACTTCAATGATGCTGTTCTAGGCTGTCAGTGCTGTGACAGGTCTATGGGAGAGTGCAGCCTGTCCACCCATTTCAAATTTAAAAGCTTATTTCATTGACTTTAATTTGATTAATGGTTTCTTTGTGTGTTTGCTATTTTTATGTTTATGCTACTTGTATTCCATCATTTTAACATTGAGTCAAACCCACAACATGTATTTGACTTGAGTTTCTCTTTGTGTGTCCTCAGTTTCCCAGCATGCTCTGGCTGTGGTGGTGGAGGTGAATGAGGGGGAAAGGTCTGTCCTGCTGCCCTGTCTGTACTCAGGTTTTATACCTGACAACTCCACAGTGATGTGGACTCGCAGTGACCTGGATCCCAAATCTGTACATCAACGAGGAGGAGGAAGAGACGATGTTAGAGGACAAAACCAGCGTTACAGCAGGCGCACATCAATGAATCGTTACGCTTTCATCATTAAAGACTTCAGCCTCACTCTGAGGAAACCAACAAAGACTGACAGCGGAAACTACACCTGCTCCATCAGTGCTGGAGGAAAAGAACGGAGACTCAGAGACATCCAGCTGCAGGTCAAAGGTCAGCAAAAAACTCAAAGACAGGGGTGTCCAACTCCAGACCTCAAGGGCCGGTGTCCTGCAGGTTTTAGATATCAGCCTGGGTCAACACCCCTGAATCAATTGATGAGTTCATTACCAGGAGAACTTCAAGACACGGTGAGGAGCTAATTTAGCCATTTAAATCAACTGTGTTGATTCAAGGAAGCATCTAAAACCTGCAGGACACCGGCCCCCAAGGCCTGGAGTTGGACACCCCTGCCCAAAGACAAAGTCAGTACTACAGACAAAGGTCAGAGATCAAAAAAAAAAAAATCTTAAATTATTGTGAAAGTCTTTATGAAGTCAGCAGCTTTTTAGACCTAACCTCAGTGGAAACAACAAAACATGAACAGCAAAGCAGCTCCTACTGTTACAACCTTTGTACATGAGGTCCCTTTCTTTATGGTCCTTCAGCTGCTGTGCAGAGATGTGGGCTCAGCCACACTTGAATATATTTACATAATATATTCATCACTAACTGATGTTTTAAACATTGGGAGATCTTTTTAAAGTGTGTCAGAATCAATGTTTTATGCTAATCAGAGATTTTAACGATCTGATCATGAAAACATTCTTTCAGTAGTTTGTAATTGTAGCATCCTTTTATAAAATAATCCATTCAATTTGCATTAAAAATAAAAGGAGCAAAAAATATTATTATTGTATATGATCACTGGTTACCAGAGTCAGAGGTCATGGATGTAGATGTAGTCATTCGGGTCCAGTTACCATCAGAATGACTGCAGCATCTTATACAGTTGATCTTGTGGTTTCTTGTCCTCTCAGACCAGCAGGTGGAGGTGAAGGTGGAGGAAGGCTCAGAGTCTGTCATCCTGCCCTGCAAAACAAAATCTGACCTGCCCGAGGGCACCACAGTGGAGTGGACTCGCTCTGACCTCGGACTCATCACAGTCCATGAGTATTCTAACAGAAATGATGACCTCATGACTCAGGATGACCTTTACACAGACCGAACGAAGATGAATGAAGACCTGCTGAGAACTGGAGACCTCAGTCTGACCCTGAAACAGCCCACAGACAGAGACACAGGAGGATACATCTGCACCATCTACAGGGACAAAGATATCCTGAGACAGAAAGTAGTGTTGCAGGTCAAAGGTCAGTGCTGTACTTACAGGTCAGAGGTCAATGTTGTCGACACAGGTCAGAAAACTTTTTGTTTCTTTTCATCACAGAACCATTTCCATCCTGGGCTGCAGCTCTCCTAGTTCTCCTCGTTCCTATTGTGGTTTCTGGAGGTCTTTCATATCATTTCCGGCAGTATTACATGTCAGGTGAGTGTCTCCTACTACACTACCCATAATGCCAATGGTTAGCAGGTGTCCTCTGGTGGCTCCTTGACTGCGGCTCACACAAACTTGTTCCAGAAGCTGAAAGAGTTGAGAGTTACAAACAGCTGATACAGAGAGCTGAAGAGAAACTTCCAGGTTTGTTCCAGAAAACCTCCTTCAGACTCAGTCATTGATCAGTGAAACAGCTCCACAACATGACTTTACTAAACAGTGTGTGTGCTTCACTGCATTGACCTGACACAGAGGCTGCATGTGTACAGATAGAGCCACCCGTGTAACAATTTAATAAAAACTTATAGATAACTTCTTATTTCATAGGGTAATCTTCACGTGCTTAATCCAAAACACTCTCAGTTGATTCACTCACGAATTATATTCACAGTATTCACTCGCTGTCTTTGTTTCTAGCTTAGCTCAGCTTGTAACCGACTCATTAGCACTATGGCCTCTTCACCTCTTCACCCCGCTGCAATTTCCTGCTCAGATGTTTAGTTAATCCTCTGCCTTATTGCCTTTAGCGATAATGATACTTGTAATGAATGTAGCCTATTTGCAACTCTGAAGGCTGAATTGGAGACTCAGTTTCACACCCTTGAAAACCTGTTGCTAGCCTGGCCCCTGTAGCGCGTGTAGATGAAGGTAGTGCAGGCCCTGCTAACTGCTAACCCAGCAGACTGTCCTGATGAGCCAGGGAAGCAGGATGGCTGGGTGACGGTGACGAGGAAGGAAAGTCTTAAACAGAAGCCCCGGGTACACCACCAACCTGTTCATGTCTCTATCTGCTTTTCCCCACTCTGCAACCTCTGTAAATACTAAATACTTCTTAGGATTCATCATTGACTGAAAAAAATAAAAACAACCTTAGGTTTCTCTTCAGTACTATAGCCAGGCAGACAAAAAGTCAGAGCACTGTTAAGCCATCTATTCCTTTAACGTTAACTACTAATGTCTTTATGAACTTCTTCACAAATAAAATTTTAACCATTAGATAAGAAATTACTCATAAGGTAGCAGGGAAGGAGGCTAGCCAACTATCAGAGCTGCAGAAAGGTGCGACAAAGAAGTCTAAGCAAGCTGTCCATACCTGATATCTGAAATTGCCAAGCAAAGACTCACAGACTTGGCCAGCTATTCAAAAAAGAATGACTTCATATAGGGACAAATATATATCACATCTGCAGGACATCTTAAACTAGTTCTTTAATTAAGCAGCAAGGCAGAACAAAGTCAGGGCTGTATCAAGACACGAGGACTAAACCCCAATTCAACCAGACCCAGAACTGATCCGGAATTAAAACAGGACTACAACAGTTCAAAATCAGGACTACTTAGAATTTAACCAAGACAGAACCAGAATCAGAACTAGATGATAGTAGCACTGAAAACCATCATAGACCTGCACTACACTTTATTTTTTTTAATTCTACCAAAGTCCACTATTTAGATTCAGAAAAGTTTATATAATTATTTAGCCTTGTTGTGCAAACAAGCCTGCATAACTTAAAAAATATATAACTTGAAAAATAACAAACCTAAAAAGAAACACTAGGTACGAGATACATGAGTACCTATGATACGGTGATACTTTTGGTAAACAACCATTTGACTAACATGTGTGTCTCACCTGCTCTTGTTCCATCTCTGTTCTGTTCCTCTCTCTCCCTCTTTGTGCTGACAATCATCAAATATACAGTGGAAACCAGATATTTACTTACTCTTCAGATAAAAACACAAACACTTTTTTAATTGTAACATCAAATCAGACTAAATGTTTATTTTTTTACAATATAAAAACATTTGTTAACTTTAAGAGTAAAGAGAGAAACTATCTGTATTTCTTAATTGCAAATGGCACCAAATTGTATTAAAACTGAGCCACACTTATGGAGCTCCACAATTCTTTTCCTGGTGTTTTGGTTGACATCTCTTGATTTTCCCATGTCAAAGAAACAGGCTCTGTGTTTTGCCTTATATGCATCCACAGGTGTGCCACCAATTTACTCACATGGACTCTACTAACCTATCAGAAGCTTCTTAAGCTCAGAATACAATCATCTGGAGTTTTCTTATTAATTAACAATAAACTTAGTGTATATGTACTCCTACATTTAATGAAAGTGATAAAAAAATAGACAGCTCCCTCTTTTTATTCTGACATTTAACTAATTCAAAAGATATTTCAATATTTATTTATCCAAAACAAAACAAGTTTAATCTAAATTGATGTTGTACAGTAAAAAAATGTTGTGTTTTCATAAAGTGTATGTAAATATCTGGTTTAAACTGTGAATAAACTGCTGTGTATTGAAATTCCTCTTGTTTTGCATAGAAATATACTGAACAACATACAAAGCATAATATATAAAATAACATCTACCAGAGTTTTTTCTTTGAAAGAAGCTCCTTATGTCCATTCTTGCATATCAGTACATTACTGAAACCGATTTATTTAGCCGTGGAGGGTAACAACTGAAAATATGAAATAAACACACATGTAAGCTAAGACTCTCTAAAGAAACAGCATTGTTGTTCGGCTTTTCATTTCGCCATTTGTTGATTCACTCGAAGAGCAAGTAATGTAATATGGGTCAAGTGATCAGTTCGATATCAATCTTTCGTGATACACCGTCATATTTACATTATTTGTACAGTACGAATGATTTGCTTTGGTACCTGGCCAAACTTCAATTCTCCTCTGTCTGCACCTGGCTCTGTTTCACCAACAGGCAGCAGCTGCCCTGCCCCCTAGCTCAGTCGCTGAGCTCGGATCATACCAATATTAGGGGGGATTTACGCACAGTCGTAAATTCCCACAGTGTGCACTATGTGCTTCGAATATTGTGTGTAGTTTTTTTGTTTTATACAGTTGTCAGCCAGGCATCTAACTATGAAACAGTTACACTCCAAAAGACCCCGGGCTTCTGAAAAAAACAACCCGGGCTTAAGCCCAGTAAGCCACCCCCCCACTCACCACTGAGCACCACCAAGGAGCAACTCTGGAAGAGCATATGGGAGAACGATGCAAGCAGACCACAGCAACCTCCCTGAACAGGGTCCAGTAACCATCACAGCTGCAGACATCCAAGAACGGTTCTCCAGTATGGAGAGTTGGACAGCACCAGGCCCTGACATGGTTCAAGCCTACTGGCTGAAGAAGCTGACTGCACTCCATGAGCATCTGGCAGCACAAATGAACCAACTTCTATTCAATGAGAGACACTGAGAATGGTTAACCGAAGGCTGGACATTCCTGATCCTCAAAGACCCCCAGAAGGGACTGGTCACATCCAACTAGCGGCCAATAACCTGCCTTAGTACCTCATGGGAGCTCCTGTCAGGTATCATAGTGGCTAAGATGACAGGGAACATGGGTGAATACATGAATGGGACACAGAAAGGGATGGGCAAGAATACCAGAGATGCAAAAGACCAGCTACTGGTAGACTGAGCAGTCAGCCGAGACTGCAAGACCTGTGCACTGCCTGGATTGGTTACAAGAAGGCTTATGACTCAATGCCCAACACCCGGATCCTGGAATGCCAAGAACTATACAAGATCAACAGGACCCTCAGAGCCTTCATCAGGAACTCAATGGATGTGGTGTACAATACTAGAGGCCAACTTCAAGCTCATAGCACCAGTCACCATCAAGTGACCAGGTTGAAGGACAGGACCAGGTTTACAGAGACCGAACAGCGATGAAGAGGAAGCTGCTAAAACCTGGAGACCTCAGTCTGACCCTGAAATACCCCACAGACAAAGACACACACACCTACACCTGCTCAGTCTGCAGCCGGGAAGGAAATCAAAGCAGCATGAAGATGAAGAAGGAAGTGGAGCTCATTGTCAAAGGTCTGTTATCTGTGTATACTTAGATTCCATGTGTATTTCATATAATGCACATTTGTGGCCTTTTACACACTAATTTAACTCCATACTTTACCCCCCAAAACAATAAAGGTTCTCAGTGAAGTGAAACAAATAGAACTTATTGATCAGTAGCAAGTTGGATGAGATAGCTTAAATAGATAAAAGATAAAAAAGATAGCTTTTTACCTTTGTTGATCCAGCTAGCAGTCTAGTCTGGATATGTTGATCGTGTGTCATAGGACACCTCTCTGATAATAAGTGCAGTAGCATTGTCTTTCAAAGATAACACTGAGTTCTTTAGGAAACAACTCTGCTGCTGATTGGACATCAAAGGCAACTTCAAAGGAATCAGTCAAACATGTTTTAACTACAAATATTTAACTTATTCAGTGCAATGCTTATTGTGCTCAGTGCTCTGTTGTCTTTTCAGTCCCCCAGGTGGAGGTGGTGGATTCAGGTGTAGAGTCTGTCCAGCTGCCCTTTCAAACCACAAAAGACCTGCCTACAGATGCTAAAGTGGTGTGGTGGGACATTCATGACAGGAAGGTCTACGTTTTTTCAGACCAGGCTGGAGAGCAGGACGAGGTTTACAGGGACCGAACAGAGATGAAAAACAACCCGCTGACAACTGGAGACCTCAGTCTGACCCTGACATACCCCACTGACTGGGATGGAAAGACCTACACCTGCACCGTCTACAACGGACAGGGAAACACCCTGATGAAGAAACAGGTGGAGCTTAAAGTTAGAGGTCAGATGATACTTTGTTTTTCACATGTGCTGTACATAATTTGGACATATCACCCTTTTAACACTAATTCATCGCCATACTTTATCCTCCTGGTGAGTTAGGAAAGATTGATCTCACTGATCAGCAACAGTTTGGAAATCGATCAGCATGAAACTGAAGGAGAAACTGTCAGAGCACAATCTTAAAGTGAACTCTGAAGCTGATCTGCAGACATCCCAGGGAGGTTGTACAACAATAAATACACAAGGACGCACAACACAAAGAAACTCTACTTGGAAATCTTTCTTAAGTGAAAAAGCAAGAGCGAACCAGATTTACCCAAACTAAAAGCATCAAAAGTCAACTAAAGTTTCCTGATTAAAAAATTAGTAAATGTGGAAAAGGGAGTTACAGTATCATTTGCATTACCTTAGTTTGAACTCTGTTTGTGCTTTGTCTTTATTAAATTGGAGAAAATTCTCAGCAATCCTGCTTTTAATGGTCTAAGCATCAATTCCACATCTTTAACTTTAGAAACATGTTGAGCTAACTGGGGGGCTCTTCAACTGGCAGGGAGGTTGTTCCATCCTTGCAGGAGTCCTCTCTGGATGGGCCTGGGCTCCCTTGCCACAACTTAGTCATCCACACTACTTACATTGTCATAACACACACACACATGTAATATATATATATATATATATATGTACATACACACACACACACACACACATACATACATATATATATATATATATATATATATATATATATATATATTAGTGTTACACTTACTACCTCTGGCGCCGGTGCCCACCTCTCAATTTTAAATCCATGTAGACATTGAGGGTTCTCAGGAGGGGCCGTGCTAACACCTGCTGCTCTCTGGCAGCAGCACCATGCCCTCCCCTGTTTTAAATGCACTTTAGAACAACACGCTGTTTGTCTGTGTCTATATGTCAGGTCGGGTCTTAGACTCCACCTCCCTGGGAACACCCAGGCCCTTCAAAGTGTGGAGGCCTATCTCCCCTCACCACACTCCCTGCCGGTGACTGATGCCCTCAGGGGTTGGGGCATTGGTGGTTGTTGGTGTCCGGGGCTGGGCGCTCAAGGATGTACCAGCTCACTCCCGGTGGCTACTTGGCGGGGCCTGGTGCTTGTTGCTCGGTCAGGCCTCTTCCAGGGCGCGGGGGGCCCTCGGGCCTCCGGCCGCTGGACCTGCGGCTCGGTTCATTCTGGCACAGCTGGCTGCCGGCAGAGCCGGCAGGCACGCCAGTGCAGCCCCCTCTGGCTTCTGCTCCGTGGCTACTGGGTGACCCCTCGTCTGGGGATCTCCTCAGCCCTTCCCATGAGGGTGGCACGGATGCTGTTTACACTTAGCTAGATTAATGCGATGGTGTTGTGTTTAGTATGTTGCTCTGTTTTTTTTGCTTGTTTTCTATTCTTTCTCTCTCAACAGGTGATCCAGGAGATGTTTTTTCCCTTTCTCACTGTCCCTCTTCTCTTCTGTTTTTCTTTTCGTTCCTCTGTTTTTCTCCTTTTCCTATCCCCCACTCATGTCTGTCCTGTCTGTAACAACTGAAAATAAGATAAAATAAATAATAAAAACAAAGGTCGATCAAATGGACAAATAAGCCAATGCCATGATGATCCATTTGGCAAAATAAATCCATTGGGTATCCTTGTTGGTCTTCAGACAACAATTCTGACGGCTGATGAACCAAATGGGACAGACAAAAAAAAAAAGAAAAAAAAAAAGAAAAATCTTGGGACTTCAAAAAAACAGATGTACAACTGAATTTCATCTGCATTGTGGTAACAAGTAATGTCAAAGTGCCTGAAATCTGGTGAAGAGAGAACGGATATAACAGAAATAGCAAGAGTCTCCAAAACTGAACCTTTTGAAACACCATAGGCATGATAAGCAGAAGAGGAACTGTGCATCCACGTAACCATCAGCTGTGAACAATGGAACAAAACACAGAGACATGGACAGGCAGTAAAGTCCAAGCTTTATTAATCTCATATGAGCGGGAAGAAAAACAGAGTAAACTCCAAAAGAAAATTTCCCTCACAGATTATGTTGTTTGTTTTCCTCTCAGTCTGTCAGGTGCAGGTGAAGGAGGGGCCGGAGTCTGTCCAGCTGCCCTTTCAAACCACAAAAGACCTGCCTACAGATGCTAAAGTGGTGTGGTGGGACATTCATGACAGGAAGGTCTACGTTTTTTCAGACCAGGCTGGAGAGCAGGACGAGGTTTACAGGGACCGAACAGAGATGAATAACAACCCGCTGAAAACTGGAGACCTCAGTCTGACCCTGAAACGTCCCACAGAGAGAGACAGTGGGACATACAGATTTAAAGTCTACAGGAAAACCAGCAGATACAAAAAAGTGCAGCTCATAGTCAAAGGTTTGCTTGTTTGTTTCTTAGTTCCTGTCTGACTGTGTTGTCAGTTGTCACAGATGATATTTGTGTGTTTGTGTGTGTCTGACTGTCTTGTGTCTCCTCTGCAGGGAGAGTTCAGGTCCAGGATCAAACAGGGGACATCAGGAACAGAAGCAGCTCCATTGATCCGACTCCTCTGATGGCTGATCAATCAGTTTGATCTGTGTGTTCTTTGATTATTGATCAGTGATGTCAGAGTGGAGTCAGTGTGATGTTGTTGTTGTGTGTTTGAGACTTTTAGTGTCCATGAAGGTCTCTGCTGCCGTAGATCCTCTGAACTGTGACAGAGGTCTCACTCTGGAGGAAACTCTCAGCACTTTCCAGCAGCTCCTCCATCATGGAGGACGTTCCCTCACTGTAACAGGTGGAGGCGAGAGGAGAGGAAGCACAGGTGGATCCTCTGAGGAAGAGGAGCGTTCGTACAAACCACATGATCACATGACCAGAATGGTTTAAGTACAAAGTCAGATTAATGGGTTTGCAGGTGTCCTTAAAGTCAGATTCCTCACATCAGGTTCAACAGGGAGGACAAAGGATAACTGTTTGCTGAGCTGAGCACTATATGCAGTCTGCCTTTGTTTTCGCGTCTTCGTTCACTTTGAAATAGTTCCATGCGGCTCACTTGTTTCGCCTTCTCCCAGCTCCGAGCTGCAGCCGGGGCCTGGGGGCAGGCACTGGGAAAGACTCGCTCACAGCTGATTAAATGCCAGATTTTCACTTCAGGAAGCACACAGCCCCACTCCACTGTTGGCCAACGCCCTCAACGACTTTTACTGCCGGTTTGATGAGACATCAAGCAGCTTTCACAACTCAATAGAGAATTCCCCAACAATAGAGGCACTTTGGTCACTCATGGTAATGGATTGATTCTTATATAGCGCTTTTCTGCTCTCCCGGAGTACTCAAAGCGCTCTATACAACACGCCACATTCACCCAGTCACACCCATTCTCACAAGCAATACCTCTATACTGAGTGCTTTCTAACTACACTAACACACATTCATACTCCGATGGATGCATCGGAGAGCAACTTGGCGTTAGTATCTCGCCCAAGGATACTTGGCATGCAGACTGGAGGAGCCTGGGATCGAACCTCCTTGCGATCAGTAGGTGACCTGCTCTACCTCCTGAGCTACAGCCACCCCCAGCAACAGCCACCCCATCCCCCCACCTTCCCCACCCCCCCCCACAACAGATGCTATGAAAGACTTCACCCACAGGAGCAACCTCCTTACTTCACACCTATGAGGATTTCACACCACCTTCTCCCACTACAACCCTTCATATTCATGAAGCAGATGTGAGGAAGCAGTTTAACCCTTTAGAAATACTAAAGAACCAATTCAATTCAATTCAATTCAATTGTATCTATATAGCGCCAAATCACAAGAAAAGTAGCCTCAAGGCGCTTTATATTGTACAGTAGATACAGAGAAAAGCCCAACAATCATAGACCCCTTATTAGCAAGCACTTTGGCGACAGTGAGAAGGAAAAACTCCCTTTTAACAGGAAGAAACCTCCGGCAGAACCAGGCTCAGGGAGGGGCGGGGCCATCTGCTGTGACCGGTTGGGGTGAGCGAAGGAAAACAGGATAAAGACATGCTGTGGAAGAGAGACAGAGATTAATAACAGATATGATTCGATGCAGAGAGGTCTATTAACACATAGTGAGTGAGAAAGGTGACTGGAAAGGAAAAACTCCTCGTGTGTCATAGTGGTCTGATCAGACAATATATTTACCCTTCTGTGCCATTTCATGTTTAGGTCAGTTATGTTTGTTTAGGTCAGTTATATTTCTTTGTGCAGTCATTTGGTTTGTTAAGTTTGCAGTTCTTTGCCTGAGTTCAGTTTTGTTTCTTTGACATTTTTTATGAGCTTAACATTAATTACTTTTGTAAATATAATATTTGGGTTAAATGAATGAAAACTTTGTTTTTCTAATACTTCTTGTGACTCCTTCTGCTTTTTCAACTTGGTTCATCACACAGCCCTAAATATTTGTTTAATGTCCTGGTCAAATATTACTCCAAGGTGTTACTGGAGGCCAAGGTAATGCCATCCAGAGCAAGTATCTGGTTAGATACCATATTTCTAGGTATTTTAGGGCCAAGTATAATCAGCAGCATAAAGTTAGTTGTCACCCAGGTCTTTATATCAAGCTCTGCTGTGTTCAAGCTATTAATTACTGCGGCATGAGGAGGCCAAAACACACATCAAACATTAAAGTTCAGTTATGCCAGCTTTAACCTTGGGATGCCTCAGCTTCTCTTTTATATCCCCCACACTCAACTCTCTGCATCAGGAAGCTCCTGCCACTGGTCACCCTGGGAGTTTCGTCCTTCTACACCCTAACAGTTAGCAGATAACGTAATGAAGCATCGCTGACACAAAATTTGACTCTGACTTTAAACACTGGTCACTTCAGGTGTTGCTCTGATATACAGGAAATGACATCACGGCTCAAACTCTTTGCCAGTAAACCATTTCTTTATTTAACATATAAAATTTTGGTTTAATTGTTGCAGGATTTCATTACACAAACAAACTGAAAAAAACCTGCAGAACACATGGATCAATGCATTCAATAAAAATATAACAGGAAACAGATTTCTTAATCAAACTGCTGGAACAAAGCGAACCACTCAACACAAACACTACAGTAGAACAGTTTAGAAAGCTTAAAATGTAACAAGAGGCACATTTTCATTCATAGCTGCCTCATCAGATCTTTACAGAAGACTCCACCTGAACTCTGTGGAGCCTGATCTCAGGGGTTTAAGTCTGACCCTGAAACCAGAAGAGGATCTTTCTGTCTCTGCAGATTCACTGTGATCCAGAGATGGCAATGATTTCAGTCCTGCATCACGCTGATGTTTGCACAGAGAAGATAATTTAGTAAATGTTTTTGAACATTGGTAACAGTAAACGTCATAATCATTATGCAAATTTTTACTCTGTGAATGGTACTCATGGCCATTGACCAGTGGTTGTTGATCAATGCTCATAAAATTTGCATATTAATGATGAAGAAATTGACCTCACAGCCCATTGTTCATTCATTGGGCGGTTTCAGTCGTTATGCAAATGTACTGTTTACAAGATTAACGTAAAAGCAGGAATCAAGGCGTAACAGTTTATTTGTAACATGGAATCGTTTCTGAGTGGAGTATGAACTGAGATTACTCAAACTCTTTCACAGATGAAGTTCTCTTTCATGTGTCTGCGTTCATGCTTAGTATGATCACATGATTGTGAAAAGGTTTTGTCACAGTGTCTGCACTTGTATGGTTTCTCTCATGTGTGGACTCGTTTATGCTTTTCAAGCTGGCGTGCACTGATGAAGGATGACCCACACTGATCGCAGACATGCTTTTTGGCGCCACTGTGAAGGAGTTCATATTGTTTGAAGTCCTTTGAAGTGGTGAAGCCTCTCCGCATTCTTTACAGTAGTTCATTTTGTCTCCAGTGTGTCTACGTTGATGTATTTTCAGAGTCCTTCAATGACTTAAAGTCTTTCCACAAAGGTCACAACAAAAGTCTTTCCCACAGCGATGACAGGGTTGAGAACTTGATCCATCTGTGTCGCTCTGCTTCTAAACAAAAACACAAAGACAGTGTAAGTCAGTCCTTCAACATTTTTATCCTGAGCGTCACCTGGAATAAAGAGCATCTCTGCCAAAGTCCAATTACATTTTACGGTTTACATTATCACACTCAGCTCAATTTAATGTGCTATAAAAGCGATAAGAGTAAAAACATTAAAGTAATACTAGTTTAATGCTACAATAACAATAACACAATTCTCAAACACTATCCCTAAAAACCTGTGATTAGAGTCTGAATAATCATTCAGAGCTGCCTTTCCATGCAGTAGAATTGCTAACATGCTAACACACTTTGATGAGCAGAGTTGTTTCAAACAGTCGGACTGACAAGATAAAAATATAAATACATACCTCACAGTAACTGCACTTGTAGAGTCTTTCTGGTGTGGATCTGTTGGTGTGCTTTCAGGTAGCGTGGAGATTTAAAGTCTTCTCACACAGGTCACATTTATAAGGTCGTTCCTCAGTGTGGGTAAACATGTGACGTCGTAACTCTGTGTTTGTAGTAAACTGTTTACCACACTGATCACAGCTGTACACATCATGTCTGGTGTGAATGCGTAGGTGTGTATTTCGGCTCCCTATCCGGCTGAAAGTTTTTCCACAAATGTCACAGCTGTACGCCTTAATTCCAGAGTGGGTAACTAGATGACTCTGTAAGCTGTAACTGTGAGTAAAAGCTCTGCCACACTGATCACAGGTGTACGCTTTAACTCCACTGTGGATGAGTTGGTGTGTTTTTAAGCTTCCAGACGTGGTAAAAGACTTTCCACAGTCTCCACAGCTGAACAGTCTCTCTCCACTGTGGATCAGTTGGTGTGTTTTTAAGCTTCCAGACGTGGTAAAAGACTTTCCACACTCGTCACAGGTGAACGGTCTTTCTCCAGTGTGGATGAGTTTGTGTGTTTTTAAGCTTCCAGAGTGGGTAAAAGAGTTTCCACACTCGTCACAGCTGAACAGTCTCTCTCCAGTGTGGATTAGTTGGTGTGTTTTTAAGCTTCCAGACCTGGTAAAAGACTTTCCACAGTCTCCACAGCTGAATGGTCTCTCTCCGGTGTGGATGACCTGATGCATTTTTAGGGAAGCTTTCACAGTAAAATCTTTCCCAAACTCGTCACGGTTGTATTTTTTCTTCCACTTCTTTTCTTCAACTAAATTGTCGGCCTCCTGAGAGCGCTGACTTCTCGATCCACGTTGGTCCTGCAGTGACAGAGACACAAACAGAGGCAGTGATTTGTGGGAAATACATTATTCTAACCGGGCTTTTATTAGTGGTATTTTGTGAGCTTTTATTAAATAAGTATTTATACTTATTTTCATACACACATTGCAAATGTGCTCATGAGAGTTGGCATTCAGTCTTTTGAGGATCAATGCAAACACGCTTACAGACACAGATAAATATTAGACTTGTTTCTAGGGCAAAGATTAGAGACATTTGGCTGTGCCTGTACGCCTGCTCAGTGAGATTAGCACAGAATGTACTCTGGATGTTTCAGAGACGTGTACGAGGAGAAAAAACAGCAGGAAACACACAGAGTGTGAGACGGTGAGGACGGTTTTTAAGTGTTATAGAAGTCAAGTAACTGACGCATATTATGATCTCTGCTTACGTATTGTGAGGCTGGACTTTAATATACAAAAGTTGAGATCTCTGTGAGTGACGCAATATATATATATATATGTACACACACACATATATATATATATATATATATCTATATGTATCTATACATCTATCTATCTATATGTATATATGCCTAAAATTACACCGGTATTACCGTGAACGGTATGATATAGCCCAGCCCTACACGTGTCAATATTTATGTCTCCAGATTGTTAGTGAGCCATTAAGACTGTACTCTTGGTACAGTTTTTATTTTTGATGCTTTTGTCTTACACTGTCAAACAATCACAGATTTGCAGCGTTTGTATGTGTGTGCAAAAGCAAATGTACTCAAACCTCAAAGACAATGGGTGGTTTGCACAACAAAAGCAGGATGTGAATCGAGCATATGACCTGTACAAATGTCAGCAGGGGCGATTAACACCTCAGGACTTGCACCAGAAAATAAAAAGTCAGTAATTCTAGTAGGTGTTGGGTTCAAGGTTTCTGCAAATTTGCGCAGGGTTAGTAAATCTAGTGTTGAAGTTAGCTCGGTGCTTACCTTTAGATGAGCCCACAAACCGAGAGAAACTCCGTGATGAAGCTGGAACTCTTTCCAAACACAGGAAACAGGTCAGGGAGCAGAGACCCACGTGGTTCACGCTGATCTCAGCTACGATCCAGGAGACAAGGGTGTGCAGATCGATGCAGATATCGATCCAAACGTTGGTAGTGGTATATGATCGATACTTTAGTTTGTTTCTCTCCTGGAGGTTCGCTATTTACTCGCTGTGGATGAAAAGCAGCTCTGTCTGTGTGAACACCTCTTCTTATGCGGCAGACGCACTTTGCTCCGCCCCCTTCTTCCTGCCCTGCTGGGATTTGTTCCTGTGCCGTCACGTGACTCAGATGCGCTCAGAAGACTCATTTGGACTGCAGAGAGAAAGAGGAGCAACATGTGGAGATATTTTATGACTGTAAATGAAAATGCTGGAGAACAGCTGGAAGGCTGTCAAGCCACAGGGGACCACAACAAGCTGTAGAGTTCAGCTTATTTTTCACACCTCAGTTAAATGCTTTGACTGAAGTCTCACTGCACACACTCAAACTTAGTGTTTGTGAACACCTTGGTCATTATAACCTGACACTGATCAGTGCTGCTCTGACGACCACACTCACATCCATGTAATCATTTAACTGGGATGATCTGGATTTACTGCACAATGCTGAATGTGTCCTTACAGTACAGGGAATAACTCTCTCTGTGTTCCTGTAGAGAAACTCTGGGTTTGTGTGCTGTGAGCATCACTCACAGTATGATACAAAGGCTCACTCATACCTTTCCACACATGTGACAAATTCAAAAAGATGCTGAAACCTTTAGAACATCATAAACTACACATTGTTGTACTCTTTTAGGATGGAACAGCTTTCAGATTTATTTCCTCTTAAAGGATAAAAGATGTTTTTAAGAATTTTGCATTCAAGAGGAGAATGTTTAAATAAGTCATGTAAATGAGAATTTCAAAGTTGGTGGCTGCAGTATATACAAATTGGTGTATCTCAAAAATAAAACTATGAAGACACTCAAAATTAATTTGGAAACTGTTTTATGCAACTTTTTTACATTTACAATTTTCAGGGATGAACCTCTGAAATTACTTTAACTAGAAATTTGTGTAAAAATACCACTATTGCAATTTATGTAGTTGCTGATGACTTGATGCATACATATGATTAAAATTTGGGATATAATGGTTGTATTGATATATAGCAACTTAAAATACTCCCAGAAATGGCACTACAACATGTAAAAATATAAAGATAAGCTCAGGCGGACTGGGTTCTTTAGTAGGTCTAAAGGGTTAACCTGCGTCCTCACATCTGCTTCATGAATATGAAGGGTTGTAGTGGGAGAAGGTGGTGTGAAATCCTCATAGCTGTGGAGTGAGGAGGGGGCTCCTGTGGGTGAAGTCTTTGATGGTGGTGATGGCTCTGTGCTGGTGGGAGTGGGGAGGTGGGGGGATGATGGACCAAAGTGTCTCTATTGTTGGGGAAGGTGGAGGTGTCAAGGCTGCTTGATGGCTCATCAAACCAGCAGTAAAAGTCGTTGAGGGTGTTGGCCAACAGCAGGTCGTCAGTGGAGTGGGGCTGTGTGCTTATATCCTTACTCTCATTTCCCTTAGCGTATCTGTAACATGCAAGTTCTGTCGGTGCTGTGCTACTGGAAACTGAATTTCCATCACACTATATGTTGTGATGATCTCAGTTCAGTCATGGTGTGTTCTGCAATCCTGCTGAATTGTGTTCCAGTCCCATCGACTGTGTATGAGCGTACAAACAAACGTGTGGCGGGGATGAATCGGAATGTCTTGAGCCTCAGCATCACATCATCATAGTGGGTGTCACAGTAATACTCGGGCAATTCGGAGTCTGGCGAGTCTGAGAGGTCCCATGCTTGCATGTCTCCCTCTGAAAAATGAGAACAATAACAAGATGTTATATTTTGTTGCATAGATACTCACACACACACATTTAACCTACCATTTGGTTTATTTAGTTGTCAGACGGCCTTTTGATTTTAGGTTTGCACAGGGCAGAATGCATGCCAGTCTTCGGACAAGTCGCAAAATCATCAAAAACAAGGCGTTTTCTAATACCCTCGTACGCAGTGTTGAGCCTATACCTCTTGATGGTGTCGTCAATCTGGCTAAAGAGAAGCAGCATAGCTCTCCAGTCGCACCACTGTATAAAAAACATGTCCTTAAACCATGTAGTGCGCTCTTCTATGTTATTCTATAGTCTATGGATGTTATTTATGACCATCTGTTGTGTTAAAACTAGTAGCCCCTGTCTCCCTCTTAGTTCAACATTCCGAAATCCTGATTTTTTAAATAAAATAATCTCATCAACCCGTGAAAGAAACCCCAGTAGATGCGTAATAGTGATGGGTCGTTCGCGAACGAAATGGCTCTTAGAGCCGGATCTTTGAAGTGAACGACGCGAGCCGGCTCCTTATCGCGAGCTGTGGGGTTTTTTTTTTTCTTTCTCTCACCCTCTCTCTCGCCCTTTTTTCTACTTCACTCTGCATGTGAGCCTTGTGCTTTGCGCTGGGGGAAGGGGCGGTAATTACACTCAGTAGCAGAGGAACAGAGCAGGAGGGAGAGAGAGAGAAAGAGAGCCAGGGACAACAACGTCACATTAGAAAGGTATAGTGATCATCCACAACTATTTTCAGTTGCAGATGATAAAGGAGTCAGAAAGTTTATTCATGCAGGGCCCATATGACAGAGAATATGCATGTTCTTTTTGTTTTTCATTTTTTCATTTATATTTAATTTATATTTAATTGTGTTGTGGTTTGCAGTGTTTAAATTTGTAAAAGGAAAAAACTGAAAATTTAAATAGTTGAACTGTGACTAGTTGGTTTTTGTATTATATGATTTATTTATTACATTTTATGTGGAGTGAATAAATAAAAGTATATTTACGGTGATCCCCAGAGACAAAGCACGTAAAAACTCCAAAACACGTAAAAACTCCATAGCACGAACAAACCCCGAAGCAAGTACAAACCCCGAAGCACGTACAAACTCTAAAACACGTAAAAACTCCATAGCATGTAAAAACTCCAAAACACATACGAAATCTGAGACACGTACAAACCCTGAAGCACATACAAACTCCAAAACACGTAAAAACTCCAAAACACGTACAAACTCCGAAGCAAGTACAAACCCCGAAGCACGTACAAACTCTAAAACACGTAAAAACTCAGTAGCACGTAAATACTCCAAAACACGTACAAAAGACAACAGAAGTGCTCCAGGATGCTAGGCGCAGTGTTGAGCTTTTGTTACCTAGTGGCTACACAAGCCAGCAAGTACCAATGACCGGATTTGGTGTGTGGTAGTAGCAGGTAAATGAACATTTTTTTAAAATTATTTGATTATATATATGTATAAATACACAAACAACACACATATGCTTTCAATTGTGTAATTTAAGTGATCTAAGTAGCTCTGTTTTGGAAGTTCAGTTCATGCTAGACATGAGCTTTGGTGTTTGTACGTGTTTTCTCTCTAGGGGCCACCGCATATATTTATATATAAATAAAACCACTTTTTTTTTTTACATTAGTAATTTCTTTTGTGCATAATTTTATATTATTGTTAATAATAAATTAATTAAAGCAACAAAACCTGAAGAGCCGGTTCGGAGCCGAAAGAGCCAGCTCTTTTTAGTGAGCCGAACCGAAAGAGCCGGTTCTCTAAAAAGAGCCGGAAATCCCATCACTAATGCGTAAAAACTAGTTAAATTAAAACTAGTGGTTTGATTAAATGAAACGCTTGTGAACAAGCTGACATTACCCATTCAGAAGAAATTCCCACTTGTGCCGTTTTTAAAATAAAATGCATGCATCGCTGCAAGCTGAGATATTGTCAGAATTATAAAATTAGTGTGATTAAAAAACTATTACCAACACTTTTGACTAGATGTAAATAAAAAGCATCCCCTCTTTGTTAAGGTGCACTGTGAAGCAAAATGGCTTCCACTCCGCCCGCAAAACAAAGAATTGCTTTTAAGAACACGTATGTCTGCATAATTGAATGTTGAGATACACCAAAGTGATAAAAATAGTTTGGGACTCTGACCAGCAACATCCAGCAAGACCCAGACAGCGTTTTCTATCTCCCAGCTGGAGTTTTTTGTTTGTCTGTGACTGCAGAGTCAGATCTTTGTTGAGCTTCACACTTGCAGAGGTGAGTCAGTTTGCAGAGATCCCTCCCACCCTGGCTTTCATGTGCTAGATTTCTTATGTGAAACAGTAATATTTCACTGACTGCTGCTTATACCACAGGTTAATACACTCTACTGATCCCTGATGGGAGAATCATCACCTCTGCCAGCAAAGAAGCCTGGTGGATGTTTGTTGACAGTCTGATGATGCGACATCATGCTCTGCATCTTCAAAGTTTGTCTCTTGATCATCATTCATACACAGTTATGTAAAGTATGCTCATATCTAGTAGAGCAGGGCAATATGGCCCAAAATATTTATCACGATATATATTTGAAAATTTCTGCTAAGGATATAACTGACGATATAAATGACACTCGACAAAATACTTTACAACTCCACAACATTATTAGTGGAAAAACCCATTAATGTATTTTCACTTAAACAAGCAGCTGTTTTTATGTGCATTAAAGTTAGATAAAAACGTAACAGTGCAAATGCAAATTTCTCGCTGACAGTTTAACCAAAAGGCATTTCCAGTGGAAATTGGCCAACATATCCTCAGCATAACCATGAATAATATCCACAAAACTTAAAATGAGGTTAAACACACACAATGCAGTAATATTACGTTGAAGCACCGTATCACTGCGAGGCTCCCGACTACGGTAGCCGTAATGCTCCAACAGTCCATCAAGCAGTGCGGCTGCATAGCTCAGCAAAGTCATACTAAAACATTTGTGACAGATTTCTGAGTGCCGTGTGCCACCTAAAATCTGTTCGGAAAGGCAGGTTATCCATATTTGGTATTTTCATTTTTTTAAAATCATTGCCTAACATTATAACGGTATGATATGGCCCAGCCCTAGTATAACTGGGCCAACCTGGTAGTCTTCATTTATGGAGGCTGTTTGAGTCTGAATGTTGGATGTTGTGTATCTCATGTTCTCTGGGCTTTGTTGTCCTCAGTCTCTTTGCAGAATCAGAAACCTGTCACGGTTCTGGGTCAGTTTGATAAAGTATTTTGAGTTGTTATGTTTTGGTGTGTTTTTGCATTATGGATTGTTTTCTTATTCTCTTGTAGTGCTTGTGCTGCTGCTGCTGCTGATGATTAGAGTTCCATGTTTCTGTTTATTCATTGAAGCGAGATCGATCAACTGCAGACCAGACAACAAACGACGGAGGCTTCCAGAAAAGTGCAATCAAACGATGAGTTTATTAGCAGCGGAGAAGACATATCAGGATATGTCCTCTGACAAAAATACATGTGAAGAACATTTTAAAGCACTGGGGTATCCGCCCCCCCATGGCGTCAACACAAGTCAAGAGTTCATCACGTACAGTCTATGATATATCTTGTACATCTTTAATAGTTATAAACAGACATGGACCAGACATATAACTTCCCCTTTCTGCAACACCTTCCATGCACAATCATAGTCCTAAGCCTTCAGAGCGCCTGAAGGCTGGCTATCACCTCCAGTCGTCTGTTACCAAGTAGCTAAAAAGGCAGCCGGTTAACGAAGGGTCAGTGACACTTGCCTTTTAAGGTAACAAACTTCAAGCTGCAGGGTCTCTAAAAGCTAATAATGGACCCTCGTCATCAATCACTAAGCAAACGTAACTGCAGCCAGTCCCAAGAAGGAGCAGAAGACACTTGGGCCTTCGCTCAGGCCTGCTACTAGATTAATATGTGTATTGTAAGCATGCATGCAATTAACCTGCTATGTTCACATCCTCCCTCAACATGTATCACCTGGACACTCACCAGTGAAGCTTAAAACCCTCTTGGATGTAACATCAACTCTAAACAAGCACAGTTATGCATTGTGTATAGAATGATCATAAGTCAACCTGTGAATGGAAAGGTTAATGTGATGACAAACATATTCAATGCAATAAGAACCCTGTAAACAATATTACTGTTAAAATAATACTGTCGAACGTCTTATTAATGCAGTCATCATAAGGCAGATTACATGATAAAAATAAAAGAATCTCTGAATCCCAACATACCCTCTTTTGACATTCCAACCAGGAATGTCACCACACTTCGTGTTGTATCACTCCCTGTCCCACTCTACGGGTTCTAAGCTGGTAGATGCCCTCGACCCAGCCAGGGTTCGCAACCCTAGCCATAACTTTTACCAACACTCCTCTGACACAAGGAATGATACCACAACCAGCGATGACCAACATTCCCAGAAATACAGCCAATGAGCATATCACTGACATAGCCACACCTTTCCATTGTCCAAACACAGATGTCATCCAGGACGCCAGCGGATTTTCGATACCTGAGTGCTCATGCATTGTTTTAGACAAAATTTTCAGACCCTCCAGAGCTCGGGTTACTGAGCCATCTCGGGCAGTATTAATAGGGATGAAAGTGAAGCACATGTCTTTGAACATGGCGCACGTCAAGGGCCATTTGATTTTGCACTCCCATCAGCAAACTCGGACCCAATTGTTCTTCAAACCCCATCATGGCGTCCCTGGTGAGGTTAGAGAGTCTCAGCAGGTTGTAATGAACATAATTAATGCGATCAACATTTTTATTAGGCGTTACCCAAAGAAATATACTCTCAAATCCTGCAGCTATCGGATTTACCAGCTTGTACTCGTCTGGAACTCCCCTAGGCACTCCTATGGAGTCTATCCAGGTCGGTGAGTTCAGGCGAGGATCATAAGCATGTGTACCCTGGGTCCCTCTTTTGGCCAAAATCTGTCTCTTATGTCTGGCAGCTAAAGTTTGCGTGTTATGTTGTGGAATAGTCTTTACCTGGTTACCAATCAGTATGAGTGGAGCTCCCAGTCACTCTGTAGACAAACGTGGCCTGGCTGAAGCACAGGCAACATTGTCAGATACATGTTGTTCTCTAGCCTTTTGAGCCACCCAATCAAGCCAGAGGTTACTGTCCTTGAAACCAGTGGCACGCTCGATTAAATCCTTACGCTAAAGTCTAGAGTAATCTGTGGTCAGAAGTACTCTCCCTTTCGGCTCCTGTTCCTTTTGATCTACTGTTCCTGGAGTCACCGTCTGATCGGTCAGAATGGTGATAGAACTTTCTGCGAGCGGCTTAGACTTTGGATGAATTAAATTTACCTAAGCATATCATGGGGTGATTGCAGACCTGTACATCATACGCTCTCCAACTACTATTAGCTCCTGTACACTTAATGACGTCCCACAAATCAAACGTGAATGAGCTGGTAGACCCTTTAACATAATTCAACTCTATGCCATTATTGCTGCTGAGACACTCATCACCTTTACCTGACACCTCGCGCTTTTGTCTTTTTACCGATCCTATTTTAGCAACTACAGTCTCAGGAAGCGCTGGACTGGACTGGCCTCCGTGTTCAGACAAGGGGTCTGGAGTACCCTGCAAAATATAAACAATAAACAACACAGCCATGGTTAATATCACTGCATATGTGACCAAGTGGTCGGCGGGGTTATAAAAGAAATAATAAAATGACAACGCCACCTAGGGGAATTTCACTCCCAGGAAATATGCTTAAGAAAGATAGATAAAAAAACAGGAATAAAAGGAGGCCGCACAGATTCAAGGATGCACACTGAGGCAGGTTAGCTCCAATATTACTCACTCCAATATATAACGAGTGAGTCCCCGCGTCCTCAAGACCTGTGCCCCCCAGCTGTGTGGAGTCTTTCATAAACTGTTTATGCTGAGTCTGAGTCTGCAGAGGGTACCAGTGTTGTGGAAGACATCATGCCTCGTCCCTGTACCAAAGACGGCACTGACCTCCCACATCATGAAGACCCTGGAAAGGCTCGTCCTGAACCAGCTGCGACACATTGTCAGACCACATCTGGATCCCCTTCAATTTGCCTATCAGCCTCGTCTCGGAACAGAGGACGCCATCATCTACCTGCTTGATCGTGTCTACACCCACCTGGACCAGCCAGCGCTCACTGTGAGGGTCATGTTTTTTGACTTTTCCAGTGCTTTCAACACCATCAGGCCGACCCTGCTGGGTGATAAGTTAGCAGCAATGCAGGTGGATGCCTCTCTGGTGTCCTGGATTGTTGATTACCTGACAGGAAGACCACAATATGTACGTCTCCCACAGTGTATGTCTGACAAGGTAATCAGTAACACAGGGGCACCACAAGGGACTGTCCTCTCCCCCTTCCTCTTCACCCTCTACACCACGGACTTCAGCCACTGCACAGAGACCTGCCATCTTCAGAAGTTTTCTGATGACTCTGCAGTGGTTGGATGCATCAGCAGGGATGATGAGACAGAGTACCGGGCTGTGGTCGACTCCTTTGTCACGTGGTGTGAGCAGAATCATCTGCAGCTCAACGTGGCAAAGACCAAAGAACTGATTGTGGAAGACAAGGAAACACTTGACCCCTGTTTCAATCCAGGGGGTCAGTGTTGACATTGTGGAGGATTATAAATACCTTGGAGTCCACATTGACAATAAACTGGACTGGGCTAAAAACACCAAAGCACTCTACAGGAAGGGCCAGAGTCGTCTCTATTTTTTGAGGTGACTGAGGTCCTTCAACATCTGCCACAAAATGCTCAGGATTTTCTACGAGTCTGTTGTGGCCAGTGCGATCCTCTATGCTGTGGCATGCTGGGGGAGCAGGCTGAGGGTCGCAGATGCCAACAGACTCGATAAACTGATCCGTAAGGCCAGTAATGTTGTTGGGATGGAGCTGGACTCCCTCAAGGTGGTGTCGGAGAGGCGGATGCTGTCCAAAATAAAGACAATGTTGGATAACACCTCCCACCCACTCCATGACATGCTGGTCAGTCACAGGAGCGCGTTCAGTGAGAGACTGAGATTATCGAAAAGCACCACTGAACGACACAGGAAATCATTCCTGCCTGTGGACATCTCCCTGTATAATGCATCTGTTTAACATACTGGTTACTGCTACAACTACATGGTTCTTTTCCAGCTATTTATTATTGTGTGACTTATGTTTCTTTCCTGCTATTTATTATTGTGTGACTTATGTATATATACGTATATATAGATATATATATATTGTACTATTCTTAGTTAGTGTGTTGTCTGTTTTGTTAATGTTGGTGTATAATTGAGCACTGTAACAAAGAAATAATTTCCCCCAGGGATCAATAAAGTATTCTGATTCTGATTCTGAAGAATACCTCACCTTTGCCCTAGAGGTCTTTGCTTTTGTGAGGACCCAAAGAACTGAACTGATGGGAGATGCACAAGGAAAGGGGTTCAGGTCCACTGTTGTCAGCAGTGAGGTAGCCTCACTCTGACAGCTGAACCTCAAATCACTGTCTCTGTTCTCAGCTGATCAAGTTCTTTCCCGATTCTCTTCTGTGATTGGCTGAGCTTCAGGCCTTCTCTCAGTGCATGTTTCAGAGTCAGGACTGAAGGTGGAGCTTTGTGTGTGTCAGGCTGGGGCCGCAGCAGCCGCCTCCAACCGGAGCGCTCTGGTGTGAAACTAGGAGGAAACTGAACGTCTTCCTCTTTCCTCAGAAGTGATCCGTGCGCGTCTGGAGTTGTTTCCACTGATCTGGTTTAACAAAGTGTGAAGCTGAACTCTGAGCTGTGACAGTGTGAGCAGTGTGAGAGTGTCAGTAGATGATCAGCAGAGGAAAGTGAGAGCTGCTGTGAGCTGATGTCCTGAAGGGCTTTTAAAGTGTCTCTGAGTTTGACAGGAACATGAAGATGTTTGTGGTGTTTGTGATCCTCCTGCACGGTAAGTACACCTTCCTCTCTCTGCTCTCATCATCACCTCTCTCTCTCTTTAATGTGTTGAAGTGCAGCAGGAGGAGATTTCCATCAAACACTGGATTCTGATTCAGATCAAACTAACAATCCAAAGCAGCAACTTTCAAATCACTGGATTCTTCTTGGTGGCTTTCAGATGAGCTCATGTTACAATCTGCTGCTCTGTGTGTGTGTTGTTGTGTAGCTCTGTGCCTCTCATCGTCTATGGACATTTAAATTCTCATGAGTGGATCAGGAAGTCTAGTAAACTGTGATTATTATTTTTTTTTACAATAGTTTGAATACAATTAAAGTATCAGGTGTTTATTTTGTGTAGGTTTGTACTTGTACTGCAATGTTACAACAGTGTATTTCAAGCATTTATAAACAACTTAACGTGTTCATCACTTTAGCATTTCCAGCTGTTTAATCTTAGATCTGTAGTTATAATAATATCTCTTAGTTTGATATTAAATGAGTCTTAGAGTACTGCACAGATGTGTGATGAGGTCACACTTTAAGAGTTCGTTCTGTAATTTCTTTGACCACCAGCGTCTCTGATTGAATCTGTTTTTTCATGGAGACTAACTGTAAAGTTGTCTCTTTCATGCCTGCAGATAAATGTCAGATGCGATTGCTAAACTGAAGGCAAGCAGTTAATTTGTGTTTCTGTTTGTGTGTTCATCTCAGTTTCCCAGCATGCCCTGGCTCTGGTGGTGGAGGTGAATGAGGGGGAAGAATATGTCCTGCTGCCCTGTCAGTACTCCGGTATCATACCTGAGGCAAATCCCACTGTGACGTGGACTCGCAACGATCTTGATCTGAAATCTGTTCACCTACGACGAGAAGGAGGAGATGATCTTACAGGACAAAACCAGCGTTACAGCAGACGCACATCAATGAGGTCTGACGCTCTGGACACTGGAGACTTCAGCCTCTCTCTGAGAAAACCAGAAGTGTATGACAGCGGCAACTACACCTGCACCCTAAGTTATGGAAACCATGGGGTAGAACGTAGACTGACAGACATAGAGCTGGAGGTCAAAGGTCAGCAACTAACCCTGATTGATTAGTTTTAAAAAAAATTGCCTACTCACATAAACATTCCAGTTATTGTTTTGCACTGTAACTCTGGGCTCATTGAGGCCCAATAAAAATGCAATAAAGGTTTTACCAGTGTTCTGGGAATCCATCCTACCTGACAAACCATCCTACCCGTTGTTTCTACAAATGCGCATAACACGAAATTAAAGGGCGAAGCGTCCTACCTTTATGAATGTGACCTATAAACATACTTTAACAGATAAAATTCAGTGGCAAATCATCATGATGGGCAAAGTTAAGTGGCAAACCGTCATACCTACTTACATTTGTGCTAGAATTACTCTGTGACAGCAGAAATGTGCATAAACTGCGTACGGTTGGACGTTTTGTCAAAGTAGAATGTCAGAACACCGGCATTAACAAAACATTCATTCTCCTATACTGGCACCTTGTCTGAGACAATAATCATAGATAAGTTAGCCACATGTTGCTGGCTCTTTAGCACAGTTTGAAAACCCTGATATGTTTTTCTCACCCGTTAGTTCATCAGGAGGGTGCAAGGTTTGCTTCATCTGAGTGCTCGATTTAGCATGCAAAAAAATGTAAAAATTTCAAATGAGTGATTTTGTATTATTTTTTGCAGTGAATGAACATGTAAAAGTATCTGTGCACCACTCCACGAGGCTCAGCACACTATCAACTGATAATGGCCACACAAAGGATATTTATATACTTTATTAACACTACTGGAAGGATAGAGTCAGAGGAAAGGAATGTAAACACTAGGATAACAGTGTAGTTCACTGTTGTGCTAATGGCTGCTGCTTCAATATGTGATCATTTTTGTTTCTTGTCCTCTCAGACCAGCAGGTGATTGTGAAGGTGGTAGAAGGATCGGAGTCTGCCATCTTGCCCTGCAAAACGACAGCTGACCTCTCACAGGATGCCACGGTTGAGTGGACTCGCTCTGATGTAGACTTCATGTTGGTCCACGTGTAATCAAAGACACGTAACACCATCAGGGAACAGGATGGCTTTTACAGAGTCCGAACGATGATGAATGAAGACCCGCTGAGAACTGGAGACCTCAGTCTGACCCTGAAATACCCCACAGATGGAGACAGTGGAGGATACATCTGCACCATCTACAGGGACAAAGACATCCTGAGACAGAAAGTAGTGCTGCAGGTCAAAGGTCAGTGTAGTAAATGCAGCTCAAAGGTCGCTGCTACAAGTAAGATCGTAAGAGTTCATTTTCTTATTTTATTGTTTCTTCTTAGAACGATCTTGGGCTAAAGTTCTAGTGGCTCTCCTGGTTCTCCTGGTTCTTGTTGTGGTTTCTGGAGGTCTTTTATATAAATTCCGGCAGTATTTCATGCCAGGTGAGTGTCTCTTACTACACTACCCATAATGCTGATGGTTAGCAGGTGTCCTCTGGTGGCTCCTTGACTGTGGCTCACACAAACTTGTTCCAGAAGCTGAAAGAGTTGAGATTTACAAACAGCTGATACAGAGGCTGTATTCCAATTCAGGGTCTGCAGCCTTAAAGTACGCAGCCTCAACGGTCCTCAAGGCCGGAAGTGCGAGGCTTGTGTAACGCTTCCGTTCTTCACAAATCACAGACACTCAGAAAGGTTGGCTGTTCACGGTTTATTCTGCACAGTGCAAACGTGCCTGCAGAAGACAGAAAACACTTATCATGTGTCTTCTGGTGGTACAGCAATTGTAGCTCCCTCACAGTGCAAACGCGCGCTGTGTAAACAGACTTACAATTAACTTCTTAATAAAGAAAAGATGGAAAATAATCATTTCTCCAATTTTACAGTCTGTCACACTGAATTTATCACTTATAAAAATACATTTCACAACCGTATAAAACAAAATAACAGGATAACAGAAATATCACTGGCTAAACATTTCCCTCTAGTGGACAAATTAACAGTAGCGCATTACATTTTCATTTGCTTGTGCTTTGCAGACAAGATGACTGTTAACAAGCTCACGTACCTGCAGAAGACAGAAAACACTTAACAGGTGTCTTCTGGTGGTACAGCAATTGTAGCTCCTACAATGTAAAGCAACATTACAAAAAGCACAGAAAAACAGTAAATCCAAACACATTTCCTGCTATGCGCAGCAACCACTAGGGGGCCGACAAAAGATTACTGCCAAAGAGCATAAATACGGCAGAAACACTGTTTAACAGCAACCAGCCTTTGTTTCGGTTACACAGTAACATCCTAACATCAATATAAACCTATATACATCGACATGTACAACTTATGTAACAACATTCACACCAGAAACCATAAAAATGGTTTCTGGTGTCAGAGTCTTTCCTTACAGAACTTACCCTCACAGTGCAAACGCACGCTGTGAGGAGCGGAAGCCTTAGCAGCTTCTAAATGCTAGAGTGAGATCCGGTTTCTGGGTTTTCAAAATAAAATACAACAAAAAAAATGATAAAATTCACACTTAAAATAATAATTAAGACCAGATAAGTGCATGTTTTTCAGATGTCTTTTTAACTCTGTTACACTCACTCCCACTGAATTTTATCAAATTTGAGCCTCAGGTACCCACACTGGTACGCACCAACCAAACAGAGGTCAAAAATCACAGTCACCAACTAAACGTATCCCTAAGGATGAAGTGGGATGGGAGCAGCGCTAAACTCCCAAGCCAGCAACTGGCAGCAGAGTGCCCGAAATACACCCTACTAATAACCCCTTACAAAGGTGTGTACCATGGCTCAAAAGGAAAAACAAAATACAAAAATGTGGAGTACATAACAGCAAGTGCAAATCCCATCACTCAGGTATGCATATAAACAGAACATTTAGTCAGAGAAGGATGGAATCAAAGACTTACAAACTGACTTCACATCAAACCTGTCACGAGCCACGACTTGATTTGACATAGTCTGGATCAGTCTATGCACCGGTTTGACAAGTCGCCAAAGTCTGGTTCTGATCAGGGAAGCATTCCTGGTTTGGCTATAGTCAACCATTGGGGACTGAGCAGCAATGGCAGGAGCAACTACATCCACCGCTACGTCAGGTGTAGTAGAGCATACTTGCACACTCTCCCCACAGCTCGTAGCAATATTGACCTCCTGGGACGTCGTGCTAGAACCAGCTCGGTTGAAGTCCACTCCAAGAGACAAGCCAGATGCAGCCGGCAGGGCTGAATCCACGCTTGAAACATCAGTAACATCTCCCTGGGACCTGCTGGACTCCGTCGACTGCGACACCCATGCAATCGTCCTCTCCCCAGGGTCCAAAGGTTCAGAGACAACCTCCAGGTCAGCTGTCCCATCCATGGCATCGGGTGGCGGTTATCATGAGCACCAACACAGCTCACAGCAGGGGCATTCAAATCCCCTCCCCAGGCGCAGCCTCATCATCATCTTCAGGCGCCCGTGTCCACATCCCATGTAGAGGAGGCGTGATCCGAGGGTTCCAACATCATCCTCCAGGGGCAGGAAATTCGCCACCAACAGCAGATTCCGATGGACCACTCTCTCGTCCGGAAACAGAATCACGGATCTTGAAAGTGTGAGTATCAGGGTTCACATCGATCACGGTGTAGACCGTTGACTCCCACCGATCAGCAACCTTCTTTTTCCCCTCTCTTTCCTGTTGGCAACCAGGACTCTGTCACCAACCTCAATCCTGGAACCCTTCACTCTCCTGTTATAGAGTTGCGAATGACAGCTTCTCCTGCGCAGCTTCGGGCGCGTGTAATTGCTTCCTTCACATCTTCCTGAGGAAACCACATACCTGTCATAACAGGTAACAGCAGGATCGCTCAGGACAGAGCGGAACAGAATGTCAACAGGCAAGCGGGCGTGCGACCAAACATCAGGTAAAGCAGTTGCAAATCCTGTTGTCTCATGTGCGGTGCAGTTGTACATGAGCGTCAAGTCTGAAGCCCGTCGTGGCCAGTCCACTTTTGAGTCTTGTGGTAGGGCACAAATCATCCCACCAGAGTCCGGTTGAGCGCTCACACTGCCGTTCCCCATCAGGTGGTAGGGCGTCGTGTGTCTTCTTCACACCAGAGACTCTGAGGAGCTCACTTATCAATTGGCTCTCAAAATTAGCACCCTGATCGCTGTGTATCCTTTCCGAAGCCGAATACACAGAAGTACCTGTCCCAGAGAAGCCTTGCAACCTGTTTAGCCGACTGGTCCTTGCATGGGAAGGCCTGCGCCCAGCCAGTGAAGTGGTCTGTGATGACCAAGGCGTCGACGGACTTGTTGTGGGAGGCCTCAGCCGACCAAAAGTCGATGCAGACCAACTCCAATGGTCTGGAGCGAGGACACGCTGACCAAAGAGCACGCCCCTCTGGTTCGATAGTCTTACTGACTACACAGCGCTGGCATCCCGTACATGGTCTCTCACATCACGCCCAAGGTTCAACCAGAAAAATCTCTTTCTAGCCAGGTCTAAACTCCTGAACTGGCCCTGGTGACCGGCATCATCATGGATCCCTCGGGAGGACCTCAGCCTTCAGCGAGTCAGGAACCACGAACTGCAGTCGTCTGCTACCTGATATCTGGTCTCTGGAGACTCTGTACAACACACCATTGTTGAGGACCAGCTTCTCCCAGTGGCTCAGGTATCTTTTAACAAGGGCTGGGTCCCCTACCCGCTCTCTCCTCGAAGGTCTCCTGTGTCTCTCAACGTAGAAGACGACGCGGGACAGCGCTGCATCCTGCAGCTGTGCATCCCTAAGTTCTCTCTCAGAATAGGCAGGTAAGGCTTCCAGACCGGGGGACACCATCTGTGGCAGGTGATGCAGAGCCTCTATCGCTCTCCCTCTTGGGCCGACATCCCATTGGACATGTGACTGCAAAACAGCTGTGACAGCATCTTCAGCCAGAACAAGGGGATTCGGACTCTGCGTGCCTTGGTACATGATGGAAGCTCCACCATTCGCCTCGCAGTCGGTGGACGACCGAAACGCCCTCTGGATTGATGCATGCGAAACATCTTTTGCCTCATCAAGGAAGTCTGCATATCTCAGCCAGCAGTCTGTCACTTACAGTATCCTTCACAAAGGCAATCGGCTCAGGGCATCTGCCACAATGTTCTGACGACCTGGGACATATTTAATGTCAAAGTCATAGCTTACCAGTTTAGCCACCAACGTTGTTCACAACAGTCCAGCTTTGGCTTGGTTAAAATGTGGGTCAAGGGGTTGTTATCAGTCAGGCGGTGAACTTGTGACCTTTGAGCCAATGGCTGAACTATTATGCAGACTGACCACTTCGCCAGAAACTCCAGCCTGTCGCTGGATAGTTTCTTTGAGACTGAGACAGTGATTTGCTGGCAAAAGCAATCGGTCTGGGCTTAGTTCCACCGTCCTGGTTGAGCCAATACTGCTCCAATGCCATCCAGTGATGCATCTGTTGACAACAAGAAGAGGCGAGAGAAGTCTGGGTGAGCCAAAAGCGACTGTATTTAACATCAAACTCTTGAGCTTCTCAAAGCCTCCTCTTCTCTGGATGTCCAATCCGAACACTCAACTTCCTGCACGGCCGCCTCACCTTAGTTGTTCCCTTGCCCTTCTTCACAGCACCTCTCAGGCGCTCAAACAGAGGTCTGGCAACAGCAGAGTACATGGGGACAAAAGTGTTGTAGTAATTAATCATCCCCAAAAATGATCTGACCTTTAGTTGGGAAGAGTCACTCCATCAGTGTCCATGAGGTCCACGCTCCTCATGTTAAGTGATAACTTCAACCTTGGATGGGTCTGTTGATACCCCATTTGATCGATGATGTGATGGAGGAACTTCACAGATTTCCTCAGGAAGAAGCACTTTCTGGGAGCCAGCTTCAAGTTATGCCAGCGCGGCCTCTCAAAACACCATTTCCAGGCGCTGCAAGGCAGTGTCCTCGTCTGGAGCAAACACCAGGAGATCATCCAGGTAACACAACAGGCTCAAATAATTCTGGTCACCAAAGATGCTGGTCATCATGCGCATGAAGCTACTTGGGGCTGTTGCACAGAACCCTGCGACAGCCGATTGCTCTCATACAGAGACCCATGGGCGTGGTGAAGGGCAGAATATTTCCTGTCATCTTCATGCAGCGTCATGTTGTAAAAGCCAGGCGTCAAGTCCATGGTACTGAACAGGCTATTTCCCCCCAAAACAGCCAGACAATCTGCTTGATGTGGAAGAGGATGGGCATCCTTCAGGGGTTCTCTTATTGAGCCAGCGGAAATCGTTGCAAATCGTAGATCACCATTCTTTTTCCTACGAGCACCAATGGTGATGCATACTCACTGATGGAATTTCTGATGATGATGTCCCTCTCCTCCATCTCAGTCAACACTTGTCTCAGCTTCTGGTACTGACTCGGGGCACTGCATGCCTGAGGGAAGTCTGAGCGGTCTGTTATCTGAGGCGGATGCGGTGCACAAAGTCTTTGGCTTCCCATGATCGAGATGATGGCGAGAAAAGACATCCTCGTACTACAAAACCAGGTCAGCCATCCTCTCTTTACTGTTTCTATGTCTCACAGGACTCCATGTCAACATCCCCAAAGGCCAACAAGTTTGAGTTTCTCCTCCATGTTGGTGGGCGGGACTTTAATGGCGTTTATGGCCGACTGATAGCTGCTTGCCAGAGTTGTCTCCTGGGCGCTGAGCATCAAAGTCCTCAGCGCCACACAGAAGTACCGTCTGCTAGTTTGGCGTTACGCCCCGCAGGTGTACAGGCTGCTCAGACATATTGATCAGTTTCAATAGGACCCATCTGTCACCCACACAAGGGAGATAAGCAATCTAACAACCAAAATCCCTCTGGGTGCTGAGGCGGGATGACGAGGGCTCTGTCATCACTGTGCTGCCAGAGACATTGACATTCTTTGGTAGTTTTCCCCATATCAGATATTCGCGACCGGTTCAAGGGACACAGCTGGAGTTACACTAACCGTGCCTACTCTGTCCGGGCGATCTGAATCTTTCCATGGGGTCAAACCAGAAAACATATGACAGAAAGTTTTTTCAGTCTCAAGGTTGGTCTTGAAGCAATTACTGGAACCGTGCTCCAGTAGGGCTCTGGCGATTTGAACTGGCGTAATATGTGCTTTATGACATTCGTCCCCCAGTATCAGGTCATCAAGCTGCCCTGAACTACCAGGATGGGAACCATCATTCTGCAGCCA